>NC_056665.1:83171277-83471277 GCF_018350195.1 Panthera tigris | reverse complement strand
TGGTTATAATTAGTAAAAAATATAACCAGTGTAACAAAACCCACAATTTTGTAGGTATTATTGCATATGCAGCTTCATAAAGTTTTAAAGAGTGAGAAATACTAATAGAACACTCAGGAAATTGGTAGAGCAAGGATCGGAATTGAAGTATGTGAAATGTGGTGCTATTGGATGTGGCCAATATTAGCAAGAGAAAGGCCTGTTTACTTTGTAGATGTTGTATTCTTTCTTTCTTTTTCTTTTTCTTTTTTTTAAGAGAGCACACACTCATGGGCATGAGTCGGGGAGAGGGGCAGAGGTAGAGAGAAAATCTTAAGCAGGCTCTATACTCTGCCGAGCTTGATCCCACAACCCGGGATCATGACCTGAGCTGAAATCAAGAGTCGGAAGCTCATCCAACTGAGCCACCCAGGTGCCCCTGTAGGTATTTTATTCTGAAGAATATCTAATAATTACTATAAAAGATCTAAGGCACCTGGGTGGCTTAGTCCGTTAAGCATCCGACTCTTGATTTCAGCTCAGGTCATGATCTCACAGTTGGTGAGTTTGAGCCCGCCTCTGTGCTGACATCAGGGAACCTGCTTGGGATTCTGTCCCTCCCTCTTTCTCTCTCTGCCCCACTCCTGTGTGCATTCCTATGTGTGTGTGTGTGTGTGTGTGTGTGTGTGTGTGTGTGTGTGTGTGTGTGAGTGTGTGTGCACATGTGCACTCTCTCTCTCAAAAATAAATAAACAAACAAATAAATAACCAACAACAACAAAAAAGATCTAAAACTTCCTCACCACCTGATGCTCCTTGCCTGGATAGAGTCAGGAGCTCCACTCACAGCTTTAGTTTTCATTAAGTTGGAGCTGGGGCCCTCGGGGCAGAACTGAGAGGTGGGAAAGCCTGAGGGCATCCAACTGGGAAGACAAGAGGGGTGGAGACCAGAGAGAGATGGATCCCTTGCCATCCAAGGTGGATGGATGCTGAATAAATATACAGGTAACTTGATGGGGTGGTAATTTGTGGTACCATCTGTTCTCCATGTGGGAGAGAGATTAGTAACAGGAATATATTCTGTTAATAGGCTAAACCTATCGTCAGCTATGGGTAACTGTTCAATCCCAGTGGGGACCCTCTGAGGTATTACATAGAAGAGCTGGACCCTGCAGCTGTAGGAGAACAGAGAAGGGGACCCAAAGAAAGTGGGGCAATAAGAGCATTTGCTACAATATCTCATCCTAGTACCTCAGCCCAAAGTCTCCAGACAGGTCATCTTACTCCTGTGTCCTGTGGTCATGTGTCTACATCTATTTCACATTGTGGAGCAAATATACAATGCTATACGATGTGGACATTAAGCAGCAATGTGTATGCAAACTTTGTGTTGGAAAAAGAGATTAACCATATGTTAAGGAAAAAAGGCAGTTAATAAAACTGTGTGTAAAGTATAATCCCATTTTTTTTGTGTGAAGAAAATGCATTTATGTACATAGAAAAAAATCTGGAAGGAGATACATAAACATGTTTATGATGATTATCACATGGTAACGGGATTGTGGATGATTTTATTTTTCTTCACTAATTTTCAAAATAATGAACATGTATTGTGTAATTTTTTTAAAGATCAAAAAGTTTTCTCTTTATTCACTTGCAATGTATGCCCTCAAAGGGATCGTCTGTATAATTCTGGTAACCTTGGTTTTATGTATGTTCCTTGAATGGGACACAGGCCAGAGTCAGGGTTTCCAGCTGTCTGTGGTAAAGCGGTTAAGCCCTGAAGGTTTCTGTGGCAAACAATTAGTCTATTCAGTATTTTTTTTTGGTGTGTGTGTGTGTGTATAACTTAAAAAAGATAACTTTTCAACAATATCAGTCGTAGAATATATACATATATAACATATTTTCAGTTTAGGTATTGTTGATGATTAACTGTAAACATGTGTCTTCTAATAAACATCTGATATTCAGTTTAATTAAGCAAATCTTTCATGCAGCACCTTTTACCACTACTGGTGCAGACACTATTTTTTGGAATGCTTTAAAATTATTTTCCATTAATAAAATGAACATTGGCAGAGAATTCTGTTGTATTAGGCATTAAATCTTATCAAGCCAACTTAACCTATAAAAAAAACTGAGTTATCAAATAATAATTTAGATTTCTAGTAATTATCAATATTCAAACTAATTTGTGAATATGACCAAATCATATGGCCAGAAGGGGATCAGATAACATGAACCCCAGAAATAAATCCACTCAATAAATATATATGAGACACTAACAGTGCTTGTAATGGAAAGTTACCAGGGCTGAATCAGGACTTACTGGTTTCTAATCCCAGCTCTCTCAGAATGGCTGTGGGACTTTGGCAAGTTGCTTGATCTCTCTGGGTGTCTCTTTTCTCATTTGGAAAATCAAATGCATTTATTATGTGTAGAATTTTGTGCTCTGAATATTGCCCAAAATGCTTTGAAGTTACAGTATAGAAAGAGTAATGACAAATATGCAATTATCTACAATACAAAGGCAGCCCCTGGCTCTTGCCTTTTAGATCAGCTAAAGGCAAGTGGTTGTTAAGGGCAGAAACTGGGAGATTAGCTGGATTCATATCCCCCCTCTGACACGTGCCAGCAGGGAGACCTGTGTAAGCTACATTACCTCGTAAAGCCTCAGTTTTCTAACCTGTACATTGGGAACATCTCATAGTGTAGCTGTGGAGAGTCAATGAGCTAATGTATTTATAAACAAACACTTGGCACAGAGGTGGGCTCATTATAGGTATTCATAAATGTTAGTTATTATTATTATTAATGTTTCTCCCAATTGGGATAATTATGCTGGAAGGAAAATTTAAACTGTTTTTTGGAAATTGAGCTAAGTGTTTTTAAAAAATTAAAACAACTTTAAGGGTACCATTAGCAATACATATTCATTGCACACAAATAAGGATAAAAAAATAGATAAAGTAAAATAATAAAAAATACACGCGGGGCACCTGTGTGGCTTAGTCGGCTGGGCATCTGACTCTCGATTTCGGCTCAGGTCATGATCTCACAGTTCATGGGTTTGAGCCCTGTGTCGGGTCTGTGCTGGCAGCACAGAGTCTGCTTGGGATTCTTTCTCTCTCTCTCTGTCCCTCTTCTCTTCGTTCTCTCTCTCTCTCTCTCTCTCTCAAAATAAATAAATGTTAAAAAAAGAAAAAAGAAAAAAATGCATGTACTTAGCAGATAGATGGAACTTTGGTAGGCAGAGAAGACGAGAAAGCATTTTAGGCAGAGGAGCAAGACAGGGAGGCGAACCCGCTGAAGTGGCCCTTGGTTAGATGAGAAGAAGCAGAGAGTCCTTTTGGGGAATGGTCAGAGATAAAGTTGGGTCAAATATCGGAGGGCCTGAATTCTGGTCTTTGTACTGCAAGCTAATGGGAAGCCAATGACAATGGTTAGGCAAGAGGTACTTATTGAAGGAAATGTTCTAGGAACAGAAAATGCTTTTTTTAAAAAAAAAATATTTATTTTGAGAGAGAGAGAGAGAGAGAGAGAGCACACATGCATGAGTAGGGGAAGGACAGAGAAAGAGGGAGAGAGAGAATCCCAAGTAAGCTTCATGCTGTCAGCACAGGACTCTGGGGTTTGAACTCATGAACCATGAGATCATGACCTGAGCCAAAACCAAGAGTCAGATGCTTAACCAACTGAGCCACCCATGTGCCTCAGGAATAGAAAATGCTTTCAAGGGGCGCCTGGGTGGCTCAGTCGGTTGAGTGTCTGACCTCGGCTCAGGTCATGGTCTTGCAGTTTGTGAGTTGGAGCCCTGCGTCAGGCTCTGTGCTAACAAACAGCTCAGAGCCTGGAGCCTGCTTCAGATTCTCTCTCTCTCTCTCTCTCTCTCTCTCTCTCTCTCTCTCTCTCTCTCTTTCCCCCTCCCCTGCTCATGCTCTACCTCTCTTTGTCTCTCAAAAATAAATAAATGTTAAAAAAAATAAAAAAAAAAAAGAAAATGCTTTTAAAATGATAGACTTTTCTGCAAAAAGACTCCCCCAACCCCACCCCATACATGACAAATGGGCATAGACTCCAGAAAGCTCATTTTGCATATACCACCTTCCTCCTGTCAGTTACTGAGACCTCAAAGCAAAGATACAGCCTAATCTTGCAAATGCAGTGACCCTAATATCTTATAGGCCTGGCTGGATTTTCTTGAGGCAGTAGTTGTGGGTAAAACTTTGCTTGGTAACAGTTCTGCTGTCTCTCTGTAAATATAGAAGGAACACTTCTGTATAAACTCAAGGGAGTATGCAGAATTCCAACCTCTATAAAGAAGCACTTCTGTTCTTCTGTTAAGGAGATACTTGAATTCATCAGAATTCCTCTTGGGAATGCACAATGTTTGCTTGTTTGGGATAAATACATTGATAAGACATTTGGGATAAGGAAGGAGACCCCCAAGGACAAAAGCGATCATCAATCTAACTTCTAAGAAGTGCGGATCCTGTTCCAAGTCTAGACAAATTAATTTGGAGTAAGAGATGAGACAGAACTGGAGTTGCTCGGTACAATAAAAGGGCAAGGAATTGAGAGCTGGGGGTGGTGCTGGGACAAGAGGAGCCAGGAAACTGGGACCTGTGTGGAAAGGGAGCAAGAGAAACTCCCAGAGCTTCCAAAGCAGAAGAAAGATCTTGAGAAGTGAAAGTGTTGTGTTGTTTGTTCTGGGGTGAGTGAGGCCACCTTCCTTTTCCATCTTCTCCTGCAAAGTGTTAGCTGAGTCTGTGCTGCTCACTTAGTTTTAGCGTGTGTGTATTCTTTCTGGGGCAACTCAAACAGATGTCCAGGTTTGTACCGGTGAAGACGGATACCACTGAGACAGACTCCGGAACAAAAGGCAAAGGTGTAGGTGACATTAGAAATGCAGGCATTGCTCTGCTGTGAATGCTTCATCTGCTTTCATTGCTGACAGTGTTTATTCGCTGAATGCGTGCGTGTGCGCACACACACATATTTATTTTTTTAAATCTTTTGTGAAATTTTGGAAACTCAGCAAAAGTAGTGTCAACTGAGTTGTTTCAGACCCACTGAGGATGAAGTTGCTTGCCATAAATAGCCTGAGTGGGTCATTCTTCAGGCCTAGTTCTGACCTGACAGAAATTCTGAAAAACATCTTTACAAAGAAGTCTAAAAGCACACCGTTTCATTAATTCACCCTCAGTTTGTCAATGAGTCATTTCCCCCAAATCGGAACAAAGAACATCCCACATCAGAGTAAGGACAGGGCAACCTTTTGTGGGTAGTTTTGAAATACCTGAGAGCCAAGGCCACGACAGAGCATGTTTGTCTATGACAACTTACTTTGTCTCTCTTCTCATGATGTTGCCCATTAGCTAACGGCCATGCTTTCTTCCAGGGTCATCCTGATGTTATCTCCTCACTGCTGTGGAGTTTTCTCTGAATCTCTCCCAAGAGAAAATCATCATTCTCTTATCAGCATTTCCCTGGTGCTTAGTGCACATCTCTTGTAGCCCTTATCACATTGTTTCATGTTTATTTGCCCATGGTCACCCTCCCCTGCTAGGCACAGCTGTCCCCTTCTGTAACCCACCATGTGTCCCATGGAGAGGAAGCTGGGCTCTTCCTGTGGCTATTCTGTGAAGTTCTTTTCCAAAAGTCCACAGCACAAGTGGAGTCCATTTTAAGGAGATGCCCTGTAGGCTCCTGGATAATGCAAAGATCGTGACATGCAGAAAATAATTTATTTAACTCCTTAGCAGGTCAGGACCCAGATTTCCTATAGTTCACTGCCTTGCTCCCAGGCCCTTCTGAGGCTAGGGTCAACTAAACTTCCTCTTATTCATGCTCACACCGGACATGCCTCAGGCCTCACTATTCCTCAGAGTCTGGGCCAAACTCACTATTAGACCTATGGGTGGTGGTAGCCCAGCTTTACCAGAAGATGAGCCATCTGTACAGTTGCACAAGGTCTCACCCTTAGAATCATTGTACAGGTAGTTTAATGCTCTGCTGTTGCCATCTTGAAGTTCTTTTTTTTTTTTTTTTAATGCTTATTTAAATGTTTATTATTTTGAGAGAGAGAGAGAGAGAGAGAGAGAGAGAGAGAGAGAGAGATTGAGAGATTGGGAGGTCGGGCAAATACGAGCAGGGGAGGGACAGAAAGAGAGGGAGACAGAGAATCCCAAGCAGGCTCCTCACTGTCAACACAGAGCCCGATGTGGGCTCTTATCTCATGACCTGAGCCAAAATCATGACCTGGGGTGAAATCAAGAGTTGGATGTTTAACAACTGAGACACCCAGGTACCCTGTGCCATCTTGAAGTTCTTAATAATTACTGAACAAGGGGCTCCACATTTTCACTTTGGCTCTGAGCTATACAAATGATATAGTCAGTCTGGGGATACTCTTTCCTCACCTTTTTAAATTAAAAAAATTTTTTTTTAATGTTTATTTTTGACAGAGAGAGAGAGAGAGAGAGAGAGAGAGAGACAGAGCATGAGTGGGGGAGAGGCAGAGAGAGAGGGAGGTACAGAATTCGAAACAGGCTCCAGGCTCCCAGCTGTCAGCACAGAGCCTGACACAGGGTTTGAACTCACAGACAGCGAGATCATGACCTGAGCTGAAGTCAGATGCTCAACTGACTGAGCCACCCAGGCGCCCCTTTCCTCACCCTTTTTGAGGCTTCTTCCCAAAGTTCTTGTTTTCTGCTGTTGTGTTGATGTCTTCTCAAGCCAATCAACAATATAAATGATGAGTCCCATCAAGGGGAACCCTCACCCGTACCTAGAGGGCAAGGCTTGGCCCTATGGTCCCCATAAAATATCTTATAAAACATTAGTATTAGATATTTCTAAACCTAGTTATTTTAAGTGTTCAAGTGTTCCTAGAGTCCATTCTAATCAACAGTCATGCTGTTACAGATGCTAATGCTATTTGTGTCAGTTTTTTACTAAGTTATCTTCAAGGTTAGAAACACCTGAAAATTAAACTTAGGAAATGTAAGAAGGCCCTTAGGAAATGTAGAAGCCCTTGATTGTATTACTAGAGTGATTCAGAATTTTCATTCATTTAAATCCTGACTGTCTAGAATAGTGCTGGGAGGTACTTGATAGTTCTAAGCCCAGTGGTTTTCAAGCTGGGCCTGGTGGGGTTCTAAGAATTCTATGAGGAATACATATGGGGCCACTGTGGGGACAAGGTGGATGCCATATAGCTAAGGCTTAGTTTCTCCCATTTTGGCTTCAGAGTCACTCTGACTTTCTCTCTCTCTCTCTCTCTTTTTTTAGGTAGGCTTCACGCCCAGCACAGAGCCCAACTTGGAGCTTGAACTCAAGACCCTGAGATCAAGACCTGAGCTGAGATCAAGAGTCGAATGCTTAACTGCTGAGCCACCCAGGTGCCCCTGACTTTTTCTCTTTTATATTTGAGTTCTGCTGCTAAAAAGAAATCTTGAAAAGTACTGATCTAGTTCATCTCACTCCACTGTTGGGGGAAAGAAGAAGCCACCAGAATTTAGAGAGATTTAGTGGATTGCCCTAGCTAACCCAGTTTATTAAATGGCAGAGCTAGACCTCAAGTTTGACCTCTTGACTCCCAGTGATACTTTGGCATTTAATATTGTAGTTGTGTACAGACTGGTTAAATAATTTCACTGGAATGTGGTTTTATAGAAGCCAAAGGAACATGTTTGCTTGGCTTATATTTCCAGGAAAACCTGAATTCATTCCCGGAGGTGCCACCTCTCACCCCATCTGGACATCTCATAAATCTGTACAGTTGTTTGCAAGAGGACTTGGCAAGAGAGGGTGGAAGGTGGAGACCAACGGGATATCACTGCTGGAAAAATAAGTGCATGTTTCTGAGTAGATAGCCATGGAAGAAGAAATATGAGTGCCCAGTAAATTTATGGAAAACATGCTCAATTTCACTGGTAGTCAAAGGCATGTGAATTACAACAATCTGTTGTATAATGGATTGATGAAGATGAAAAATATTGAGAGCAGTTGGCTAGGAGGGGAAAAATAAGCCTCTTACACTCTGTTGGTGGGAGTTGAGGGGAATTTTGGAATACCTTTTGAGATTTTAAATCGACTTCTTTCTTGATCTGAGAATCTTGGAATTTGCCCTATAGTAGTGCTCAAAAAGTAGCACAAAGTTTATTTGTACAAGGATATTGACTATATTTGTAATGGTTTGGGACAGAGAGAGGCATCCTTTTTCCAGGCTTCATATTTCCATTTGTGGAACATTTGTGTCTAACATTTGTGTCCTTTTGCCCCATCTCTTCACCCCTTAACCCTGGGGAGGAGAAGCTGCTCTTGTTTGTATGGTTGGGACAAAGAGCTGAGCACTTTCTGTTTGGCCCCTCTCTCCCCCTCTCCTTGATTGGATTCCCCTGCCTTCAGTGAAGGTGTACTCTTAACAGCTCTTGATTATGCGGTGACCTCTGGCCCTTTGGGGTAACCTGCAGTTTTAGGGTTTAAGTTAAATTCTGGTGGTGGTGGTGGGGATCTTACTAGCAAACTCATTTGTCTCCCACACTTAAGCCATGTTCTCTAGAATCTGCTTAAATCAGTAATGAAACTGATAGTTGATTTCTATATCTGAATCGTGTATCTTTATCTTTTAATTACTCTGAAATCCAATAGGAAAATGAAGAGTATTATTGATAGTCCCTTCAAACTCAGTAATAGAAATTCTAAGCAACCATACTGTCCATTAAATAAGTTGTGGTACTCCTAGTCAATAGAACACCATGCTGCCATTACAAGGAATGAGGTAATCTTAGATATAGACATAGAAAAATGTCTACAATATAACGCCAAGGGCGGGGGGAGGCAACTTTTGTGAGAGCTTACGTAGTTAAAGCTTATGTTTTTTTAAAAAAAGTTTGTATATGCCCTGGCAGAATGAGAAAATGCACACTGATCCATTGATAGTGTTTACTTCCAAGAACTGGTGTGGTGGGGAGTTTTTATTTCTAGAATATATTCTGTTTTGCTTGAATTTTTTTCCTTCCCCACAAAGAACAAGAGTTGCTTTTGTAAAAATAATAAAATCAATTTTATTACTCTAACAGAAAAAGTTGTGATTGCTTTGTTACTGGTGAGATTAGATGGTCTAGTTATTAGAGATTGTACTTAATTCTACAATCCCCCCCACCCTGGCTACAAAGATAAATGAGGGCTTTGGAGATGGGTTGAATTCATGGCTGTTAGGCTAGAAAATGATACTTGGCCATATTTACCCTGGGTACTATATTTTTTAATTTTTTTTGACATTTATTTATTTTTGAGAGACAGAGAGAGATAGAGCATGAGTGTGGAGGAGCAGAGAGAGAGGGAGACACAGAATCCGAAGCAGGCTCCAGGCTCTGAGCTGTCAGCACAGAACCTGACGTGGGGCTTGAATTCACAGACCATGAGATCATGACCTGAGCTGAAGTCAGAAGCTTAATAGACTGAGCCACCCAGGCAGCCCTACCCTGGGTACTATTTTTGAATTGATATATAATTTCTTAGTTTAATTCTCTGATCTCATAGGAGTCTTTATTGTTTGTCTTTTTTCCTTCTGATAATAAAAGCAATATAAACTGATTGTATAAAATTTGGAAAATATAGAAAAACACAAAGATGCAAAGGGATAAATGGCTTATGATCCCATCATCTAGAAGCAAATATTCATGCCATTTTGGTTTGTCCATTTCTAGTTTTCTTCTATGCATATTTGCACATAGCTGATATTACATTCTAAATTCAAATTTGTAACCTGCCATTCTTTGACTTAATGTTATATCACAAACTTTTTCAACATGTAAAAAACTTCATAAGCATCGTTTTGAAAAACTGTAATATTTTATTACATAGATGTAGTTAAGTTAGAATACCTTCTTTTTTTTAAATTTTTTTTTAACGTTTTATTTATTTTTGAGACAGGGAGAGACAGAGCATGAACAGGGGAGGGTCAGAGAGAGGGAGACACAGAATGTGAAACAGGCTCCTGGCTCCCAGCTGTCAGCACAGAGCCCGAAGCGGGGCTCGAACTCACAGACTGCAAGATCATGACCTGAGCCGAAGTCGGCCGCTCAACCGACTGAGCCACCCAGGCGCCCCTAGAATACCTTTTTTTTTTTTAAGTTTATTTATTTTGAGAAAGAGACAGCATGAGTGGGGTAGGGGCAGAGAGAGAGAGAGAGAGAGAGAGAGAGAGAGAGAGAGAGAGAGAGAGAGAAATTCCAAGCAGGCTGTGTGCTGCCAGCATGGAGCCTGATATGGGGCTTGAACTGATGAAATGGTGAGATCATGACCTGAGCCGAAGCCAAGAGTCAGACACTTAACTAACTGAGACATCCAGGTGCCCTGAATACTTTTTAATTTTTATTTATTATTTTTTTAACGTTTATTTATTTTTGAGACAGAGAGAGACAGAGCATGAACGGGGGAGGATCAGAGAGAGAGGGAGACACAGAATCTGAAACAGGCTCCAGGCTCTGAGCTGTCAGCACAGAGCCCGATGCGGGGCTCGAACTCACAGACTGCGAGATCATGACCTGAGCCGAAGTCGGACGCTTAACCAACTGAGTCACCCAGGGGCCCCCCTGAATACTTTTTTAAATGTTTATTTATTTATTTCGAGAGAGAGAGAGAAAGAGAACACGAGTGGGAAAGGGGCAGAGAGAAAGGGAGACAGAGAATCCCAAGCAGGCTCCACCCTGTCAGTGCAGAACTGGATGTGGGGCTCGAACCCACAAACCTGAGCCAAAACCAAAAGTTGGATGCTTAACCGACTGAGCCACGCAGGCGCCCCATTTAGAATACTTTTGAAGTGTAGTCTGAAAGTAGATGGTTCCATAATTGATCAGGGTAATAGGTCAATATCTGTGATTCACTGGACCTTCCATTATAGTTTCATGATCGCTATAACAATTACAAACTTCATGTTTCTACACAGTTGAATCCTTAAGCAGAAAGCAAGGGGGCAGGTAGAAAAGGAAAAAATTTTTTTTTTTAAGTGTACTCTCTTTGGAGGAGGAGGAAGAGAGGAAAACTTTGGCAAGTATTAAGAGCCATATAGGGGTACCTGGGTGGCTCAGTCGGTTCAGTGTCCAACTCTTGATTTCGGCTCAGATCATAATCTCACGGTTCGTGGGTTCAAGCTCTGTGTCAGGCTCTGTGCTGGCAGCATGGAGGCTGCTTGGGATTCTCTCTCCCTCTCTCTCTACCCCTCCCCTGCTTGCTCTCTCTCTCTCTCTCTCTCTCTCTCGCAAAAATAAATAAATAAACTTAAAAATAAAGAGCCCTATAAATATTTATACCTTTTGATTTAGTAATTCTATTTTGGGATTCTCTCCCAGGATGCTTTCTCTTACATCTCCTTCACCAGAAACTGGGTCTCATGCCTGTTCTTGGACTAATCATTGACATGATTTACCTCTGGGATGTACCACTTCCACTCAAATGAATTATTAAGGGAATTATCAAGGGAGGAAGAGGAGGAAGGTGGCTATTGAGTAGGTAACTAAACGAGTATTTCCTCCTTCTGTATTGGAAATAGCCTTGCATTAAAATATTTTGGTATTTTAGATAATTTTCTGTAGCACGTTTCACCTAAGTAGAATTACTAGATCAAAGGGCAAAAATATTTTTATGGTACTAGATTCCTATTCTTTATAGGAATTTTAATATTTTTCTTTTTGTTGAATTCTAGATTGACAATTCAAACAGGATAGTGAGATACTAGATTTCCCTACAAACAAAACCAAAAACAAACACCACAAACTGAAACCCATACATTCTCAAGGTTCCTTCCGTAATTATTGAGTGAACTGAAATTGGACAAAATCATAATTATGCTTTCTTTTGTGGAGGAGAACAAACTCCGAGGTGAACATTATTGTTCACTGAGGAATACGGAGCGGACTGGGTCAGTCTGGCCCCGTTCTCATTCTGTCTAGATTAGATCATTTTATCACTTACTATTTCCACATGAACATAGGAGATATGGAAGCGAAGATGGAGTGCAACTTGGTTAATTTTCCTTTTTATTATTGATGAGCCAGAAGATGAAAAAAAGTATAAGAAGTTAAAACATAGTCACTAGAAGGAATTTCTAAATATCTCTGGTCTTGTTATCTTTTTGCTCTCCGTATTGGATGATTTTGTCAACTACTATGAGATTTTTTTCCCCTATAAAAGCATTAGTCACACTGGATTCTTATGGGAGAAAGACAGAAATATGGTTAAATACCCAGGAGAACTGTTGTGAGTGTTAAATAAAATCTGGATTCTAAAGAAAAGCAGAAGGATTTGTTGGCATGACTCTAATGGATTAAGGCTTTGCAAGAGGGTGTGCTAATTAAGTCCACTTCATTTTTCCATGTGTGCCTTTTCTCACCTACCCTGAAAAATTACAGTACCAATGGCACTTTAACAAAGACCTCTTCCTGCATTTATGGAATTGACAGGACCCACTGATGAATTAGAGGTTCCACCCCCCTTGAGAATCGGTTGAGATTTCTCTCACATATTTCTTCAGTTTTATCTTAATCTTGTATAAAAGATAATCTTTAGAAATTCTTTCCTCAGTAGACTGCTCTATTTTCCCATAAAATACACTTGCAAATAAGTCTGCAGATTTCTCAACACAATGCCTGCAGCAACATCCATGATAAATCCTTTCTTGGCCCCAGCTTCCTGCAACCTTCTCCATCCCTCACAATGACACACACTTTCTCTCATTCATCTTTTATTACAATTCAATATTGTGCTTGAATATCATTAGCTTGTATGCAGCACCCCCTTCCCCCCTGCCACCTTTTTTTTTTCTTTAAGGGACAAACTACTGCTGTTATGCACATTTCATCTGGAAATTGACTTTGGTGTTATAGGTTCTAATATATTTACACAACAGGTACAGAAAGGTATTGGAAAAAAGAAGAAATATTTTTAACATCGTAAACCTCTAGCAAAAATATGTGTGTAATAGAATCTGGTACTGTGGTATTACACACATTACAACTGTCACCGTGACTTAGAGCCTTAGTTTAGCTGAAAGAAAATCTATAACCCCAGAAATGCAACAATGTCTGAGTCACAGTTCAGGGTAATAAATGTTTTTCACAGAATACTGTAATCCATATTTCCAAAGCTGATGCAACAAAGGAATTTCTACTAGAAATCTTTCAATTTCATGGGTGGAGGCTCCAATGCAGAGAGAAACAGAGGAAGAGAAAAAAAAGTATTTAGAAAAAAATGATACACTTGAGTGACACCATAAACTGTTGGATGTTCAGAAACCTTAGCTATCTGGCTATCGAATTTGGTTGCTGCATATCCTCCTCTGATAAAAGGCCTGGGAAGGCAAACTTTATTTGAATAACTTCAAGAGTAGATCGTTTTTCTCTAGAAAGGACATGTTCCCATTAAGAGAGAGTTGTTTAGGGGCACCTGGGTGGCTCAGTCGGTTAAAAGGCTGACTTTGGCTCAGGTCATGATCTTCTGGTCTATGAGTTTGAGCCCCGCGGTGGGTTCTGTGCTGACACCTCCGAATCTGGAGGTTGGAGCCTGCTTCAGATTCTGTGTCTTCCTCTCTCTCTCTCTCTCTGCCCCTTCCCCTTGTCAAAAATAAATAAACATTAAAAAAAAATTAAAAAAAAAAAAGAGAGAGAGAGAGAGTTGTTTAATGACTATCACAAGAACCTGGGAAGAGGAATCCCAGACCTGGATCCTGAACTGCTTTCCTCAAACTGGGAAAAGGAAGGAATAATAAGGCCTTACCATTTACTGAGTTTGTACAGGTTTGGGTAGAGGGATTAATAGTCTGCAGAATATTCTTGAGTGCCTGTAATTGCCACTATGTTCTTCTGACTTAGCGGGCAGTGGTGACAGATAGGAAAAGCCTGGGATGGGAAACAGGCAGGCAAACAGAGGTCTGTGGGAACCACTGAAAAAAAGATGGTTGGTTTAATTTGGCCGGCTTTGTAATTGCGCTGGTTTCTGGCCAACTAGAACAGTCATTTTTGAAAAGAGAGCAGGACCTAAAATACTTTTTTTTTTGTTCATTTGAGGGAACATGGTTAGATTATCTGCTCAAGTGCTGGAATTTGCTGTCACAATACAGGCCTGGCACTTCTCCACTTTTGTGTCACACTATTCCCTTCCCCTCTATGTGTGTTACACTCCTACTCGTTCCTCAAGACCCATTTAAATATCCCTCGAGAAATTCTTTCCTCCCATCGCTCAGCTCCCATAGCAGCTTATTTGTATCCATGTTTATTACTGATGACATTCTAAAGTTAGTTGCTCACATGGGCAGCAGATTGATTTGCTAAAGATCGATTCCCCAAAGGCATTTAGCCAAATTAAATTCACTGAAAGTCAAGTGAGGAAACCAATTTGCTTAAAGCAAATTTTCCTACAAGTGTGTGATTTATTCACTGTAAGCTCCTTGAAGGCAGAAACCTTATCTGATTCATGCCTGGTATCCTGCACAACTCAGCACATTGCTTGGGGGTATTGAAGGGGATAGTGGATGCTTAGTGCCTGTTAAAATTTCATTGAATATAATTATAATATGGATGAAATAATATTATTATTTTCTTGCTTTTCTTATGTTCACTTTTTGTGTCTTGGCCATAATGCCTACCTAGACTATATAGACCTTGAGAAGTTTTCCTGCCAAACTTGCCCTGCAAGTATATAGAGTTTGTGCAGATTTATGTGAGAAATTCAGCTCTTTATTGGATTTATAGCCTCTTGGCCCCCTAGTAGCTTGTGTTCTGCTTGTTTAACTTCTTTTAAGAAGTCATCTTTGCTTACGGTTATTTTCCTGTCCTTTTCATTTGGTTTCATTGTTGCTTTATTACATAGTTGGCTCATTGCCATTGGTTGTGAGAAATGGATTGGACATATTTTATGTTCTCTCTGAGAACTCACATCTCAGACATCAACGGTATACAAAATCCAGGGAAACTGAGGCAAACCATTGGGACCTCTGTGGATGAGGATAGTAATGTGAATGCGGCAGCACTGTCAGTTGCACACTATCAGATACTCCATGCCTTTCCTGCCAGTGGCCCCATTTTGCCAAGGTACTGGGTGGCCATATGCCCCAGGAATGGTGGGGCCCTTCCTAGCTCCAAGGAGAAAACAAGGATTAGTCCGAGTAAACTGTAGTAATTCCCATTTGCCAGTGAGTGGTTAGGAGTAGGCATCAAACCCAACACTGGCCAATGCGATATAAGGGGATGCCTGTGGGGGGACTTTGAAAGTTTTTGTTACTTAATAAGGGTCACAACTGGGAGAAGATTTCTTTCCTGCTTCAGATGTTACAGGTGAGGATTTGGTGCTTGGTACTATTTTTTTCTGACCGTAAGGAGGAAAGCCATGAGAAGCACTGAGAAGTGGAGCCCAGGTAGACCCATGATGTTTAGCCAGCAGTGAACCAATGCTGTAGCCGCCTTACCTTAGACTTCTGTGCTTAAGCCTTGGTACCTGGGTTTTCTTCCTATTTTTAGCTAAAAACACCCTAAACAAGACACTAGGTGTTGTGCTTTAAGAAACAGTTGAATAGTCCTTGACAATTAGCATTTGGTAGGTGTTCCCTGAGTCCTCTAATCTCAGCCTGGCATGAAGCCCATATGATTTTAGAGTCAACAGGTTCTGTGATCCAACTCTGGTGCCACCATTTACTAGCTCTGTGACCTTGGGCAAGTTACTCAATTTCTCTGAGTCTCATTTTCATTCTCTGTGTCCCACATTGCTGGAAATTGGAGTCTCTTATCAGCCCTCACTATATCTCTGCCCTCCTAAGAGCCAGGCTGAGGATTTTGGGGAATTTTGCTTTTTAGCAAACTCTTTCTGATTAAGAACCTGCCATATACGAAGGACTTCCACTGGCCTTCAGGAAGTGGTATCAGTTCTCAGTTTGCATTCATGGCATTTATGTTGTGTAGAGTGGTCTCTTCTGTGTTAAACAAAGATAATGCAAATTGCTGATAGTATATAAAATACCTGAGGAGTGAGAAGGAGCAAGATTTTCAGAAGTCTTTTATGTAGGCTATAAAAATCTAAATGAACATCTTTCAGGTCAGCCCTGGAATAATTAGAGATGAAAAATTGGAAACTTTCATTTGAATCCCACAATAGATTATATAAGGGTCTAAGGTACATGTTTATTGTCCTTTTAGCTTTCTCCTCATCTGAAATATGGTACATAGAAAAAAAATTATCCTTAATTTTAGTCCTTGTGAATATTACACTGGGGTCTTAAATTTTGGATCTGAGGAATAAAATATACCTAAAATTAAAATTAAAGTCTAAGTTTCTGATATTTTGTATCCAATAATAATCACTTGAATGAAGAAATAGCCCATTCATTTATGGAAAATACTGTATTCAAAATAATAACAAATAATTAACATGTAAGCTCATCATGGTATACTTCATAAAGGCATTTAATACAGATTAATATTTATTTCTGATAACATTTATTAATAAACTAAGAGAATGGATGGAAACTTTCTTAATATGGTAGAAAAATAATCAATGTCAAACCGATAGATAAGATGATTCTTAACATAAAATACTAAAGGCATGCCCATTAAATCCAGGAACAAGGTAAGAATATCCAGTGTCATTATTATTATTTAATTTTGTATATTCTAGCCACTGCATTAAGACAAGAAGAATAAATAGGAGGTATAATTATTAGAAAGGGAAATAGAAAATTTCCATTATTTATTGACATTCTCTACTCTAAAAACCCAAGAGTATTAGCTAAAAAACTTTATAAAGGTGGCCACTAACAAGATGTTTTCCTTATGCTTGTAGTTACAAGCTTAACAAGAAATGTGTAGCACCCATATGATATAATGAAGAGGCTATTGTTTGATATTTAACTTCTAACGACTTTTAAGTCTTACCCTTCCTTCTTCCCTTCGTGTCATACAATTGGGCAAGCTGATAAAAGAAAGTGAGCTCTCCTATGGGCTCTGGCAGGAGATAGCAACCTGTCCTATGTGAGAGCAAATATACCAGACTCCTCACTACTCCAACCACAAAAAACCCAGAATAGTCTCCTTTCCTTGTTCTTTCAAGCAAATTTGGACCTGCTTGAGAGCCCTGCCCTGCCTTCCTCAGAGACCTCAAGTATGTGAGTAATAAACCTTTTTATATGCTTGGATGTGTGTTTGTGGTGTCATCAGTTTTGACACTGGAAACAAACTTTGGGTGGGGATCCTTTCTGCTTTTGCAGGGTGACCATAATAGATACATAGCAGACATGAAAAGGCCAAGATGAATAATAATGGCTAACATTTACTAATGCTTATTTTTTCTCATACTGTTTTCAGTGTATTGAATTATTTAATTCTTATAATAACCCTATGAGTAGGTGACATCATCACTTTATGTATGTATGTATGTATGTTTAGAGAGAGACAAAGAGAAAGAGCATGTGAGTGGAAGAGAGGGGTAGAAGGAGAGGAAAGAGAGAGAGAGAGAGAGAGAGAGAGAGAGAGAGAGAGAAAATCTTGATCAGGCTCTAAGCTCAGTGTGGAGCCCAACACAGGGCTTGATTCCATGACCCTGAGATCATGACCTGAGCTGAAATCAAGTGTCAGATGCTCAACTGACTGGACCACCAAGGTGCCCTGTTACTTTCCTTTTATAGATGAGGAAATAGAGGCCAGAAGTTAGGTATTTTGCACTAGAATGCACAACTGATCAAAGGTAGGGTCAGGATATAAATCCAAAAGTGTGGTTACAGAGGCCTCTTTAGGTTACCCTATGGGAGATTATATGTTACTCTATCCCATCTCATATTTGGCTTAATATTTAAAATTTTTTTAAGTTTATTTATTTTTGACAGAGACAGAGTGTGAGCATGAGCTGGGGAGGTGCAGAGAGAGAGAGGGAGACACAGAATCTGAAGCAGGCTCCAGGCTCCAAGCTGTCAGCACAAAGCCTGATGCGGGGCTCAAACTCACGAACTGTGAGATCATGACCTGGGCTGAAGTCGGACGCTTAACCGACTGAGCCACCCAGGCGCCCCGCCCCCCTAAAAAAAATTTTTTTTTTAAGTTTATTTTTGACAGAGACAGAGTGCGAGCATGAGCTGGGGAGGTGCAAAGAGAGAGAGGGAGACACAGAATTCAAAGTATGTTTGGCTTAATATTAAAAAAAATATATACATTTTTAAAGAGATTGAGGACGCACAAGTCGGGGAGAGGAGAGAGGGAGAGGAAGAGAGAGAGTCCTAAGCAGGCTCTATACCCAGCATGGAGCCTGACACAGAGCTCAATCTCATGACCATGAGATCATGACCTGTGCTGAAATCAAGAGTCAGACACTTAACTGGCTGAGCCACTAAGGCACCCCTGGCTTAATATTTTAAATGAAAAACCACCCTTATAAGTTTATCCTGTGGTGGCTACAATGTGCATTTCCTCTTGATAGGTGGTTTGGCATTTTGCATTTAATTGTTTATTTGTGATATATGCTTAAAATCCGGTATACCAAACCAGACTTTCTGGAAGATGAAATGGAGGGAAAGAATATTTTAAGTTAACTCACTCAAGTGTCACACACATTGTCTTTCTGATTTAATAATTGATGTTAATATACTGCTTCACAACTGAAAAAGCATGTTTCAGATATTGTTTAATAACCTCAACAGTTGTGGGAAAGTAAATATAGAGGTACAGATCACCTATTGTTCAGATGAGGAAGCTGAGAGCCAGAGAGGTTATGTAATTAACCCAGTATCACACACATGTTAAATGTGTGCAGCAAAACATAAATGTGGTCTTTGATATAACATTTTTCATGGTACTAGGTTGATTTCTGTATTCAAGGTGCTCCTAGAAAGTGCTCAGATGTGGAGAGTTCTGCATCCCCCTTTCAGATGTGAGAAATCCAAACTGTAGTTTCCTAGGAATCTGAATCTGATCTGTAGGTGCTCCTTTGGCTCCTGGAAAGCTCCAAGCTCCGATAGTAAGGTCTGGAAGTGGTTAAAGTCTCAGTAGTCTCTGCTTTATTGACCTGTTACTTAATTTTTTAAAGTTTCTATTTAAGGTTCAGTCAATATAAGTGTATGATTAGTTTCAGGTGTGCGATACAGTGATTCAACACTTCCATACATCACTCAGTGATGATCACAACAAATGCTCTCCTTAATCCCCATCATCTATTTACCCCCCCTCCCCCCCTCCCCTCTGGTAACCATCAGTTTTTTCTGTATAGTTAAGAGTCTGCTTTTTGGTTTGCTTCTCTCTCTCTTTTTTCCCCTATGCTTGTTTGTTCTGTCTTTTAAATTCCACATAGGAATGAAATCATATGGTATTTGTCTTTCTCTGACTTATTTTGCTTAGCATAATATTCTCTAGCTCCATCCATTCATTGCAAAAGGCAATAAATTATTTTTTATGGATGAGTAATATTCCATTCTGTCTATCTATCTGTCTATCTCATACCTTCTTCACCCATTCATTAGTCAATAGACACTTGGCTATTGTAGATAATGCTGCTAGAAACATCGGGGTGCATGAATCCTTTTGGATAAGTATTTTTGTATTCTTTGGGTAAATACCTAGTAGTGCAATTGCTGGATCATAGTGTAGTTCTATTTTTAACTTTTATTTTTTTAAAGTAAGCCCTGCACCCAGCGTAGGGCTTGAGCTCCCGACCCTGAGATCAAGAGTTGCATGCTCTACCAGCTGAGTCAATCAGGCACTCCTATTTTTAACTTTTTGAGAAGCCTCCATGGTGTTTTCCAGAGTGGCTGCATCAGTTTGCATCCTCACTAACTATGCAAGAGTGTTTCCCTTTTTCCACATTCTCACCAACACCTATTATCTCTTCTGTTGTTGATTTTAGCTATTCTGACAGGTGTGAGGTGATATCTCTTTGTAGTTTTGATTTACATTTCCCTGATGATTGACCTGTTACTTTTAACCCTAGTGTGGCTGACCTGGGGGTTGCCTTGCTGGTTTCCAAAGTGCTTTTTCAAATTTATCTTCTCTTTCAATCTTTGCAATGTGTCTGAGATACATAGAAGAAGTAGTAATATTCCCATTTTTTTTCATAAGGGAATAAAGCCTCAAAAAGGTTTTATGATTTGCCTAGAGACATGTGGATAGGTTCAGGGATAAGGCTAGTATCCATATGTCTTGACTCACAGTCTGTTTCCACTCCAGTAGCCAACTAACTTGTGAGTTGGGCAAGATGGAGGATGGATTGTGTGGGAGTCATGCCTCTAGCTGATGTTTTAACTGTTATGGTAGGTATATGTTCAATGAAACTCACTTGTTTCCAAGACAACAGGATTCAAATGAAAACCTCAATTGCTCGGGAGGAGGCAGATTCACTGTCATTTCTATCCCTTTGAAGAACTGCACATTTTGATGGGCAAAGTGCCAGAAATAATTAAGCCAAATAGCTCCACAGCACCCTGATGGAGTAAGAAAGCAGAAGAAAAGAAACATATTTATATGTGTATAGATGTGGGTGGTGTTTCTGCTGTGAGAGTCTTTCAACAGAAATCATGACAACCCAGGAAAATCCAGGGATCAATGCCGTATAGAAAAGAATGATAATCTGGAGATGAAAAAAAAAAAAAAAGGGAACACCTTGAGGAGGAGAGATGGGGATGTGGGAGGAGGAGGGAGGAGAGGGAGGAAGAGATAGGCAAGGGGAGGAGCTGCCTGGCCCCTCAGCCCTTTCCCTGGTCCCCAGTGGAAGAAGCAGTGGATGTAATGATCAGATTTTAACTTGAATTCCCTATGGTGAGTCAAGTGGCTTTGAGTGTTCATTTTGTTTTTATTTGCTTTTCTTGTGAGGTATCCACTCTGGCTCTAATTTTCCATTTTTGCTGTGGAGATTAAGAGATTTTGAGCCGAGCATAGATGGAATGCATTCTTCTGTACTGGCTGCATGCCAGACTTTATTACAATAATAATAAAAAAAAACCCACTTAGTTTATTATGAGATCGAAAATTTGGTTTCTCAGGCACATGAGAGGGAGAATATTCTTTTGATTTCTTCCATTCAGGTCTTTAATTCATTCAACGTTTATTGAATGGCTCTTCTATAGAAGGTCCTGCCCTAAGAATTGGGGATTCAGAAATGAGTAGGGCATACCATTTACTGGATCATATATATATATATATGTTTATTTAATATTGATTTTTGGGAGAGTACAAGCAGGGGAGGGGCAGAGAGAGGGGACAGAGGATCCAAAGCAGAGTCTGTGCTGAAAGGCTGACAGCAAAGAGACTGATGTGGGGCTCCCAAACCGTGAGATCATGACCTGAGCTGAAATTGGATGCTCAACTGACTGAGCCACCGAGGTGCTCCTGGATCATATTTAATGTACCTACTTGTGCAGTCTTCATAGCTAAATACAACAGACCTTTGAAAATGTGGGGAGGATGGGTGCCAATTCCCACCCAGTAGAAAATCCGTGTATAACTTTTGATTCCCCCAAAACTTAACTACAAATAGCCCATTGTTGACTGGATGCCTTACTGACAACATAAATATTTGATTAACACATATTTTGTATGTTATATGTATTATATACTGTATTCTTACAATAAAGTAAGCGGGAGAAAAAAAATGTTATTAAGAAAATTGTAAGGAAGGGAGGATGCATTTACAGTGCTGTGCTGTACTTTTGAAAAAAAATCTGTGTATAGGTGGATCTGTGCATTTCAAACCTTTGCTGTTCGAGGCCAGCTATCATGAAAATACCATAACCCTATTGTGAGCTACAGGGGATTGTCCAGTGTGTGGCGTTTATGCAACATTTAGTCATGTAGTCAACATATAATTACTACCTCTTACTAAAAGCCAGACACTCTGCTACCTGTGGAAGTCTCAAAAAGTGAAAAAAAGCAACATGTATAACAATTAGTATCCCAAATTTATAAAGAACCCTGCAAATCAATGGAAAAAGAACAAATAACCAACAGACAAATGAGTAAATGATACAGACATGAGATTCACAAAAATGGAAAACATAAAAGACTAAAGAACATTAGATAAGATGTTCACCCTCATGAATCTAGGGGGGAAATGCAAATTAAAATCACCACAAGATACTACTTTATTTTTGCTTGCTAGTGAGGCAACAATGAAGTTTATTAATACCGTGTATTGTTGAGTTGTGGGACAGGGGTGCTTTCCTATACTTTTGGTG
Source organism: Panthera tigris (assembly GCF_018350195.1). Lineage (NCBI taxonomy): Eukaryota > Metazoa > Chordata > Mammalia > Carnivora > Felidae > Panthera > Panthera tigris. The sequence goes on along the minus strand of NC_056665.1, from coordinate 83,449,091 downwards.
GGAATGGCAAGATGATCTCTGATTTTGGAGGGCAAGTTGACAGTATCTATGAAAACTGTTTGCAACAAAAACAATTGGAAACAACCTAAGCATCCCTGGAGTGGATAGTTAGGACATGGTATGTTCATATGGTGAAATATCAGATAGAAATTCAAAGGAACATGTTAGAGCTAGCCACACCAACATGGAATGGTTTCAAAAATATATTGTAGAGTGAAAAGAGCAAGTTGTAGGGTTATATGTACTCTATGATCATTTACGTGGGGGAAAGAAAAAAGGAAACCACACACACACACACGAGTCAATACTACACAATTTCTATAGTGTAGGTAAGTAGCCTGGTAAAGTTACATATCAGATAATAATAGTGGTTATCTCTTGGTTTTTGATGGGGAAAAGACTGAAGAGGTCCCAGGGGACTTCATCTATATTTATAATATTATGTATTTTAGGCAAATAGATCATATATAATTTATTTGTTAAAAATTAACTAGAAGAAAATAGGACAGAACACAATTCCTGGTTTTGAGGAATTTACCATAGGCAGAGCTGGGATTAGAACCCAGGTTTCCAATTTCCTGGTGCAATGATCTGTCTCTTGGATATATGATAAATTTAACCACCTGTGAAGAGTCTCACACTCTGACATGCTTTCTGCAAAGTGATAGCTTTTCCATTCGGTATAAAGGTTAGGGCATTTTATTTCTTTTTGTGTATGGGAGGGGGTGGATTTTTCATTATAATTTTTTATTAAAAATGAATAAATGCCAAGAATATTTATAATGTATATGTAAGATATACATAATAAAAATCCAGTGAACTCACTCATTAACCTGCCACCCAGTTGAAGGAATAGAAAACATTTTTAAAACATTTTCATGCCTTTTTAAAACAGCAACTGGTGAGAACATTTGGACTGTCCCATCAGAGACAAAACCTGAAGGCTCGTGGTGTTCTTTCCCAGTCTACATCAGTACCATTTCCACAGTTTGCTAGCAGCCAAATAAATTAAACAAATGGCCCTATTTGGAAAATTGGAACCTTCTCTTCTTGTGCTAAATGGCTAAGCAGTGATATATCTGGGCTGCTCCTCGAGGGTGAGAAGTCACACAAAGGTCTGAGAGACGTCTCTGAAGGTAAATAGAGTGTCCAAGTGTATTTAGCTAACGATAATGCAAACCACAGAAAATATATAGCGTGGAGGAAGGAAAATGTGCATTTGCTGTCTGGGAAGTAATTGAACATTTATAGTTTGGGAATAGCTCCAGTTCAGAGCTGGCAGAAGGGAGATCCTTGTTTAAGTCAATGAAAAAATATCAATGTTCTTTGGAAACCAGGGGGGAATTAAGTAGTCCATTCTGAGGTTCCTCAAATCTTTATCTGAGAAGAGATTTAAGTAGGAACTAGTTAAGACTGAACCCAGAATACAGACAGACAGACAGACACACACACGCACGCATACACACTCACACACTTGCATGTGGGAAGGAAGAGGGGAAGGAAGGGGAGGAGGACGGAGCGACAGAAAGAACAGAGGAAATAGGTGGAGTTTAAGGCCACAGTCTTGTCTTCCATGATATTGTAAGGTATTGGGGGCCACAAGCTTTTGCACATATGGTATGAAAGCCTCACAGTAACATGCTGCCTTTAAAAAATGACAGATGTTCATTCCAAACGAAAGTTAGAAAATTGCCTGGTAGGGTAAGAGATCAGAACTAAAAATGGATGATTAATGAGTCCACAGAAGCTCCCGGCAGCCATTTGGGCCCTGCCAGAAGTCCCAATTCCCTCTTTGCAGACAGTGCTGGGGAACTCTTTCCCTCACCACAGCCTGGAGACTGCGAAGTAGCATACAGGATGCAGTACTTAGGGCATACTTACACTAAAAAGTGATTTGTTATTTATCTGAAATTATAATTTAACTGGGTGTATTTTTTAGTTTCCAAATCTAAGAACCCTATGTTTATGAAATATACTTGCCCTTGTTCCTCCCCCCAGTTCCTTTTTAATGTTGATCAAGTCAAAGTTCTGCATTCCCCCAAAGACCCCGGACTGCTTCAGGTTGGCCTGTGTAAGGTTTCATTCTTCAGGACCCATAGTCTAATTCTAAGGACGGAAGAAATGTACTGCTCTCATTTCCACCTACCCCAAGACTTTTTCCCCCTTATGCTTGAAGACTATTCCACCATTTCAGAGAGTTTCTAGTGTTAGCCCAGAAGTTCTTTCACGCCAATGGAGAGATTGTGATGGATATCACTGTACAAGAATATTCAAGATTAAGAAAGAACTATACTCAAGTCTAAACCTTATAGAATCTGGAGAGGCATGGCAAGAAGAATCTGGTATCAGAAAGAGCACAATCTTACAATCACAAACACACCTGGAATTCAGAAGATGGGCAAAATGTTTGTTTTGTTCCCATTGGGCTATTCTCTTTTCCAATCGTAGTTAGCCTTGTAGAAAATCTAGAAGGTCCCTTCCACTTTGCTCTCCTTGCAGTTGAAATCAGGAAGACCTGTTACCTCTCCTGCCCTAGGAGGGCAATAGAGGATCATTATCTCCTCTAAGCCATGAATTGGTAAATTATAGTTTGTGAGGCAAATCCTCATTGCCTGTTTCTGTACAGCTCATGAGCTAAGAATGGGTTTTATATTTATAATTTATTTATTTTAAAATGTAATTTATTGTCAAATATGCCAGCATACAGTGTGTAAAGTGTGCTTTTGGTTTTTGGGGTAGATTCCTGTGGTTCATCACTTACACGCAACACCCAGTGCTCATCCCAACAAGTGTCCTCTTTAATGCCCATCACCCATTCTCCCCTCTCCCCCACCCCCCTATCAACCCTCAGTTTCTTCTCTGTATTTAAGAGTCTCTTATGGTTTGCCTCCCTCCCTCTCTGTTTGTAACTATTTTTTTTTCCCATTCCCTTCCCCCATGGTCTTCTGTTAAGTTTTTCAAGATCCACATATGAGTGAAAACATATGATATCTGTCTTTCTCTGACTGACTTATTTCACTTGGCGTAATACCTTCCAGTTCCATCCACGTTGCTGCAAATGGCATGATTACATTCTTTCTCATTGCCAAGTAGTATTCCATTGTATATATAAACCACATCTTCTTTATCAATTCATCAGTTGATGGATATTTAGGTTCTTTTCATACCCTGGATGCACCCAATCTGGCCTGGGTTTTATATTTTTAAATTGTTCAAAACAGGCAAAAGAAGAATAGTATTAAGTGATAGGTGGAAATTAAAGATAATTGAAATTTTGGTGTTCATAGTTTTACTGGAACAAAGTTATGCTTGTTCTTTTATGTACTGTGTATGGCTGCCTTCATGCTATAAGGGCAGAGTTGAATATTTGCAACAAGAACCATGTGGCTTACAAAGTCTAAGATATTTACAATCTGTCCCTTTTTGTATAAATTTTGATGACCCCTGGTTTAAGCAATACATTTCTCTTACTAAGAGTACCTGCTGCTCTGAAGAGTATAGCTTTCAAGTGCATTTACTCTCTGGGATGTAAGATTCTCTTCCCCCCAGGGATGGATCATTTAGAACACTTTTGGTCATCAGGGACAGAAAACCCAGCTCAAAATGCCCCTTTAGTCATGTCCAAGATAGCTGCAGTGTGACTAAAAAAATTTCACATGATCTTGGTTTTCTCTACCTCCTGTCCTGCCTTCCTGTGTGTGAGCTTTATTCTTTATCTCTTCTCTAGAGCACCCCTACTGAAAACAGACTGGCTGTAGTAGTGTCAGGCCTGAGAGCCTCATTCTATGCTGGCTCCCAACTTTAATCACACCTTGACAAACCAAGATGTCATTTGTACAGCATATTGAGAGAAACTAGGGGGATTTGTGAGTATCTCCATAGGGCTTGGTGAAAAAAATCTATTATATAGTTTCTAATTATGATATATAGCTTTTATAATTATTAAAAAGAAATTAAAAATATTAGGGGAGATATTAAATATAAAATTTGCATAAATCTTTCCAAAATTTTAAATGTGAAGCTTGATCTTGCTTGCATAAACATCACATTTTAATTTCATATTTTATTTGAAATGGTTACATGCAACTCCTAATCAAGGCTTTAAAATCATGATCTCTAAAGTTATGATAGTCACTAAACAAAAAAATTTGTTTATGCAATTAAGTGATACAACGTTTAAAAACTTTTCTTAAACAACCATTTCAGCACAGCTTAAATTATACTTACAAATTTGGCAGTCCCTCCTTTCCTTCCTTCCTTCCTTCCTTCCTTCCTTCCTTCCTTCCTTCCTTCCTTCATTTTTAAATTTTCTATTAAATTTTTTAATGTTCATTTATTTTCAGAGGAGAGAGAGAGAGAGAGAGAGAGAGAGAGTAGGGGAGGGGCAGAAAGAGAGGAAGACACAGAATCCGAAGCAGGCTCCAGGCTCTGAGCTGTCAGCACTGAGTCTGATGCAGGGCTCGAACTCATGAGCCAAGCTGTGAGATCATGACTTGAGCTGAAGTCGGATGCCCAACTGACAGAACCACTCAAGTACCACTCTTCCTTCATTTTTTATTGACAAGTGCATTATTAAAATTTCTTATAATAGTAATGGATTTTTGATCCAATAGAACTTCTGCATATCAAATACGTACATGGTTTGAACAATCACTTGCAGGTAACTTGGACACTACTTAAACGGCACATAAGCCACCAGCAGGGCGAAATAGCTCATGCATACAAAGACAGAGATTTGGGACCACTGCCTAGAGTGTGTCTCTGAGGAACCCCAGCCCCAACAGTTGATCCTCACTGCTCAACAGCATCCTGGGCTGCATGCTTGTGTGTATTCCTTGGACACCTGGAACATGAAATTCTTTTTCCAGTAGCTACAGAGCCCCTTGTTCCCGGTGACAGAGGTCTGCTTTACAGAGAGTATGTGCTCTGTAGATGGCCAGGAATAGGGCACATCCTTTGGCTGTACTAGTGCATCTTGCCAGGTGGTGAGGTCTCGATGGTGCTCACTGAGATTGCTTCCTACAAGGACAATGTGGCAGCCCATTGGATTCTACTCAGTTTGGGGGCCGCTTTTTGAGGATTGCCAGGTAAGACTGTTTGAGGCCACGGGTGACCTAGTTGTGAGCTCTGGTCACCCCACATGCCCTCTTGTTATCTCCAAGGCTGCAGGGATCAATATCTTTCAGAACGTCTATAACCCATTTGTGGCATACCAATGAGCTCTGGCTGGGAAGCTCTGCCTTGACAGATATGACTGCAGTGTTTCCTGAACAATTAAAGGAGGTGATTCAGGAGAAAAGCACCTTCCAGAGCAAAGTTTAACTCCCATGAACTGGATTGCTTTGGAAACAGATATTTCTGTTACTTTTGTTTACTTTTGTTGTTGTTGTGTGTATGTAGGTACACTAGTGATCGCTCCAGGTATTACAGAAAACCTCCTTAACTTGTCACAGTCTGCCTCCAATGAATATTATTCCACCTCAGGTCAATGTCAGAGTCTTACAGTTGTAAGCTTCCACCTCCCTCACTCCCATCCTCTGTGTCTTTTTTTTTTTTTTTTTTTTTTTGCTTTACAACATACTTTTCCCCCAGTTTTATTGAAAATATAATTAGCATACATCATTGTATAAGATTAAGTCATACAGCATGATGGTTTATCTTTGTGTTATATTTTTAATGACATTTTACTTCTATATCTCTCATAAACACTACAGTACATTGTTATTTGGTATTACACAATCAATTGTCTTTTAAAATATTTACTTATTTAATTCTTTCTTTCTTTCTTTCTTTCTTTCTTTCTTTCTTTCTTTCTTTCTTTCTTTCTTTCTTTCTTTCTTTCTTTTGTTTTGAGAGAGAATGGGATAAAGTGCAAGTGGGAGAGGGGCAGAGAGAAAGGGGGACAGAAGATCCGAAGCAGGCTCTGCGCTGAGAGTAGTGGGCCTGATGCGGAGCTTGAACTCATGAACCATGAGATCATGACCTGAGCTGAAGGTGGAGGCTTAACCAACTGAACCACCCAGGTGCCCCTCAATTGCCTTAAAAGATTTTTTTAAAAAAATTTTTATTTATTTTTCAGAGAGAGAGAGCATGAGCAGGGGAGGGGTGAAGAGAGAGGGAGACACAGAATCCAAAGCAGGCTACAGGCTCTGAGCTGTCGGCACAGAGCCTGTTGTGGGGCTCAAACCCACAAACTGCAACATCAGGACCTGAACCCAAATCTGATGCTTAATTGACTGAGCCACCCAGATGCTCCTCAATTGCCTTTTCTTAAAAACAGGTTTCTTGGGATGTAAATTTATATCATAAAGTTCAACCATATAAAGTGTACAATTTAATAGTTTGGCATATATTACATTATTAATTAAACAATTGTGGTAAAATATGTATAACAAAATTTGCCATTTTAACTATTTCTAAGTGTATATTTCATTGGCGTTAATTACATTCACAATGTTGCACAACTATCACCACTTTCTATTTCTAAAACTTTTTCCTCACCACAACTAGAAACTCTGTAACTATTAAGCAATTACTCCCTATACCCTCCTTCCTACAGCCCTTGGTATCTTTAATCTAATTTCTGTCTCTATGAATTTGCCTGTTCTACGTATATTATAATTGGAATCATATAATCTTTGTTGTTTTGTGTCTGGCTTATCTTACTTAGCATAATGTTTTTAAGGTTCATCCATGATGTAGCATGTTTGAGAACATCATTTCCTTTTAAGGTAAATAATATTCAGTTGTATGTATATCACATTTTACTTATCAATTCATCTATTGATGGACTAATTATCTTTTAAGGAAATGAAGAAACAAAAAAATGCTCCTTATATACTTGCCCATCTATTTTTTATTTCTAGAACTTTTCATTTGTTTACATATAATTGGATTTTTATGTTGTCACATCCTGAAAAATGCCCTTTTGACATTTATAAAGGCATTCCAGGTCTGCTAAGGACCAATTATCTCAAATTTGACAATATCTGGATTTTTCCTTCATTTTGGAAGAATATTTTGCTGGATAAAGAATTCCAGGTTGACAGGTTTGTTTTTTTTTTTTTCCTTTGAACACTTTCAAGATATCATTCCATTGTCTTCTGGATTGCATTGTTTTTGATGATGTCAGTAGTAATCTTTATTGTTGTTCTCTTACAGATCATACATCTTTTTTCCCCCTGGTTGCTTAAAAATTTTTCTCTTTCTCTTTGGTTTTCAGTAGTTTGCTATGATGTGAATATCTGTAGTTTTCTTTGTGTTTATTCTGCTTGGAGTTTGTAGAGCTTATTGGATCTGTAGGTTGAGATACTGTTTGTTAAAATCAAATTTGGAAAATTTTATGTTATTATATCTTCCTTCTATTACTTATGTATATTTCATTATGTTATCTCATTCTCCTTCCTTTCTTTTTATGACTTGAATAAAAAGTATGTTGTATTACTTGATAGTGTCCCATGGGCCATGGAGGCTCTGTTGAGTTTTTTAGCTTTCTTTTTCTTTGTGCTTCAATTTCTAGTTTCTATTGCCAATTTTCAAGTTCATTGATATTTTCTTACATAGTGACCAGTATGCTGAAAAACTCATGCAGTAAATTTTTCATTTCAAATATTTGATTTTCCAGTTCTGAACTTCTCATTTTATTTAATAGTTTCTCTTTATCTGCTGAGATCACCCATTGGTTGACTTGTATGTCTATCTTTACCTTCAAATCCTTGAATATATTTGTAGTAGTTGTTTGCAAGTCCTTGTTGGCTTATTCCCATATCCCTGTTGTGTCTAGATCTACTTCTATTGCCCCTACCCCATGCACTTATGGACAGGGCACATCTATGAAACAGTTGCCTTTCATAATTCTGGACAGGAATCAAAGCACAAGTCACTTATCCTGGAATCTTCAAACTTTAGGTTTGATCCCATCATTCCTTCTAATGCTCATGTTTAATTTTCTAAGCCCTTTTATCTCCCTTTCCAAACTTTTCCCCCTTATCATAACACAAAGGTGGTTATTGTTTGTTTTGTTTTATTTCCAGTTTAGAATGAGGGGCTGATACAGAAAGTGGAAAAACTTGCCTCAGCTAGAACTCTTTGACTTCCAGTCATCATTAGTGTTGGCTTTTTGAACTTAGGAGCTGACAGTTGAGTGCATTGGTCCTCTGACCTCAACATGCCAACTACTGACCTCAGCAGGCCAACTAATAAAAGATAGTTGCATATAAACAGTTGATTCAACAAGTGGAAGGATGAAGTGGCAGGGGTGGGCAAGATGGGGAGAAGAAAGAAACATGGTGGTTGATAATTCCAATTGTTGCTTTGCCACACCTTCCTCCCTTCCTCCTTCCTTCCTTCCTTCCTTCCTTCCTTCCTTCCTTCCTTCCTTCCTTCCTTCCTTCTTCCTTTCTTTTTCTTTCTTTCTTTCTTTCTTTCTTTCTTTCTTTCTTTCTTTCTTTCTTTCTTTCTGTTTGTTTATTTTTGAAAGGGGGGGAGGGGTAGAGAGAGAAGACAGAGGATCTGAAGTGGGCTCTGTGCTGACAGCAGTAAGCCCCATGCAGGGCTTGAACTCATGAACTGTGAGAATCAGGACCTGAGCTGAGGTCAGATGCTTAACCGATTGAACCACCAGGAGGAGGAGGAGAACAATGGAGGAAGAGGAGGATAAGGAGGGAGGGAGAGGGGAAACAGATTTCATGTGGCTCACAAAGCCTAAAATATTCACTAAGTGGCTTTTTATAGGAAAGTTTGTCAAGCTTTGTATTAAAGACTAGAGGGAGTAAGGATGCATCTGTCATGTAGAACTGTGACTTAAAGTATTAATTTTTCCTTTTCTTGGGCTGAAAGGAGGTGAGGTGATACTATAGCCTGTTCTTATCTTTGTGGATCCTTCACTTACACACTGGTACAGAGAGTAATAGCTTGGGTCTGTGCCATCACACTCCCTTCTCTCTTGAAATGGTCATGGAAGCATGGCTGTCCTCACGTGGGACAGACACACCTGAAGTCCCAGTGTAAGTTCTTGAGGGAGGGATATCTCTCCAGCTGAGAAAGTAGGCCAGAGCAGAGATGCTTTGTGCAGAGGCAAAGGGCCCAGCCAAACACAGACATCTTGAATTAGGACTCCTCTCTTTTCTGCTATTTGGCTGCTGTGAGGACTTGCATTAGTGAGAAAAGAGAATGTGACTATCATATCCTGCTGGGTGCTACTTTGAATTCTCTCCCAGGCCTTTGGGACACCCCTGTGGGATAGTAGCATGTTTTATGTTAGGTGCTGGTGGTGAGCAATGCCATTCATTATCTGCGTGGCTTTCAGACTGTCTGTCAGCCTTCTTATAGCAATAAATAAGTGACTGTGGATCTCTAGAGATCGAAAGTCTTCTCTTTTTGTGTAATGGCCTGGTGAAAAGGGGCTGAAATATAGCTTTCCTTCAGAATTCCTTTATCATCCTGCTGTTCCATATTTAAGTGCTATTATCTGGAAGTCATTCTTCTCGGCAATAATTTGAAAGAAAGTTGCTTACAAAGGCATCAAGCAGAGGGGACAACTTGGGTAGAATCGAAATGGGAGAGAGATTGAATTCCAGGTTAAATCCCTGGTCTGTCCCTTGAAACGGAGGCATATAGATGAGAAAGCAAACAGAAAACAGTAGGTAAACATGCTGGGATGTACAGTGGGTAATGGATATTGAAGGATGATCTTGTCATGCATGCTAAACAGATACTTTTATGAGTTTAAATTTAATTAGCATCTGGAAATTAACAAGGCTAGAAAGAAGGGCAATGTGTTTTTAAGTGATGGCGATGGATAGGTACTGTTTGGAGCATATAGATAAATGAAGATTTAATTTGTAATGCATAATGAGCCAGGTGCCTATAAAATAATTTGTTTTTCTAGTTGCTATCACAGAACAAAACAATAGAACCATCCAAGGTCAGGCAATTACTGTTATTACTGTTTTTCTTTGGTTAAATGTTAAAATCGGCCTTGTAGATGGATATCAATTTGTATTGTTCAAGTTGGATAATGTAAATGTTTCCGTTGTCACACCTTCTGTTTCTTCTTTAAGGGATGGAGCATGAAAGTAATTTTGGTCCTACATCTTTTGTACATTTACCTTAGGTATGTGTGTGTTGGGTCAGGGTATGCTCCTGGAGGTAAGGGGAATGGTCTGTATCTTCTAGTACCTTTCATATTTTGAGCATTTGTTTTTTGTGGTCTTTTCAGAGAAGGGGCTGAGAAATGAACTTTAGCTAGAAGAAGGGATCCAGTTCAGTTTTAAAATGATATCATTTCTGTTCTTCTTTGGTCATAAACCATATGGATCTGTCCAACGCATAAATTGAGGCTGCCCTTTGTATCCCAAATGGTGTTGGATTGGGGTTGTGGGCAGGGTGCTGTGGCAGGAGAACTACATGGGTCTGGGTTAAAGTCAGAGGCTGTCCCATTGGGAGAGTTTGTTCTCCTGAGGTCAGCTCCTTGTACTGAGCCCAGCATGTGTGTATAGGAATGAGTGTGCAGATCCTCTGATTCCTGGATTGCAGGAGGTTGAGAGGGCAGTGCTGTTTATTGTGGCCTTCATAAGAGTTAAGTAGCTCAAGAATTACACGGGATACCATGCAGAAAATGGTTCACGTGAAAGGGGTGCACATCTGAGGCTCATAGTTGTGCAGAGTGGGACCTGCTTCAAGCTTCAAGCATCCGCCTTGCAACTAACTGCCTTTCTCTCTCTCTCCTCAGTGTTCCCTGTGAGGTAGGGAAGAGTCATCGTGAGCAGAAGTGGAGGACAGGGTTGCAATGTTTTTACTCGTATTAGGAATGAATTTGTGTTTCTGGTTTTTTTTTATCATTATTTTTTCTCTTGTTTATTCCTAAGGAAGTGCATTTGTGTGTGTGTGTGTGTGTGCGCGCGCGTGCGTGAGAGAGAGAGAGAGAGAGACAGAGACAGAGAGAGACAGAGACAGAGAGAGAGACAGAGAGGCAGAGAGTGCGAGCAAGAGAGAGAGCATGTGGGCAAGCCATGCATTCCAGGGGAAACTCAGTAACTCATACAGGTCTGTAGACTTGGGGAAGGGTGCACAAAAGACCATCTTGTACAGCCATTCTTAAACCTGGCTCTGCAATCAGGCCCCTCCAGGGAGCTTTGAAAAATTCAGTTTCCAGGCCCCACTCTTGGAAGTTCTGATTCAGTCGTTTGGAGGGCCTAGGAATTCATGTTTCAAAGAGATCATCCTAGTGATCCTGTTGGGTAGCTGTGTCTGGGAGCCTCAGAGCCAGCACAACTCCAGTCTGTAAGTGGGAGCCTACTTAAATCATCCCAGTCTGTGGAAACTATAAATGTCAGGTGACACACACAGTCAAAAATTTTGGCATTAGAACCACTGTGCCATCTTTGGGCCCTCATTGTCTCTTTGATCTTTTTAAAGCACAAACCCTAGCCTCTCTCTGCTTCCTGCACCTGGAGGCCTTCCACGGGACCCAAGTGTTGGGGGTGGGAGGCACCGTGGGACCCAAGCTTGGGACCAGGGTCTTTAACATTCTGCTTATTTGAGTGGGAGTGTGAGTAATCCAGACCAGGCCAGGATTTACACAGGCAAGACCTTGCAGAGTTTCCTTCCCGGCCACTACCATGCCCCAGAGAATCCAGGCTGCTTTCCTGCCAATGAGAGAGGTTAGTGTGCTGAAGGATCCATCCTGGAAGAGGAAAAGGTGCAAAGGTGACCAGAAAATGTTTTAAAATGGGTTAGACACTCACAGAACCCTACAGGAAAATATATTCAGTAATTTTGTTTTTATCATTGTTTCTAAAGTTCCATGGTGGAGAATTAGGGGCTAGTTTCCAGGGTGGGGATGCTTTTTAGCTTTTTTGTATTTTGAAATGGGGTCTCAAGGGGCACAGGGTACAGCAAGGTAAGGGCAGGGAGGAGGTGGCTGCCACTCGAGGAGCACCCAGAATAAGAGCTGAGAGATTTACGTGGTGTTTGTGTATGGTTAAAATGGTGGTGGGGAAGCAATCTAATTCTTCAGTGACAAGCCTTTGTTTTAAGATAAATTTAAACAGAGCTATTAAGAGAGTTTCACATTTGTACAAGTACCTTTTATGAACAATAGTTTCCAAACCATTTAATAATGACCTTGGCACTATCATCAGAACAGCACAATTCTCAATCTGTCCCTGGCTTTGCCGAGGACCCGACACACTTCCTGTTCTCCTTAATCACTTCTCCCATCTGGGAAGCACTGGGCTCTCAGGAAGACACCTGTTTTCTCGCCTGTTATTTTCAAAACTTGGATCCCCGTTTGGTTCTGAATGGTTGTGAGTGAGGCGACAGGGGCCAGAGGGTCAGGCCTGTCAGTCCTGTGGGATAGAAATCATGAAATATCTGTGAAGGACCCCCATCACCTCACTGCCTGCTTGTGAATTCCCATGTGAGGCTGGGCATGGTTCATATATTTTTTTTCTTAGTAAAAGGTGACTTCTTTTTGTTTTGTTTTGTTTATTTATTTTGAGAGAGAGAGAGAGAGAGCGAGAGAGCGAGCAAGCCCACAGGTAGGGGTAGGGCAGAGAGAGAGGGAGAGAGAGAATCCCAAGCAGGATCTGTGCTTTCAGTGCAGAGCCCAATGTGGGGCTCCATCCCATGAACTGTGAGATCATGACCTGAGCTAAAATCAAGAATCAGACACTTAGCCAACTGAGCTACCCAGGTGCCCTGTAAAAGGTGACTTCTGTTCATTTCGTAAAAAAGGAATTCATGGAAAATAAGAAAAGGAAGATTTTTAAGAAGTAAAAGCAAATTAGAAGGAAAAGAAACAGAGTTTGAGGAGGAAAAAGAAAAATCTAAGTTTAGAAAAATCCTATGTGTGCTTAGAAGACTAGCACCCATATTTTAGATTATCTTCTTGGTATTTGGTAAAGAGAATGAGGCTTAAATGAATAAGAGACTAGCCATGTTTTTAATACAGGTTCCCATACTTGTGGAATCTGAGGACTCAACTATAAAGACTAAGGGTAGGGTGGTGTGCTGGTAATCTTGAGCCTTTCTCAGCTCTATGTGGTGGGGACGGGGCGGGGGGTTCCTGATGAAATGACCTCAGGTGGCCTTCAGCAAGAGGTTACTGGCTACAGTAATCTTTCCTGGCAGCATATTTCTTTTAATTTTTTTTTCACATTTATTTATTTTTGAGAAACAGAGAGAGACAGAGCATGAGCAGGGGAGGGGCAGAGAGTGGGGGAGTCACAGAATCAGAAGCAGGCTCCAGGCTCTGAGCTGTCAACACATAGCCTGATGCAGGGCTCGAACCCATGAGCTGTGAGATCATGACCCGAGCTGAAGTCGGAAGCTCAACTGACTGAGCCACCCAGGCGCCCCGTGGCGGCATATTTCACTTCCCAGCATTGGCAATTCCCACAAGGACAACTTCCCACCGAGTCCTGACAACTTGCACCTCCTGTTCTTCCACAGAGTGAAGCTTCTGTGGGACCACAGTGTTTCCCTCACAGGGAGAAGCCACTATGGACTTGGGCATGGCAATTGTCACTGTGGTGTGGGCCTCGAGGTGAGAGAGATGGTAGGGCAGAGAGATGGTGCGGGAAATACCAGAACAATGTAAAACCCAGGCCCTGCCCTCATTTACCATGCTGTCCATATGGGGAGTTAAAAAAAAAAGTCCATGGAAAAGAGTTTAGAATGTTTATGCAAGTAAGTTAGAATTGATAAACTTTTAAACAACAATGGAGTCCATGAGTGATTAGAGCATCACAGGGCTAATCAGCAAAGATATTCTAAAAAGGAGAGCTTAAAATTCAAAGCCAGGTACTACAATAATACCAATAACGAGCAGACAATAACATAATAAAATACTATGATGCCATTTTTCCAAAACTCAAACCTCATTAAAAAGTTGACCTCATTTGTTATAGCATTTGTGAGACACAAGCATCATTATTCTCATGTTGTGGGCAAAGAAATGGGAGGCTAAGAAGGATAGAGCCTTTGTTTCTAGCATGTTCGATGCAGAACTATTCTCAGAACTCAGATTGCAGGAAGAATCCTTGATCTGTCACAAGAGTCCAAGAGTTCACTATGTCTGTCTAGCTTTCTTAAAGTTCTTTCTGAGGATACACTATTGCATTAATTATGTTACCAGGCTAGTGTCTTTTTTGGGAGGGGAGGAGTAGCTAAGTAATGTTTGGAGGTTTATAAAACAGTATATTTGAAATTATTTCATTTTTGGACATATATACGTGAAAAAATATATGTCAGTTTGTTAACAGTGGCTATGTCTGATATATGTAACTATAGGTTATCTTTATGTTTTTTTATCTCCTTATAAATTATACAAATGAGTATGAATTGTTTTTGTATTAAATGGGAAAACACCCTCTAAAATAGTAAAACAAAAGAAAGGGTTTTAAAGAAATCTCTAACTTTTTATTTTACTTTATTTTAATTTTAGAAAGAGAGAGCACATGAGTAGGGGAGAGGGGTAGAGGGAGAGAGAGACAGACTCAGGCAGGCTCCACACTCAGAGTGAAGCCTGACGCAGGGCTCAATCTCCCGAGCGTCATGACCTGAGCCAAAATCAAGAGTTGGACACTCAATGGACTGAACCACCCAGGCACCCCTAAAATTTATTTTTAGATAATTAAACCTGTTTTATTTTTGTAAAATAAAAATTTTTGCTAAATATTACAAAATTAAACTTATAACAATCACTTTAGATAGTTGTAAGTTTTATGTATATGTATTCATACTATTTTTTAACTTACTGTAATTTCTTTAATCAACTTTCACCTGTTAGATATCTACTTTTTCTAATTTATCACTATTATAAGAAAACTAGAGTAAGCACAGTTAGGTAAAATGAATTAAAATGAAAGTAGAAACACCCTGCCCTTCCCCCAAAAGATTCTGAAAAATGGGCATAAATCCTTTCTACAAAATTTTATTCAATTCTCACCAAATTATTTTTTTGACCAGATTGTGATCTTAACTAAAGAATGGAAAGGCAGTAACATAGGTTAAGTACCCACAAACAAAACTTTTTTTTTTTTAATTTTTTTTTTTAACGTTTATTTATTTTTGAGACAGAGAGAGACAGAGCATGCACAGGGGAGAGGCAGAGAGAGAGGGAGACACAGAATCTGAAACAGGCTCCAGGCTCTGAGCTGTCAGCACAGAGCCCAACATGGGGCTCAAACTCACGGACTGCGAGATCATGACCTGAGCCGAAGTCGGCCGCTTAACCGACTGAGCCACCCAGGCGCCCCCACAAACAAATCTTTATGATACTTCTTGTTGTTGTATTTTAGTAGTTAAAAAAACATTTTTTTTAATGTTTATTTATTTTTGAGAGAGACAGTGCACGTGCGTGCACAAGCCAGGGAGGGGCAGCGAGAGAAGGAGACACAGAATCTAAAGCAGGCTCCAGGGTCTGAGCTGTCAGCACAGAGCATGATGTGGCGTTTGGGCTCAAGAGCCATGAGATTATGACCTGAGCTGAAGTCAGACACTTAATTGACTGAGCCACCCAGGGGTCCCTGTGTTGTAGTAGGCTTTAAATTTTTTTTTTTTCCAACGTTTTTTATTTATTTTTGGGACAGAGAGAGACAGAGCATGAACGGGGGAGGGGCAGAGAGAGAGGGAGACACAGAATTGGAAACAGGCTCCAGGCTCTGAGCTGTCAGCACAGAGCCCGACGCGAGGCTCGAACTCACAGACCGCGAGATCATGACCTGGCTGAAGTCGGACGCTTAACCGACTGTGCCACCCAGGCGCCCCTGTAGTAGGTTTTAAAATCAGGAATGGTTAGAGTTACAGTAGGAGAGAAGTCCTACTTCTTTTAGTTGGATATTCTTACTATAAGCATGATCAAACACAATTGTAGGTGCTTTTACGAAATCTTTCAGTAGAATGGATAAAGAAATATTTGGGGGTATGTGTTTGCAGGGAGGAGATAACTTATTGTTCACATGTCCGGAACGTCCATGGAAAGGGTCACTCCATTTGCTTTTCTGCAGAACAATAGAATACTTTCAGTTCTCATCATGTTTCTCCCAAGTGTCCAGGGATAATTACATTTTGTATCCAGGAGATATTACCGTGCTTTTGGCACCGTGCTAGGAACAAGTGTAGGGAGGCTTCAAAGATGAATCAAGAACCACTTCAAATGCCACCTCTTACACAACATCTTCTAGAGGTTCTCTAGGTTCCCACAGGGCATTTTTGTTCCTCTATAGCACTTACCACATTATGTCACACTTTGTTCAGGAAAGTCCAACCTCTCTGCAGGACTTGTACTGAAGATTCCTGCCGAATCTTGGACTTAGCAGGAATCTTCAATGCATGGAGGCAAACAGGGTGGTCAACTCCGTGACAGAAGCCAAATGCAGGGCAGAGGTGACAAACATCTCATAGTGTCTTAAAGCCATCATTTTATCTCCATGAAAGGATTTCACCTGGTCTTTCTCTTTCCTTTCTCTCACACTTTGTTCTCATTGGCAGGAGTGTAGATGTGATGGCTTAACTCCAAGAGCCATTATGGACCATGAAGTAACCATGGGAATGGAAGAAACCACCCACAGCAGAACACCAAGATAGTAGAAGCCTGGGTCCCCAAGAGCGTGGAGCCTATTCCACCTCTGGACTAACCAACCTCTCTACTTTCTGAAAATCACAGAGATAAACTAATTTGTTTAAGCTATAGTTGTTTTGGATTATTCCATTACTCACAACAGAACCTAATTATTACTAATACAGCCAGTGTGAATTAAGGGAAATATTTTGCTGATTTACTACAACTAGGCAGACCACAAGTCTGTCTCTGAGGAGGGTGCCTGAACTTTGCAAGTATCCTCCCTGAAGTGAGCACTTCCTCTGGGAGCTTGGCTGGTAGTGTAGTGTGAACTGGAGGCCGGAAACCTGACCCGAAGTGTGTGCCTCAGATATTAGGGAGGGCTTTGGTGAGGGACGAACATGGCATAGGGGAGAGGGCATGGGCTTATGGTCAGAAAGACTTGGGTTAACACACTGAATCTATCATTTACAATTTATGTGATTTGAACTTCAGTTTCTGTGGTTATGAGTATTAATCAGATGTTAGATACTGAGAAATGTTAGTAACTGACACATAATAGGCACTGAAAACATAGCTCTTATTATTAAAATATACTACATGTTAATAGGACCTTATAACCCAAGGTTTGTGAAACTCTTGCTTTCATGTTTAATACCAAGACATTGATTAATGCTATCTAAGTGAATTCTCATAGATAGAAATGTAAAAACTATAAGCAAAACCTCCTAGTGTAAAAATTTCTTTCAATATATGATATTTCTGCTCAACAGTAAATATAAAGTGATGTCTTCTCCTTTCTATAAAAAACAAAAACAGGGGCACCTGAGTGACTCAGTCGGTTCAGTGTCTGACTCTTGATTTTGGCTCAGGTCATGATCTCATGGTCATGAGATCAAGCCCTGTGTCAGGCTCTCTGCTGGGCGTGGAGGCTGTCTCTCCCTGGCTTGTGCTCTCTCTTTCTCTCTCTCTAAAATAAACCATAAATAATAAACAAAAACAAATCTCTTATGGAATAAGGCTGTAAATAACTATATGGAATCACGATTCTTGATTTCAGGAAACAGAACCTGAAATAGAGGCTAATTTTAGAACAGAACCTGAACTAGAGGCTAATTTTAATAGAAAGAAACTTGTTACAGGTGTTAGTAGCTTCTGCAATTTCCAGGAAAACCAGAGAACCAAGGTTAGAAGGGATCAGCCAGAGCAGCATAGCCTGGAGAAACTGCAACCATTTTGGGTGGTGGATCTTGTGGAAACCCCCCTCCCCCCCGGGAGCCCTTGCCTACTGGTTGGCACCTATAAGCCAGGGATTGGAGATTGGAACATGAGCCACAGCTGCCACAAAACAGAGCTGGGCAGCCACACTGGCCTGTCTCCTATTGTTACCACTATGTACATGGCTCAGTTAGGTCTTTAAAGTATATGTGATGCTTGGTAGAACTTGGGTCACATGTAGGACACTAGGCATGAGGGAGGGGGAGATGTTGTTTTTCAGACCATAGGACAGGAAGAGGTCTTAGTCTGAGTTCCCCCGGAATGCAGAGCCTGAGACAAGGACTTTATTTTGGGAAGTGATCCTAGGGGTTAGAAATGGGGGGTTAAGAAGACCTTTAAGCCAGAGATGATGACATTAATTTCAACTGACAAGTTCAGCCCTTCTTGCCATCAACGTAAATAAAGGTGCAAGCGCTCTATACTATTCATTATGGAAATAAATTTACTCTGGTCATGAGGATTCACTGTAAAAATCATACCTGCCATAGGTTGGAGACAAACTGTTGCAGCGAGGGGGTGATTGTAATAGTATTAGCAGAGAATGTAGGGCTTGAGATAGGAGGGGGACTGTGAGAAGCAAAAGCATGGGGCACAGAATGTCTAAATGACAGGCTTTGATGGCTAACAGCTTATAGAAGGGAGAAGAACAGCTTGAGATGGTGCTGTGTGTCTGGCCTTGGTGCTGGGGAGCTTGGCAGTGTCTTTTGCTGGGATCAGGAATACTGGAGAAGGGACTGATACAGGGTGGAGATGGTAAGATGGTGAATTCATTTCACATATGGTGAGTTCCAGGTGGCTGTGTGTACAGTATCATTGGGAATGTGGGTCTGGAATCAGAAAAGAGGGCATGGCTGGGAATATAGGCGTAAGAATCTCCACATTTCAGGGGAAAGTAAAGAAAAAGGACAAGCAAAGGAGGCTGAAAAGCCCCATGCACCTTGTCAGACCAGACGGGTCTGTCATTCTCTTCTCTGCTCCTGGCAACAGGTCTTAGGCACGCGACCTGCCTCTGCTCCTCCTGCATGCTGGTGTTACCAACAATGACTCCCTTTGTGGTTCTGTCCCCTTGGGAGCTGGTGTCCCTTGCTCCTTCTAATTCCTCTGGATCCCTGAAGACAAGCAACGAGGTCTTCTTATTTACTTGTATGTTTATTTCTGAAATAAATTTTACTTCTAATAACTGCTGCCTAATATAGTGGGAATAATAAAATCCACAAACTCATAAGATTTAGAGAATCTTAAAAAATTCATGTGGTTTTGATTCCTTGTCTGCGTTCCTGACTCCCTTGCTGAGACAGTAACTTGAATTTCCTTGCTTTCTTTGCTGAGGATGGAACTATTAACCCTTCTCTCTCCTTCTGACTCCCTCTTCTAGGGGAAAGATGGGACTCCAGAATAATCTGCTTTCTGGCACAGGCTCAGGGATATAATCTGGACAAAAAGATACATGTTTCTTGTTGCCACATGGGCAATTTGCAAGTTTAAGACCCTCCAAATCCAGTGCCACCCATATTCTCTTGGCTTCTGCCCTGTGTAAGATTAGGACTCTCTGAATGGTGTTGCCTAAGCCAAGAGTCAAGGGGTCTTCAAGAAAGAGGTAATTGTCAGCTGTGTCACATGCTTGTAAAGGTTGAATAAGGTGAGGATGAAGAAGAGGCTGTTATGTAGTAACTGGTCACCCCTGGGGTTTGATATCCCATGCAGCATACGTTTAGGCAATTTTATATTTGCAAGAATAGCCTAAACCATTGAAAATTGTCTGTGCCCAAGATCCTGTTGATAGCAAACCTCTAGCAAGAAAATATCTCAATTTCTTTGAGCAGTACAAGCATCGTGTGTGTGTGTGTGTGTGTGTGTGTGTGTGTGTGTGTGTAAGAATAAGGACAGATCCAAACCAGATCACCATCACCATTCTGTAATCACAGGAGCAACAGGGAATCCATGGGAACTCAGAGGAAATACTTAGATAATGTCCAAAGCAGAAAAATGTGTGCATTGAAATGGTAATATTACTTAGGCTGGCATATCTGGAAGCAAAGTGTTTTTCTTCCTTAGACAGGTGACTGTTATACATGACAAAGTCTCTCTTTATGTCATAAGTTTCAGTTTTGAAAGAATATCACCATTCTACAAGTTATCTGTTAAAAGCATCACAATATATACCAATTGCACTTAAACCCACCTTCCGAATTTCTGATAAGTGGGAACTGGCATTTCATGTACCTCACTGGATGAACATTATATCCTTTTTTTTTTTTTAAAGAAAAGTTCTGATTTGTTTAAATGTTATTAAAATGCTCAAAAGAAAAAGGTCAAGCCCCTTTAATAAATAGTTTGAAAGCAGTTAGAAATCTACTGGGCAGGTTACGGAGAAAATTTAAGTGATTCAATGTAGAATATTATCTTAGCAACAAAGGCAAGAAGATGTCCTGGGAGGTGAGGAGCAGTTGGATTGCAGAGACAGAATTTGAGTCCAGGGGACACTTCTGCCTGTTAAGCACTCACGTTATGTGCCTGCCCTAGTGTCTTCTTCGAAAGTTCTCTGCCTTAAAGGAGAAGTTAGAGTAGGAAATACTTAGGATAAAGGGAGAATCATTACATACGGGACAACTATTACCTTCTCTCCCTAATTTATAAACGACTATTTATGTGATTTCACACCACCCTAACCCTCAGAGCAAGCTGAGCCTGACAGAAGAGAGAGAGAATGTAGGGGCCTGAGTCGTTGATACCCAAAATAGAAGTTCATAAATAGTCTTCAAAAGAAAGGGTTGTAAGATTAACAAATGACTTCTATTTCTCTTTCCTTCCTCCCTCTCTCCTTCCGATCCTCTCTTCCTTTCCTTATTCCTTCCTTCTTTCCCTTACTTTATCATATATTTATTGCACACTTACTTGATGCCAGGCCTTCTCCTCACTGAGAGCATAAAGATGGTTGTGCGGAGGCCCGCACTTACCCCACAGTATGATGGCACCAGCACAGAGAGAAGTACAGATCACTACAGTGACTTGGAGCTGGGTCATCTAATTCAGAACAAAATTGCAGGCCATGACTCGAGGTAGGATCTGGGTTATGAGTAGTTGTAGGAGGGATGAAGTGTAGGTGATATTTAGCAGGCAGAAATGGATGAAGGGGAGAAGAGATAAGGAGACTAGGATAGTTCCTAGCTTCCTGTTTTGTACATCAGAGTAGGTGATGAATACCATAGAAGGAATATCGAAAAAATATTTAATATTAGATATGTTGAGTTTAATGTATAATAAGGCATTTTAATGCCTGTTGAGTTGGCCATTTTATATTCTAGTTTATTTTTTTTAAATTGTTACTGATTTATTTATTTTGAGAGGGAGAGAGAGAGAGGCCAGAGTAAGAGAGGGAAAAAGAGAGGATCCCAAGAAGCCTCTGCACTCTCAGCATGGAGCCTAACATGGGGCTCGATCTCATGAACCCTGAGATCATGACCTGAGCCAAAATCAAGAGTTGGCCACTTAGCTGACTGAGCAACCCAGTGCCCCTATATTTTAGTTTAAATACAGTCTAGTACAGATGAATGTCTTGTCTACATGCATATGTCTGGACATATAATACTTACTAATTATTATAAGATAATAATAATATGGTGGCAGAATAAGCCACTCTGTCCTTCACCCGCTTTTCCCCTTCTAATGCTCACCCCAGCATCTGATGCTCTGAGAGGCAGTCACTGTTGGCTAGAGATAGGTTTGTGAGATCCCTTTAGAAGATTGAAAACCTGGGCCTGCTTCTGTAAAGGGCTGTAGGAGGTACCTGCATACAATAGAGCCAGCAGTGGTCCAGGCTGTGTGGGGCAATGCTGGCAGGATGGAGCTGGGCCCTTGACAGAAGACAGAAGTGTAGAAAAGGGAAGAGGACTAGATAAAGATTGGGCAAAGAAGAGCATGCATGTGTCCAAAGAAGAATATCCAAGGTGGACTGTGTATGGACTGGAAGGTGCCCTGAAGAGATAAGTGATGCTTTGTACCATCTCTGGCCTTTTGAGGTGATCAGTTAGTAGTAAGGCTGCATTGTTTCTGGTAAGGAGCTTTAGATGTTTTGGAGCTTAAGGCAAGATGGTAATAATAGATAACTCTTATTGAGCTAATTATTAGTGTCTCTCCAAGCACATGTTTATTGTTCACATGTTTATTGCACATTTGCATTATCACAGTAACCTTTGACAGAATAATTGTTAGTTCCATTTTACAATGAGGAAGTGAGGCTTAGGGAGTGGCTTGCTGGAGGGAAAACAACTAGTGAGTGATGGAACTGGGGATTCAAACTCGGAGCCCATTATCTTTAACCATTATGCTCTATTGAAAATCCTCGGGATAAAAGTGGGCTGGGTTGGCCCAGCGAGAGCATGTGAGAGGGAGAGAAGCAGAAGTCTAAACCAAGGGGTTTGGGAAATGGTAGTCGTTAAAAGGTGAGTGGGAAAAGAAGAGTCCCCAGAGGAGGAGAATGAGGAGTGGTCATAGAAGAGAAAAGTCAGAAAGGAGAGTTGTCATTGCAGCCAAGGAAATGGAATTTCGATAAGGAGGGAATCATTGGCTGCCAGTAATGCACAGAGATAAGATAAGATAAGCACAGAAACATGTCCATTGAACTCGACAATATGATGGCCATTGACATGGGTGATCTTAGCCAAAGCCAGATTGGGGAGGGTTTAGGAGAAAATGGGAAGAGAGCAGGTAGAAACAGAAAGAGCTGATGACTCCATGCAGAGTTTGACTGGGAGGGGGGAGGAACCAAGTTGCTAGCTGGAGGGGAAGGTCAAGTTGAGTCTTTATTGTTTTTTAGGATGAAGAGACTTGTGACTGTTTACATGCTGATTGAATTAAAGAGAGGTTGAAGGTATTGTACATACAGGTGATTGAGGGAGAGAGAAAGAGGGTGAGAGGGAGAGGGATACAGAAGGGGAGGAGAGACAGAGAGAGACACTGAGAGAATCTCTAGAGCATAGAGCACAAGTTCTTGAAGGAGCGTCTTTGGGTAAATGTAGGATACCTCTATTCTGAGACAGGAAGATACATGTAAGGTCACAGATGGCCAGGGAGGAACATGAGGCTTCATGTCTGGTGTTTTCTAATTGCTCTCTGCAGAAGGAGGCAAAGTCATCTGGTGAGAGTGACAGCAGAAGGTGGAATAGGGGTGCGTTGAGGACGAGGTGAAAGTTTGCCAGCTAAGGATGGGAGATCATGGATTTTAGTAGTAGCTCAGGTGTGGTACTCATCTCATATTAATGAGGTTTTGGGGTGATGGTGGGGTTTGTAGGGTCTGGAGCCGATGGCCAACAAGGAATTCTTAAAGATGTCTGGTACAAAAAGGTGATTTTATTAAAGCACAGGGACAGGACCCACGGCAGAAAGAGCTGCACTATAACTGTGGGGGGGGTGACTGGTTAATGGAGTTGGGGGAGATAAAGTCAAGAGGGAGTTTCCAAAGAGACTTTCACATGCTAAAAACTTAACTGGAGGTCTAGCTATTGTCAAGCTAAGGTTGTTTTTCCCTCTAGCAAAGTATTAACATTAAGACAGTAGGGAGTTCCTGGACTTTAGGCATGGGATTCCCTTTTTCTGGTAAACTGGTGGAAACTCTTATCAGTTTAACCATTTTTTTTTCCTTTCCTGTTTTTGGGTGGCTGGGAGTGTCCCAGGAATATCATGCACATCCCACCTGGCGGGGGGGGGGGGGGGGGGGGGGGGGGGTTGCTGTGCTAGCTTGTACTTTGCCCTCAGCTTGCTTCAGGCTCCCTCATCTCTATCATTAGACAGTCAGGCTCTTCCAAATTTTCACTATCATAAACAGAACAGAGAAGGAATGATTGACTAAAAATGAGCTTAAAATTTTTTAAGTAAAAAGAAAAAATCACCTTCAACAATTGTCATGAAGAGACTCATGGAGGATAGCTTCGAAGTTAGTCATATTTGAAAGAAAAATACCAGTAACTAGTGTCAATAATTTCAAATCAAATTTTTAAACCAACTAAATTTTTTCACGCTGATTAATTTGCTTTTAGCGAAATTGCTTTTGACCAAGTTGCTTTCCACCAACTTAACTTTTGATTAAGTCACTTGGAGTTGCATTTATGGAATAGATGCAAAGTTTGGACAAGTGAACAAGAGAGCTTGTTGGCCAGTCATATACCTCTCCTTCAAATTTAATTTTTCAAGCCACAGTGCTTACATTTGGTGTGAAATAAAAGAATTTTGATAGTTGGAAAAATGAAAACTTGAGGTAGCTCTATAGGTAGCTGTTTCTTATTTAGAAACAGAAGTGCCAACCCTCCCATACAAGTATCTCTGAGGCACCCATATCACACAATTGTTGGTTGTTCAGTGGGCCTGATTTGGAGAAATGTCTCAGAATTTCCAAATTCAATGTGAGAGGTGCTATTGTAAAAAAATTATCTGTAATATAAAATTTGAACAGTAAACAATTTTACCAACAAATAAGAGGGAGCAAAAGCATTCATAAACAATGCTAACATACCAAGGTTTAGTAAACACTGGGAACTCCTTTTTTTTAATGTTTATTTGTTTATTTTGAGAGAGAGAGAGCATGAGTGAGGGGGGAGGGGCAGAAGGAAAGAGAGAGAGAGAGAAAGAGAGAGAGAGAGAATGTTAAGCAGGCTCCTTGTTGAGCATTGGAGTCTGATATGGGGCTTGATGTGGGACTCGATCTCATTACTGTGAGATCATGACCTGAGATGATACCAAGAGTCTGATACTTAACGAACTGGGCTACCGAGGTGTCCCAATGCTGGGAACTTCTAAAATATCAATTGTTTAAATAGGAGTATACATTCGTTTTTGAAATGCACTTTATAAGGAAGATGACAAAGTTAGTGCAGTAACAAGTATTTTAAATATTCTGTTTCTTGGAGTTTGTTAAATGAACTCGATGAGCTTGGACTTATCCCTCCCTCTAAACTGGAAGAGAGACCATAAGTAACAGAAATCAAATACAATACATCACCTGTGCATAAAGGGGCAAAAAGAATTAAGCCCTTCATTCATACTGCTGCTTAGGATGGTGCATAAAGTGCAAAATGTAGTCCAGGACCTTCCAGACAGTGGCAGAACCGCTCTCAGGTGGTATTCCAGCAAGAAACAAGATTTGGCTCTTGTTGCCAGCTTCCTCCCTAATTCAGATTGAGTCAAGTCTGGTGTCATCCAGTCCTTGATTTCAACTGGAACCAAACATGTTTTTTGAAAAAATTTTTCTCTACTTGTCCTCTGCCTCTTATCTAGATACTTGAGTTGCCTGTTGATCTATTTTTGTCTATATTCAGAGTCACTTGTCTTTTGCTGCAGAGATCCAGAAGCCACTCTTGTTTACCTATCCACGATGACGCATATATCGGAGGGAGCACCTCCACAGGATTACCCAAATATGCAGCACAATGAAGCAGACTCAGTGGGAAGCAAGGCTGCGGGCATAAAGATTCTATAATAATGGGAGCGCACAGAGGCTCCTCAGAGCCCAGGAAAGGTTGATTCTCTGTTCTTTCCACATACCCGGGAGTCTTTCTGCTTCACACATTTGCACCCTTCAAAGAACCTCTGTTGGCACTTGAAATGGAAGCGGGACGTGCACTTTCCACCACTGCTTGAGATTTGTGTAAAGATTTTATGATAGAGATTTCCTCCCCATGCCTATATATTCTTTTATTAAAAAAATCTGTTCTAAACATTCAGAAATTGTTTTATTTTTAAATCAAATGATATATGATACTCATAGCCTTTATCCCCATATTTAACAACAGCTTTTATTTAAACATATTGTGACGCTGGCCTGATTAGTTCCTACTTTGCTTCTTGGCAATTTATGCCCTAAATTCTATCTAGAAACTTCTATTTGAAGGCCATACTTTTATTTGCAAAATTTCCAGAATGTTTCATTTATCGTAATTCATGACCATACACTTTCCTTCTAATATTTGCTATTCTTTGAGTATCTATGCCAGCAAAGAAGCAGTTGTGTTGTTATTAAGAATGATGTGAAATTAAATGTAGTAGATTCCACTGATCTCATTGCTCTTTGGTCATGATGCTAACTATTCCTTACCAAGTGGGTCTCAGCTCAACATTGTACATCCTAACTGCAAGGAAGCATTTGAATTATGTTCCCCCCGGCAAGGGTAAAAAGTCAGAATGAGATTGATATGAGTTTCTCAGCCTTTATTTTTTTTCTCCATTGAGTGTGAGTCAGCCATCAATCTCAAGTGAGGATCTTTCTTGTGTGAAACTCTGCAAAGTAACTCCACCACTTGAAAGTCTTCAACGTTGTCATTCTTTTATTATCTGATTGATATTTGATAAATAGTTATAGGACAAACCCAACACTTAATATTTACCAACAATTTTTTTTGGGCCAGGAATTAAACTAGGCTTTCATTTTTGACAGAGACAAACAAGATAAGGTTCTTGCCCACAAGGAGCTAACAGTTTGTTGAAGAAGACAAATATGTTTTAGGTGCCATAGTAGTGCTAACTTGGTCTGGGTAGTCACCCAAGGCTTCACAACAGGGGTGGTATTTTAGTAGGTTAGGCATGGAAGGATGACTAGAACTCTGTTGGATAATATAGAAAATTATGTGTGAATATTGGTAAAATATGTTCATTCAATAATATTCCACATTAATTGCTTAAAGTATATGTTAGGTAGAGCCAGAATACAGGGTAAATGAACACTTGTTAGGTTATCTTTCTAGTCTGTAGTAACTCCTCATTCTCTGATTATCAATCTGTACCTTTTCTCAACCACATGGGTTCCAGTGACAGTGTTACAGCAAATACTCAGCGCCCAGGAAGAGACAAGCCACACACACTCAGAAAATCAAGAAAGACTGTTTATTGCACACTGGTGTGTAGTCCTCTCCAAAGGCTGAGCCCTGAACCTTGGTGTCGGCCTTCTTTTATGGCTGGGATGGTAGGGGCTCAAGAGAAAAAAAAGAAAAGGGGAGGGGGCACTTAATCAGTGGTGCTAAGTGGGCAGTTGGTGGATGCAGGAGGCAAGCAAGATTACAGAAGCCAAAAGCATGCAAGGGGAGTATTTGGCCTCGGACATCTGGCTGGCCCCTTTTATCTTGCTTTTACCAGCTTTTCTTCTCATTCCCCCCTCTTGATTTTCAAGCTGCTGTAGCAGACTTAGAGAAAATCAGTTTGTGGGGACCAGGGAACCCTTTGCTGCCATGGGAGGAGGGGCAAAGACCATTGTGGCTTCTTCCTGCTGGACAAGGGCATCAAAGGGAGGGGTGAGGCAGCTAGGATTCTTCATCATCCAAAGGAGAGTAGAGACAGCTAGAATGGTCCAACTGGAGTATCATCTGGAGTTTTTTTGTTTTTTTATTTTTTAATGTTTATTTATTTTTGAGGGTTGGGGAGGGGCAGAGAGAGAGAGAGAGAGAGAGAGAGAGAGAGAGAGAGAAACACAGAAGCCGAAGCAGGCTCCAGGCTCTGAGCTGTTAGTGCAGAGTCCCATGCAGGACTCAAACTCACTAACCATGAGATCATGACCTGAGCTGAAGTCAGAAGCTTAACCGACTGAGCCACCCAGGTGCCCCTCATCTGGAGTTTTATAGCTTCTAGATGAGAGGAAACAAACCTAGTTAGCATATTAAGAATACAAGGACAAAACAGGAGGGTATAAAAAGCATTAGTAGTGGACGAGCTAAAGGGAGGAGCCAGGATGCTTAATTCCATATGTTGCTATAAGAGTTCTATACATCTGCTAATTCCTGTCTTTGTTTGTTGATTCGCTCCCTTAACTGCTGGACCTATCTCGGGCTATCCCTGATTGGTTGACACAGAAGCAACATTCTTCATTTAGGAAGAGACATAGTCCTCGCCTTATGGCAGTTAGCAGGTCTGGCCCTCTTCTGTTCTGTAAAGACTACTGCTGCTAGGGAGTCTACTTGGTCTTGTAAAATCATCAGAGATTTGGTAACCTGTTTTCTGTCATCTGTTAGGTCCTAGGATAATTCATGATAATAAGTGGTTGAGAAGACTATCCCTCCTATTCCAGTGCTGTTATTCTTAAGGCAATCAGCAGGGGTTTGCCTTTAATGGCTCTTTTTGATCGGGTATATGCTGCCAAGGGTACTGTAAGTGACTGATTGTTGGGTACAGTGTTTATCTGAGGAGTGAGGAAGGCCAGGGTGCAGATACCCATTCAATCAACACCAGAGTTGGGTTATAGGAAGATGAGTGAATTTCTGACTATCAAGAGTCTGGTTGCATTTGCCAATGGTCAGATTGCCAACTGGCTCCTTTCCCATTTTGTTTGTCAGGCACCTGGGAGCTGTTTGGGACAGTTCAACTCCAGTTAGTACAGGTCTCACAATGTACTGGGTCTATAGTTAACAGGGTAACATTTACAGTTACCTGTGTTAGAAGAGTAGCTGTGTAATGGCAGGGGTGAGGGGGCAGGGGTCCTGTGGACAAGCAGAGCCATCAGGCTCTGGCCAGGCTGGGATTGGTATCATTGAGGAAGCAATGTTTGCATTTAACATTTGGTTTAGACAGGGATCCAAGACAAATGGCCTGTCTAATTTATGTTCTGATGGAAGTTGAAGGGTTAGGTCAGAAGTGACCCAACAGGCATGGGGAACATCAGGGCAGGTTGGATCAGGCAGCCCCCAATAGTGTTTTATTTTTCCCATCCAATAAGTTTTCCTGTTTCTGGTACAGGGTGTGACCCTCCTAATATCATAACATCTATTCGGCATGCGGGGGTACACAGTGGCACAGGGACATGGTGGTAGTGTCGTTTTACCTCTGCAGACCGGAGGAGTGGGAATTGGCACAGGGGGAGGAGTTGGAGCAAGAGTCGGG
Organism: Panthera tigris; assembly: GCF_018350195.1. NCBI lineage: Eukaryota > Metazoa > Chordata > Mammalia > Carnivora > Felidae > Panthera > Panthera tigris. The sequence continues at coordinate 83,420,392 of NC_056665.1, read as the reverse complement.
AAGGGCATAGGGGGAGGAATGGCCTCTCTAGGAGGCTGAGTGTTGTAGCAGGTAGTGCAACCCCGTGCTCCTGTAACATAAGTTTGTCCCTCATGGAGACAGTAGATGGGATTCAACGGTTGGTAGCATAGAGTGGCTCTTTGTGCCTTGGGGGATAAGGGTGAGTGATAAGTCACACATTTGCATGGCAGGAGTGAGAAGACCCCTCTTGAACAGGTTAGGAATAGTAATATGTGCAACAGGGACAGGAGATAGGGTGATCCCATCCTGGGTAGGAGACAGTTATAAAGGCAGAGAACAACATGCAGAGAAGGACATCAATCATAACTCAGATCATATACATCTAAGGAGAATAAGGCATCCTGACACTAGTATGTAGAGGAAGGCTAACAAGTGTGTGACTGAGATGCCAGTCTGTGGGAGTAACTTGGGTCAGCCCTACAGCAAAGAGGATGGCAACAAGTATGGAAAGAGAAATAGGTAGGGGATGACAATGAAATTTAAGAGAGAACGATTTATTATATTTCATTTAAGTTGCTTGGTGATTTTCCTCAAGCTTCTGGTTACAGAGAGTTCTCAGGTGTTGGCTGCAGGCTGCTTATTGTCTGCTGTCTTCTTGAGGGTGATCTGTAGAGGATTATTCTGGTTAATAGTTACTTTCTATTTCAAGTGGTTGTCAGGTGACAGGTGGGCTGCCTTTACTTCAGAATGGTGGATCCAGGCGGTTAGTCCTGCAACTTTGAGAGCTGTGGGCGTGGTTAGCACAACTAAATAAGGTCCCTTCCAGGTAGGTTTAAGTGGTTCCTTTTTCCAATTTTTTATCCAAACCTGATCCTCAGGTTTGTGGGGGTGTACAATTATTCCTAGGGAAATAGGTATCCTGTTTGTCACCCATCTATGTATCCCCAGTACAGTTTTTCCTAATCCTTGCACTTGTTTTTATATTTCTAAATTCCCTAGCTCTGTCAGGTCCCCCTTTGACTAGTGGAGGGGGCCTTCCGTATAGGATCTTGAATGGGGAGAATCCTATTTTTGTCTGGGGTGTACAGCATATTCAGCGAAGAGCTAGGGGTTGTATATCTGGCCAGGGCAAGTTAGTTTCCTGACATAGTTTTGCCATGGTGGATTTAAGGGTCCGGTTCATACGTCCCACTTTCCCTGAACTCTGGGGCCTGTAGGTTGCATGTAAGTTCCAGTGGATACCTAGGGCTTTGGCTACTTGTTGCACCACCTCAGCCACAAAAGCCAGGCTGTTGTCTGAGCCTATGGTTAAAGGCATTCCATGTCTAGGAATGATATCCTTTAGCAAGGCCTTGGTTACTTCTCTTGCCTTTTTGGTGCATAGGCCTCAACGCAACCTGAAACTGTACAGATGAATATCAAAAGACATTTGTATCCTCTCCTGGGCCTTATTTTGGTAAAGTCTACCTCTAAATCTTTGAAGGGTACCTGACCACAGCATTGGATTCCCATGGGCCCAGTGGGGCCTTGTTTGGCATTATTTTATGCGCAGAGAAGGCAGTGTTGACAGACCCAGCGACAGAGGAATGGGAGTCGAGCAATTACGTAGTAAGAGCTTAATAAGGTTTCAAGGGCAGTTTTCCCTAGGTGGGTAAGCTCATGCTTTTGGAGAACCACCTGGTGGGCTAGCTGCTCCGGTATATAGACTCTGCCGTCTGGAAGTACCCACCATCCTTCTTTTGTCTGGCCTCCTTTTTTCTGTTGTGCCCATTTTGTTTCTTGGATTGTGTACCTTGGGGAAGTTGGCAGCTCCAGGGCCAGCATAATTTTTGAGGTTGTTGTTTCTTTTCCCACTGCTGTTTAGCTGCAGTGTCAGCTTGTTGATTACCTTCTGACACTGAGTCCTTTCCTCTTTGATATCCCTTGCAACAGATGACTGCTACCTTCCTCAGTTCCAAGACTGCCCTTAATAGTTTTAGGATTTCTTCCTGATTTTTTATTTCTCTTCATCCTGTAGTCAAAAGTCCTGTCTCCTTGTATAGAGCCCCATGTACATGTAGAGTGGCAAAGGCATAGTGAAGTCAGTCTATATGTTGGCTCGTTTGTCTTTACTGAGTTCTAGTGCTCTTATTAGGGCCCACAGTTCTGCTCTTTGGGCTGACCTTCCTTTTGGAAGGGCCTGTGCTTCTACGACCTCAAAATCAGAGACTACTGCATATCCGGCATATCTTTTGCCTTCGTTCATGAAATTGTTGCCATTGGTGTACAGGACAAGGTCAGGATTTTGTAAAAGCCTGTTTGATAGGTCAGGTCAGCTAGAATAGACTTCATCAAGTACCTCTAGACAATCATACTCTGGGGACCCTGCCGCTGTGGGCAAGAAAGTGGCAGGGTTTCGAATTTTTGTGACTTCCAATCTTATTCATGGGTCCTCACATAGCAGTCCCTGATATTGTATCATCCGAGCATGTGTTAGCCAGTGTTGCTCTCTGGCATCCATCAATGTTAATAACAGAATGGGGACCCTTAATGTTTAGGTTTTTCCCCAATGTGAGTTTATATGCTTCCTTGATTAAAAGTGTGGTGGCTGCCGGGGCCCTCAGACAGGTTGGCCATCCTGTCGCAGCGGAGTCAATCTGTTCTGAAATGTATGCCACTGGTCTTTGCCAAGGTCCAAATTCCTGGGTGAGAACCCCCAGGGCCACCCCATTCTTTTCATGTATGAACAGGTTGAAATCTCATGGTACATCTGGGAGTCCCAAGGCTCGTGCCTCCGTGAGTTTTGTTTTTATAGTTTCCTATGCCTTTTCTTGATTAGGGCCCCAGAAAAGGGGTGCCCTCTCTTCCCCCCTTTGGTGCCTTGTATAGTGGTCTGGCCAATTCCAAGAACCCTGGGATCCATATTCGACAATCCTGCTGCTCCCAGGAACTCTCTGACCTGCCGGTGGGTAGTGGGAACAGGAATGGCACAGACAGCCTGTTTCCTTTCAGCTTCCAGCATCTGTTTGCCTTGGGTAATTCTGAAGCCCAAATATTTAACTTCCTGTTGATAAATCTGTGCCTTTTTCTTTGACACCTGGTCTCTGGCCTCTGCTAGTAGCCTGAGTAGGGCCCTGGTTCTCTCCCAGCACTGGGTCCATGTGGGACTGGCTAGCAGGAAATTATCTGCATATTAGAGGAGGGCACATCCTAGATCCCATCCCAGAAACCTGGCTAAATCACATGCCAGTGCCCCACTGAATAAGGTTGGTGAATTTTTGAATCCTTGCAGCAGTCTAGTCCAAGTGAATTGTTCCTTTGCCCCTGTGGTAGGGTTTTCCCATTCAAAATAGAGGTTGGCTATTAGACGCTAGCTAGAGACAGAAGAAGGCATCCTTTAAATCTAGGCATGTGAACCATTCTGCTTCAGAGGGTATGAGTCCTCATTGTGTGTATGGGTTAGGCAATGCTGAATGCAGCATGATGACTGCTTTATTAATGATTCTTAGGTCCTGCACAGGGTGGTAATCATTTGTCCCAGGCTTTTTCACGGGCAGCAGGGAAGTCCATGGGGACTGGCATCATTTTAGAAGTAGCTTGAGTAGCTTGTCCAAGTGTGTCTGGATTCCCAGGTGTGCCTCATGTGGGAGGCGCATGTTGGTGTATTTTGACAGGTTGGCCTCCAGGCTTTAGGTCAATTAATATTGCGGGGTGGTTTTTTGCCAGACCACGTGAGTTTCCTTCTGCCCAAACTGAAGGGAATTCAGCTTCTAGCTTGGGGGCCACAGTTGGCTTACCGGGAGGGGAAGTATATAATCTCCATTCCTGTTCCTGTGTAATTGTCATGGACAAAATCATGGGTCAGGCCATTTTGTTTAGGCACGATTGCATCTGTCCTCTGAGGTGAAGGCTATTTCTGTGCCCAACTTGGCTAGGAGGTCTCTACCTAACAGAGAGACAGAGCAATTGGGTAGATACAGGAATTTGTGAGCTATTTGGTGACACCCCCAGCTGGCATTGTTAGGGACCACAAAATGGCCTGTGGGTTTGTGCCCCAGTGGCTCCTACGATGGTGAGTTCTTGATCGACAGAGGTGCCACCTTATGTGTCACCACAGAGTGTTTGGCCCCAGTGTCGACCATGAAGTCTATTGTTTAGCCCCCCACCTTCATTTTGACTATGGGTTCATGGATAGGGCCCGGTCTTTCCTAATCAGTGTCCACTCCTGCCAGTCTTATCAGGTAGGCCTCAGGTGGTTCTGGTTGGTAGCGGCTGGGTGGAGTGGAGGTTTTTGGTTTTCCTTTTTGGTAGTTGGGGCATTCATTTTTCCAGTGTCCAAATTCTTTGCAGTAGGCACATTGATCCTGTGCCAGTGGTGCCCTTCTTTTTTGTTCTTGCATCCCTTGTGGTTTCTGTGGGGGTCCTTCTGGAGAGGGTGGTCACCCCAAGGCCATGGCCAGGACAGCTGCCTTTTGTTTTATTCTTTGATCTGCCTCCTTTCTGGCAGCTTGATCCTGATTTACAAAAACCTTGTTGGTGATTTCCAATAATTCGGTGATGTTTTTTCCAGTGAATCCTTTCAATTTTTGGAGCTTCTGTCTAATATCACTTTAGGCCTGTCCCACAAAGGCAGCATTGACCATGCACAGATCTCTGGGGGCTTCTGGATCAAATGGAGTATAAACTCTGAAGGCTTCACATAATCTTTCATAAAAATCAGCCAGACTCTCTTCTGGCTTTTGTAGGACCTCAGATACGTTTGTCATGTTGGTGGGCTTTTTGACCCCCTGCTTTTACCCCCTGGAGGAAGGTGAGTTGGCATCTTTCTAATCTGGCCCTTGTTGCCTCTGTGTTGGGGTCCCCGAGGGGCTCCTCTTTGGGCATAGCCTCCCGTAACCAAGCCTCAATGTCTAGATGCCCATCTGGTGCCTGAGTCTGGAGCCATTTTCTGGCTTTGGTGACAACTCGTTGGTGCTCTTCTGTGTTGAAAAGGGTGAGCAGAAGCTGCTTCCAGTCAACCAAAGCAGGACAGTGAGTCTGGATTATGGATTCTAGATGTAGCATAGCCTACAGCTTCTCAGAGTAGGGAGTGTGTGTGGTGTTTCCAGGTGAGGAGGTCTGTAGTAGAGAATGGTTGGTGGCAGAAAACCAACCACTCCTCTTGTAGGGTCCCGTTGGGGGCTATTCTCTGGGGACCTCTAGTCTCCTGCAGTGGCATCTGCATTGCCATTGGGGGCCTTGGACCTTGAGCTGCAGACTTAAAACATCTTCCTACCTGAACCAGGTGTCCCTGGTTGGGGCAGAATGGCTGCTGGCAGAGGCAAGACCAATGGGAGTGGACTATCGGGCAGGCGAGGTTCCCCTCCCTTGATTGATGGGGTGCTGGGCGCATATGGTGATGGAAATTCAGGCTTCTTATGAATTTTCTTGGAGGATGGGGGGTGGTTTTTTCTGCTGTGAGGTCTTCTTGGCCTGTGCCACCAAGACCCTACATTGTCCTTTACTATTAACGCGGAACTGGAACCAAGGAGGCTTGACTTGGGCTGTTTTCAGCCACTGATCGATATATGAGAATTTATCTGGGTGGCCAGGGTCTCCACAAACTACTTTATCAACAGCTTGGGCTGTGGGGATATCTAGGGTGTCCTCAGGGGGCCAGCCTATACCAAACATAGGCCATTCTAATTCACAGACGGTGTATGACTTCTGGGGGTCAATTTGACCCCATTGTCACCTGAAAATCTCTTTTTAAAATTCTTAATCATACATTCCAAAACAGTTGGTTTTGAGGAATTTCCCCCCATCCTGGTATCCTAGATAGATCCCTCCAAATGTACGGTGTCGCAGGACAAACATGAGGGAAGAGGTCGATTTTTCTGCCTTGCCGCTCCCCTCTGGGGGATTTAGATGCCTCTTAGCATTGGCAGGTCAGTATAAACCCCTCACTCAGATAAGACCTCTGTGGACCTGATTCTGCCTTGAGCCACATGAGGTCGTGGAATGCACTACCATGGAATTGCAGGGTAGGACCTGCTCAGGCTCCGAGGCCAAAACTGTGGAACACGGGCATGCCCCCACACATTCAGACAGATTGCAGATTTCCACCTGGAGCTTCCCTGTCCTATGTGGTGACTGTGTCACCAGGGAGGTGATCAAGCTCCCCATCTGCCTCTAGGGTTGGCCTGAACTCAGTCCTGGGTCCCCAGGGACACTTACATGATCTGATGTCCTGTCCTGGCAGAATTTTCTGATTCCCCCTGGAGTCCATTAGAGTGTAGTGGGGGCCGACTGTTGCCAGGCCCAACAAGGGTCACAGTCCAATGACGTCACCAGTGGTATACCTTTCTTTCTGTCACAGGAGCCTGTGAAGAGTGGCCTCTCTGCTGGCCTCTGACAATGGTGGCTCAAGGGGCCAGCCCAGCTGTCGGCTTCCTAGCCAGTGCACCAAAAATGTTACAGCAAATCCTCGGCGTGCAGGAAGAGACAAACCACATGCTATTTATTGGGCACCGGTGCTGGCCCAGCAGAGTCACCTCCGAAGGCTGAGCTCTGAACCTTAGTGTAGGCCTTCTTTTATGGCTGGGATGGTAGGGGCTCGAGAGAAAAAAAAGAAAAGGGGGGGCACTTATCAGTGGTGCAAAGTAGGCAGTTGGTGGATGCAGGAGGCAAGCAAGATTACAGAAGCCAAAAGCATGCAAGGGGAGTATTTGCCTCGGACATCTGGCTGGCCCCTTTTATCTTGCTTTTACCAGCTTTTCTTCTCAGCAGCCATATTTTTCCAATAGCTCTGAACACTGTTGATTGGACCAGAACAGGCATGTGATCAAGCTGGGGAGGTCAGGGAATTTCCCTGGTTGAGGAATGAGCACCTGATCCAAGCTCCCAGAGTCCTACCTCAGAGAGTTAGGTTTAAGGAGAGAGTGAAAGAGTGTGAATAAGAGCAAGCGAGAGATGCACCATAGATAAAAATCAAAGTGGACCATTGGCAGGAAGCTATAAAACTTCTGGAAGAAAACATAAGGAAGAATCTTTACGACCCTGCATTAGGCAAAGATTTCTTTGATAGGACACAATAAGTAGGAACTGTAAGAGAAAAAATTCGTAGGTTGGACCTTACATATAAAAAAGCTACTCTTTGAAATGTACTGTTAAGAAAATCAAAGGATGAGCCACAGACTGGGAGAAAATATTTGCACAACACATATTTGATAAAGGACTCATATACAGAGTATATAAAAACTCTTATAACTCAATGAGAGGAGAAACAGCCCTCTACTTGATCTTAGCCAAAAGGCTGAGAAGTGATGAGAAACAACCCTCCAAAAATTGACAAAAGAATTAAACAAATCCTTCACCGAAGAAGAAATATGAATGGCATGTAAACACGTGGGAAGATGCTAAACATCATTATTTATTAGAAAAATAAAAATTAAAACCAAAATGAGATACTACTGCATACCTATTAAAATGGCTAAAATTAAGAAGACTGGCCATATTAAGTGTTTGAAAGGATGTGAAGCAGCTGGAATACTCACATATTGCTAGTGGAATCACAGAATGGCACAGCCACTTTGAAAACAATTTAATAGTTTCTTATAAAGTTAAACATACACTTAAAGTATGACCCATCATTGGGGTGCCTGGGTGGCTCAGTCAGTTAAATGTCAGACTCTTGGTTTTGGCTTGGGTCATGATCTCATGGTTTGTGGAATCGAGCCCAGTGTCAGGTTCTGCACTGGAGGTGCGGGGCCTGTTTAGGATTCTCTCTCTCCCTTTCTCTCTGCCCCTCCCCCACATGCGCACAAGCTGTTTCTCTCAAAAAACAAAACAAAACAAAACAAAACAAAACAAACGATTTAAAGTATGACCCAGCAATCCCATTCTTAAATATTCCCCAAGAGAAACAAAACCATAAACATATGTCTACACAAAGACCTGTTCATTAATGGTCATAGCAGCTTGATTCCTATTAGCTCCAAATCGGAAACAACCCAAATGTCCATCAACAGTAGATAAACAAATTGTGGAATATTTATACCATATAATATTGCTCAGTAACAAAAGGGAACTAACCACCAACACTCATGAGAACAGCGTGGATATGTCTCAAAGACATTCTGCTGAGTGAGAAACGTCATACTACATATTGCATGACTTTATATGAAATTCTAGAAAAGTCAAAATGTTAGGAATAGAAGGATCAGTCAGTGATTGCCAGGGATGAAAGTAGAGGAGAGGATTAACTGAAAATAGCACAAAGGAACTATTTGGAGTGATGGATATGTTCTATATTTTAATTGTGATTGTGGTTGCGTTACTGTATACATTTGTAAAAACTCGTGAACTATACAATTAACAAAGAATAAATTTTACTATATGTAACTGATTCTTCATTAAAACTAACCAAAAAAGGGACACCTGGGTGGCTCAGTCGGTTAAGTGTCCGACTCTTGGTTTTTGCTCAGGTCACTATCTCATGACCATGAGATTAAGCCCCGCGTCGGCTCTGTGCTGATGGTGTGGAGCCTGCTTGGGATTCTCTGTCTCCCTCTTGCTTTACCTCTTGCTCGCTCACCTGTGTGCATACTTACTCTCTCTCTTTCTCTCTCAAAATAAACAAATAAACTTAAAAAAAAAAACTAACCAAAAAAGAGTGAATGCGCGTGGGGCTAGCAGCTTAGGAGAATAAACTGTGGGAGCAGGTAGGACCCTGTCTTCTGCCACATGATAGCAAAGTAGAAAAATCTGGTCTGTAGAGAGTAGAAGATAAAGTGAATTTGCACAAAAGCCAAAGCAGGATCTGGAGAGAGATTTCTTTTTTTTTTTTTTTAATGTTTATTTATTTTTGAGAGAGAGAGAGCACAAGTGGGAGAGAGCAGAGAGAGAGGGAGACACAGAATTCGGAGCAGTCTCCAGGCTCTGAGCTGTCAGCACAGAGCCCGACGCGGGGTTTGAACTCACAGACCGTGAGATCGTGACCTGAACCGAAGCCGGACGCTTAACTGACGGAGCCATCAGGTGCCCCTGGAGAGAGATTTCTAAAGCTGTTTGAATCGCTGGTTCCAACTTATACCTGGGGCCCGGATGCATTCCTGTCCTGAGTTCCCTGAACCCCTTATAATAAAGCGCCTCATTTTGGCCTAAGCATTTTCAGTGGCTTTCTGTCACTTGTGATCAAAGAAGCCCTACTTCAAGAGGAAATGGACACCTCTGGAGAACACTGAAAACAAACTTTTCTCATGGATGTCACCTTCAGGGGCAGAGAATTTCTTGGCATTTTCCACGAGGAACACATGTTTGAGAAACTGTGGTTGCTAGCATTTCCAGTGGAAAACACTAGGGTCGGGACCTTAAAGTCTAGGCCTGTCTCTGTGATTCACTAGCTGTGTAGTCTTGGGCATGTCTCCTCTTCTCTCTGAACTCCCACTGTCTTACGTGTAAGAAAAGGAATTAAACTAGATTCACAGTTTGTAAACTTTTTATCCAAATGAGATAAACAGCCCAGTAGGTAAAACAGGTACAAGTGGAACTGCACTGACCAATGTGGAGGGAGGCCTCAAGCTACCTACGTGGCGGTGGAGAATGCGGCAGAAATACAGTTTACATATTGTTGTGTTTGAGGATTAAAGTCTGGGAAGTCATCTGTATTAGTTGGAATACAAACATAGGAACTAAGAATGTAAGCACATCTGTAAGATGATGACAGAAGGAGCTTGGCCTAAAAATGAAGGTTCCGAGCTGAAGTATAAACCAGGAGACTGAGACAGTATCCAGAGCAAGACCACTTGTTCTTCAGCCCAGGGCTCCATTTCTTTTCTACCCAGCACATATTGTACAACTTCTAGTAAAATAGAATCCTAAGCTCCATGAGGGCAGAAGGCAAATCCGTCTTGTTTACCAGTTCTTTTGTGCTTCCTTAGCCCCGGTTCACTCCAAAGATCCATGAGGACATCCCTGTCAACAGCAGCTCATTGTAAGAGTCAATACTCTTTAGACATTCTGCCTCTTATTCCCAGGAGCACCAAGCAGCTGCTGTCAATTTCTTGTCTTCCTCTTCCTACCAGGCCTTTAGGTCCCAGGGATGGTTCTAAGAGGAAGAAGCGATAATGCTGACAAGTGAGTCCCCAGGGTCTTTCTACTGTGGTTCCGTCCCTCCTGAGCCTCTTGTGAAAATAAAGCTGCTGAGTAGATTGAAAATTTATCCAAGGGGTGCCTGGGTAGCTCAGTTGGTTAAGCATCCCACTTTGGCTCAGGTCATGATCTTGCTATTGGTGAGTTTGAGCCTTGTGTTGGGCTCTGTGCTGATGGCACGGAGCCTGCTTGGGTTTCTCTCTTCCTCTCTCTCTGCCCCTCCCCTGCTTGTGTTCTCTCCCCCTCTTTCTCTCTCTCAAAATAAATAAACTTAAAAAAAATTTCTTCTTCTTTTTTTGAATGTTTATTTTTGACAAAGAGAGAGAGAGAGAGAGAGACAGAGCATGAGTGGGGGAGGGGCAGAGAGAGAGGGAGACACAGAATCTGAAGCAGGCTCCAGGCTCTGAGCTGTCAGCGCAGAGCCTGACGTGGGACTTGAACTCACAGACTGCGAGATCATGATCTGAGCTGAAGTTGAACACTCAACTGATTGAGCCCTCCAAAAATTTCTTCTTAAAAAAAAAAAAAAAGAAAATCTATCCAAACCTAACTGGCAGAGATGGCCAATGTTACTGAGAGTTTGTGCCTTCTCCTAATGTACTAACTGAAGTGGGCCTGGAGATCTCAGATGCCTTCTGCCCCCCCCCCCCCCAGCCTCCTATTTGTCTTCTTTGGTGGCTTCTGGGACATTGCAGTAGACACGAGTAGTGTCTATGGTTCCTTCCAAGCACTGTGATGCTGGGCCTATGTTCACTTTAAGAAGGTCCTGAATAAGGGGATGGAGAAATGACAAAAATAGGGATGACTACATTGTACTTTTCTTGATTTCAAAACTATTTTACTTCTGAAATCATTAACTAATCCACTCATTAGCTAACTTCTCAATTTCTTTTTTTTTGTTAAGTTTATTTATTTATTTTGAGAGAGAGAGAGAGAGAGAGCGCATGCTCTCAAGCAGGGGAGGGGCAGAGAGAGAGAGGATGAGACTTCCAAGCAGGCTCCACGCTGTCAAAGTGCAGCCTGATACAGGGCTTGATCCCATGAATTGTGAGATCATGACCTGAGCTGAAATCAAGAGTCAGACACTTAACCTACTGAGCCATGCAGGCGCCTCCTAACTCATCAAGTTCGTGAAGCATTTACCAAGTGCCTGTTGTTTGTTAAAACCTTTGCAAGGCACTGAATTGCCAGTTCTAGCTTTTAGTATGTCTGGCTAAGAGAAAGGGCTTGATAGTAATGGGGCTCTGGGTGAGAGAGAATTCAAATAAAAAATTTAAATAGAAACTACAGACCTCCCAGTATTGATTCTCTGGGGCTTTTGATGCTACTTTGGTCATATTTATCATTCTAGGGCTTAGTCGAGTACCCAGTAGACATTTTTCTATGAAGTATTTCGTGCAGTTCAGAGCAGCCAGCATCATGTAACAGTTTCAGCTTTTTGGTTGGAAGTTGGGGGATTCTGCTGTATCTTATTTTCTTGTGGGCAAGAAAATATGGCTGGTGTAATAATGGACAAGCTGGCCTCTTTCCTGGCCTATCTATATAAACAAAGTCATTCCCAATCATGCACTGGACAAAGGCTCATCCAGGGGCCCAGTTCAGACTTTCCTGGTGATCCGTGTTCTGGGCTACATGTTTGGCATATGCCATTTGTTGTCCTGGGTCACTTGGCTGTGCATTGGACAGAATTGTATTGTAGGGGACATCAGATCTGGCAGGGCCTTGAGAAGGGTCTGGCGGTAATGTCCACAGGTGGAGGGAGGCAACTGCCATATGTTCCAAATGCCTATGACTGTCTGGAACTCACCGGAGGGGAAGGTGGGCCTCATGGTGCCTATAATGTCTGGGAAGAGCACCATGAGATGTCAGTTGTCCAGAAACTTCAGGGCTGAGTTCTGGATGCTTTCTTCCTCCTGGATGGCCAAGAGTTTATCTTTTAAACCCCCAAACATTTAACCATATGAAGTGAGAAGTTTGCTGAAATGTACAGCATGCCCAGAGATCCTCTTGTAGTCCCATCCTTCCTTCCTTTTGGCTCCTGAAAGTGGTCCAGGGAACACACAGAAATCCAGTAAAAGAGATTGTTCCTAAGGCTCAGATACTCCTAAGTGTTTATGATTATAATCCCAAAATATAAATATTTCTATTAGGGTAACTCTGTAGGCACTTACCAGTCCTTTCCATTATGAAACACAGGGAGAAGGGGAGGGGCTTCTTCCTAGGACCCTCTGTGTGAAGCTATGGAGCAGGAACCATGGAGGCAAAGAAATCACTCCTGGTACTTAAAGACTTAGCACGCTCTCCAAACCCTTTCCTTGTCAGAGGGGGTCAGTGAAATCCACTGGACATGCTCCACCTTTCTTATTTCTCCTCGAGAAATGACCTCTTTTGTTTTTGTTCATAGCTTTCTTTATGTGGACACATTCTATACAATTCACCCGTTTAAAGTATATGATTCAACAGTTCTTTAGTATATTTATAGAGCTAAGCCATCACTACAGTCAATTTTAGAATATTTTTATTACCTTCCCGAAGAAATCCTGCACCCTTAAACTGTCACACCCCATTCCCACCATCCTCATGCCCCACCCTGCTCTAGGCAACCCTAATCTACTTTCTGTCTCTATAGATTTCTATTCTGGACATTTAATATAAATGGAATCATACAATACGTGATCCTTTGTGAGTGGCTCTCACTTAGCATAATGTTTTCAAGGTTCATCCATGATGTAGCACATATCCATACCTTCATTCCTTTTCATTGCCAAATACTAGGCCAGCGTGTGGATATACCACATTTTATTTATTCATTCACCACTTGACAGATATTTGGGTTGTTTCCATGTTTTGGTTATTGTGAATAATGCTGTCGTAAGCATCCATATTAAAATTTTCATGTGGACATAGGTTTTTGTTTCTCTTGGGTATGTACCATACTCAGGAGTGGAATTGCTGGATTATATGGTAACTCTTTGTTTAACTGTTTGTCCAGGGCTACTTATAAAGTTTGGCAGGTTGGAGATATTCCTTCATACTTCAGTACTCCCTTTTCCCATTTTACTTAGAAACTTGGTTTAGAAATATGTGTGTGCACTGATTTTTGTTGGTGAATGTTCTGTTCAGCTCTATTAGCATTCACATGTTTGTTTTAGCCCTGGTAGGTAAAAGTCCAGACTGTTTGTATGTTGTTATCAAACAATCCTCATTTTTCCCTTTCTTCCATTTCGTTCCCTGCACGTTGGGACAGTAGTTTGTTTTTGTCTTACAAATTACAGAAATAGGAATTGAAAACTCCTATAATACTAAAGACTCAGGGCTGGAGGTGAGGTTAGCAAACGTGTTAGGGAGGCGACTGGGAAGAGTCTGATTTCTGGAATGCAGGGGATGCCCCAGGGCTCAGCGCCCAAACCCCTTGCGCCCTGGACCGCCCTCTGGCCTTTGCACCACCTCCCAGGGTTCCCGGGTCTCGGCGCCCTACGTGCCGCCCGGCACTCACAAGAAACACCTGCGCATGGCAGTTGCCAAATGCCGAGGAGCTGTTTGAGACTCCATATCCTGTTTGGGAATTGTTTCAAATGAAATCAGTGACTCTTCCCTGCATTAAAACATTTTTTTTTTTAAAGGAGAAAAAATAAAGAAGGAGAGCGGCAAGGACTCTCCCTTCAGAGCCGTGAGAGCGCAGCCATCACCCTGCCCAGCAGCCCTCACCCCTGCCTGCTGCCTCTGCGGGCTGCTGGACCAGAGGAGCCTGGGCAGTGGCGTGCCAGCTGGTGCCTCCTCCCTCCTTGCTCCTGTGTCAACTTTCCCTTCTTTTCTTCATTCAACAGACGTTTGTTCAGAGTCAGCGTGTGCCTGCCCTGTGCTAGGCAGGGGCACGGCCAGCGCCCGGCCCTCATGGAATTCGTTAGCCCGTTAGTCCCTCCTGCCTTTCCCTCATTTTCTATCTCATTCTCCATATGTTTCTTACTCCTCTTCTCCTTATATTTCTCTAGTTTTACTTGTTAAAGGGACACTATTTAAAAATTTTTTTTCGATGTCCATGTTTCATTTTTTTGGACCCACACAGAGGGAATTTAGAGTTAGAGGGTTTTGGCGCAGCTAACTGACCCAGCCCTGTCCCCAATGGCCTCCTCTCTTCCTGAGACCCAGGCTGAGTCTACCCAAGGAAATGAGGCAACGTGAGAGCCGTGCACCCTCCCTATCTGTACTCTTGCTACTGGCTGTGAGAGAAGGTGCTGCTGCCCAAGGAGGTGTGTGTGTGTGTGTGTGTGTGTGTGTGTGTGTGTGTGTGTGTATAGGAAGTCCTTGGGGAGATGGCAGAGAGATGCCCTGCCTGGAGGCACTAAAGTCCCCCAAGCCCATTGGGCCACTTGGTGGTGTCTGAATGCAGCTCCCGAGTTTGCTCTTGAGAATGCTTCTGGCCCTCCTCTTGGAAACTTTGTCTAAACTCCATTGGGATGCTATGGGTCTTATGTGTTTTCTATACCAGGATGTTTGGGGGTTCTGCCTCTGACCTGTCTGATCCAAGGAAAGGTCCTCCTTATAAACAGATGGAAATAATAGGCTTTGCCTCTGCCGGCGAGTCCTCGCTTTTCCTTGGAGAGAAGGTACAGTGTATTCCTGTCTTCTTTAAGCAAGATTCTGCCAGCTAAATGGCCCAGGGGCCTGAACCAGAGCAGGGAGTAAAGTGGAATAAAATACTTGAAAATGGAATGGAAAAAGAGCAAAGACGTACACAATACAAGCTCTGATTTTTAAAAAAAAATTTTTTTTAATATTTACTTATTTCTGAGACAGAGAGAGACAGAGCATGAGTGGGGGAGGGGCAGAGAGAGAGGGGGACACAGAATCTGAAGCAGGCTCCAGGCTCTGAGCTGTCAGCACAGAGCCCGACGTGGGGCTCGAACTCACAGACTGCGAGATCATGACCTGAGCCGAAGCCGGATGCTCAACCGACTGAGCCACCCAGGCGCCCCTAAGCTCTGATTTTTTAAAATTAGATTTGATAGATATAAAATTGTTCTGAAAAATTGTTATAAAAGTTTCTAAATACTCTCAGTTTCTGTGCATTTCTTGTTGCAGGCCAGTAACAGATTGTGGACTGGCCATAGTCTGTAGACCATACTCTGGTCCCCATCTCTCCTTGTCCCTGACCCTTACCCATGGGGGTGGCTCACTCCTGCTGGATCAGAGGAGCACTGACAGGCTGGGTGCTAGCTGTGAAGGTCTCTCACAATAGAGTACATGCGGGAGCAGAGTACCTACCTGGGTCCAATCATTGTTCCTAAGACTCAGGGTTTCTTAGACAGCAATTTTAGTAATAAGGGGCTGAATCCACCCAAGTTGGTTTTTAGGTACAGAACTCATGAAATCCACAGAAGAGCTGCTGTGGGTAGGTGTAGGAAGGGCAGAAGCCAGGGCAGTTCCGAGGACCTCAGCACTCCAAGTTCACAGACTTTTGCTTAGGGCCCCACCACTAACAAGGCTTAGTTCCCAGCTCCTTCAGTCTATGTGCCTCTTGGCATAAATTATCAAGAGAGAGATTCTGTGCATTGAGTCTGGAAAAAGGTCTACCTCAGTCCAATTAGTGGTGGGCCTAGAAAGGGAGTCTCATAGTTTGCTCTGCCCCCGGTGGACTTGTGGGAACCAACTCCTTGAGAAGAAGTTAATGGCAGAGCTGGGACCAAGGTGGCTCTTAGTGCAAGCTGCTGCCTGTGGAAGGTCTGGAATGATGTGCTAGTTCTCAAGCAGGAGAAAGGGTTTAATCATTAAATTGTGGGGAAAAATTCCTGGCCCTGCCCTGTGCAATCGGTTCATCCCCCTGGGTCTCTAAGTGAACTGAAATGTTGCTTCCCAGCCTCTGGTTTAACTACTTGCTTGGCAAACAGGAGTCTCCATGGAAGGCACTGACCTGTGATTTATGTGTCATAAAAGGGCTGGGGTGTTTGATGCCTGTACTTATCTGCTTGAGAAGAAACATTAAATGAGAGCTAATGGACCCTCGGCTTCTAATGTGGCGGCTGCTTGCTTAATGTGCAGAGCTCCATTTCAGCCTGGCTCCCTGGACAGGCCAAGCTGATTTTCATCCTGCAGATCTCAACAAAGCTCAACTACAGCCAGAACCATGAGAAGTAGGACTGAAAGGCCCAGGAGCTGCTGTTTTCTCTTTTCCCTACCATCACCACTGAGGGTTTCTGGCCTTGAAGATGTTTTATACACAAAACTTCAGGGTTAAAATTCCTAATGTAAAGCAAAAATTTAAGCTGATGACACCATTTCAAATGATGGTTTAATAATCCATAGTTCCAGGAAGAAGTTCCAGTTGGCCCTTATACTGAACAATTTCTGGTACAGGCAGAGTTCCTTTGAATCCAGAACTATATTTTCCTTCAACTCAACTGGGGCGGAGTGCTCAGAATTGGTTAACTCTGGGTCTTTACCGGCAGCAGGCTCTAGGTGGCACTGCAGTGCAACATTATAATGTACCGTACTGTGTGTTCCTGTGCAGAAAACCAGGGGAAATTTAGTGCTTAGAAAAGTTAAACACTTTAAGGAAGGAAGGGAGTAAAAGAATCACCATTTAGAAGTTGCTGTAAAAGCCTCGGGACCACAGACCATTCTCTTCAGGGAATAAATGGCGAAATGGCAAGAATGGTGTAGAAGGGAATACGTACCTAGTGGTGACTTGTAAAGTCTCGACACAAGTAAGAATCACAACTATCTCATGTGCCTGGGAGATAAGAAGGCAGAGAGAGAACAGAAATCCTGAGACAACAGAGTAAGGATGAGAGAGGAATGGATTGTTTAAAGGTATTATTACTCTTTTATTTTGAGGAAGAATGTGGTATGAAATACATGAAGTTTCTCTGGATTTATTCTTTCACTATTGAATTGAATTAATGTTAGTATAGTTAATAATTATAGTATAATAGAGAATCATGGTAAGTAATACTGATTAAAGCTACTTATCATCATAAGTGATAAAATGAATTAAGCAAGAAAAACTCAATGAAACATCATAAAATGTCTCTTCTTGTGGACCACATAGTCTAATACTTGGGTTTATGGTAGGTTTATGATATAAGGAGGCATTTAGCCCACCAGATTTTGATGGTTTGGGAGGTACACATAAGCTTATTCATCGTTAATTTGCAAGGATACATTCCATCTATTCCTGTTTCTAAATGGTGCTCTAAATCAGTGGTTCTTAAAGTGTAGTTCCTGAACCAACAGCATGGCATCAGTGTCACCTGGGAATTTGTTAGAAATGCAAATTCCTGAGCCCCACCCTGGACCTCCTAAATCTGAAACTCTGGGGAGGGTCCCCAGCAATCTATGTTTTAGCCAGTCTTCCAGATGACTCTGATGCTTGCTCATGTTTGAGTATAACTGCTGTAAAGAGTCCTTTGAGTGAGTATGTGTTGGCAAGAGTTGTGCCAAGAGTATGTGTTGGCAAGAGTTGTGTTGGCAAGGGAGAATAGATAGATTATTCAGTAAACGTCTGAGCCCTTACTGTCTTTTAGCAGTGTGATAAGTGCTGGGATTACAATCAAGAAAAACGTGGTTCAAATTTAGCGGGCAAACAGGCATACCTACAACTATAAGTGTAATAACTGCTATATAGTATAATAGTAATTCTGCCTAGAAGGAGGGAGGAGAAAGTCTTAGAGGGTGGTGGAGGACATTTGGACAGTCTTGACAGATGAGAAGATTAATGGGGCAGAGGAGGGCTTGTAACTTTTAACATTGCCTTTTATTAATGCCAGAGGAGTTTTGTCCACCTAAAAAATAGAGGAATCGAGTATATTGAGAGATACTCTTTGAGTCTTTCATTCCCTACCATGTGGTTAATGACACAGGCTTTGCAAGTCACTTATTAATAGGGAAAATCTGGCTGGCCTTGGACTTTCACTCAATGCCAGAAGCCAACAAAGTAGTATCTACAAAGTTCTGAGGAAAACAGTGACTCAAGGATATTATACCCAGCCAAGGTGTTAGTCAAATGTAAAGACAATAGGTGGACATTATTGCACATCCTCAAGAAATACAGAATGTGTGAAAACTTCCTGGAAAAAATAGTTGTTCAATGACAAGATTCAGCCATGTAAGAGGTAAGTCAAAATAAAGGACTCAGGAATGGTGTAGGCACAGTAAAAGAGGAATGGTAATCCTTACTAGGGGATATTGTCGAAGACTGAGAGTACTAATATCCTCATCTTTTTTAGCAGGGAGTTGATATTTTAAAACATCTCTAACTGCTTTATGCTTTTTAACAAAATTTCCTTCTTAACCTAGAGGGCTCTTTTAAGAAATAATACAATTTATGGCAAAGAAATATTTATCTGAAGTTTATTTTCCTTTACACTCTTCAGCTTCTTTTTTTATCCATTAAGGTCAGGTAAAGCTAAGTTTTGAAACTTCCCCCAAATTAAAACTAGTTAATATAGTATAATCTTGCTTTAACTAGCTTATTTTCTGATCCATCCATCTATCCATCAATCCATCCATCCATCCATCCATCCATCCTTCTATCCATTCTTGGTTAATCTCTTTCACTCTCACAACATAAATAGGTTTTAAGTATCACCTATTTGCTTATGATATTCAAATATTTACTTTCAGACCTGATGACTCTTGATTTTATGTCTAATAGCCTGCTTGGGCAGCTTCACTTGGATGTCCAGTAAGCACTACAAACTCCACAAGTTCAAAACCAAACTTATTTTCATCTTCTGAATCCAAATTTGCTGTTCCTCCTATATTCCCATATTTCCTATCTCAGTTCATGATATCATCAACTTAGTCACCTAAGTCAGAAACTTGGAGTCATCCTAGATTTCTCACCTCTTCTTCATCCTTCCTATCCAACCAGTCAGTAGCATCACTTCCTAAATATTTAGTTCTTTCTCTCCTCTTTATCCCAGCTATCATCGACCTAGGAAGTGTCCTCACCAGGGTCTTTGGTAATAGCTTCTTAACTGGTTTCTTGTCCTTCTTAGCTTTTCTCTATTTACACCGATTATTTATATTCCTGGCAGAATGATTTTTCTAAATGCAAGTTGACTTTGTTATTCTCCAGGTAATATCCTTCAATGGTTTTTCTATTTCCCCTTGGGATAAATCTTAGGCTACTGAACATACACCATCCTCAATCTCTGGACTAATACTTCCTTTTTAATTGTTAAAAATTAATTAATTTTTATTTTAAGTAGGCTTCATGCCCAGTGCAGAGCCCAACGTGCTGGACTCACCTCAAGACCTGAGCTGAGATCAAGAATCAGATACTTAACTGACTGAGCCACCAGGCACCCTACTTACTGTCCCTATCCCTAACTTACTTCTACATTTCTATTCCTAACTTACTGTGATGTGGACAACTTCTGGTTCTTCTGAATGGAATTTCTTTGTTTCCTTTATGGCTTAGATGATGCCTGCTTATTTATTGAAACACAGCTCACAGGTCACTTCCTACTCCTTTGACTAAGTTTATCTCCTCTGTGCTCTGTGGTATGCTGCATATACATCTGCTGTAGCACTTAGCATCAAGAGCTGTTTGTATGTTGGTCTCACCCACTATCTTTGCAGGTTCCTCTGTGTTAGGAACTATGTGTATTTGTGTGTGTGTGTTTAATCCCAGTGTCCATTATATACCATGGCACATAGTAGGCGCTCAAAGACTATTGAAACGAACTAAGCAATCCTGGTACATCTTTCTATTGACTATCAGATACACTCCTCTCCCTTGGGCACGATTGGGTAAACACTTCCAAATTCAATATTCTCCATTTTTCTGAACTCTGGGCATACCACCTTCCTTCTGTGGACACATTCTTTCTTCAGATATGTTAATACTATTGATTAGGTTATAGCTTTCTTTTAGAGCAATTGCATTCCAGTCATGTCTCTCTAGACTCCATCCTAGGTGCCTTAACTAGGTTTCTTCAATCCCTCACTCATTAGTTCACTTATTTTAGTCAGGGAAGGCTGTATGTTTAAAAGGCAGCCACTAGGTTGCCAATAAAATGGTGCCCTTGGTATTATTCATTGTGTAAGCCCTTCAAAGTGTGAGCCCCGTGGATGCTTTGGTGGGTGGGATATGTGCTTGAGGTTAAAAGGCCCTCCACATCAGGGGAGGGCAGGAGTCCTGTATGCTAGTCCAACCTCAAGCGAGACCCTCTGGTTCTTGAGGACAGAGAGGTTAAGAGCTCTGGTATTGGAGGGAGGTAACCCTGGTTTCAAATCTCAAGTTAACAGCTTAGTGGACAAATTCCTAACCATGAATCTCTTCAACTGTGAAGTGGGGGAATAGTAGGACTGACCTTATAGGGTTGTTTTGGTAATTAAGGGCTAATGTTGACTTCTTTGCAATGGCAGATGATAAGCACGCAACAAATGGTATTCAGCCTCATTATTGTCATCATTGCTATTATCATCACTATCATTTAACAATGAGTGCTCTAGTCTAGCCTCAGCCTGGCTACTCTTCACATCCTCCTCACCTCCTCCCCTTGGGATGTGATTTGGTTGATAAAGATGGGAGCCTGAGGAAGACCTTGTGGACACCCCATCTGCCAATTGCCTTTTTCTGCTTCTTCTGTTAGGAGATGCTTTGGGTTTTTAGGGACTCTATTTATACAGGGATTATTTAGCATTTTTATTCTCTGAAGGTGCTGGCATAGATTCAGTCTGTAATTCTAAGGGAAAGGCGTTTAGCTGTGCCTTTCTTTGTTTGTCGGAACATTTCTGTAGATAAGCACCCTGCACAGTAAATAAACTGCATTGTTATTACATTGCCTAGCAATTTACCTGTAACAGACGGCTGTGCCTGCTATAATGACATGATAGCTAATCCATACCCCTGCATGATTTTATCTTTTACTGGAGGAGGCTGGCAAGTTTAAAGGGGACGCCCTCAAGGATCAGCTAGAGGAAACCAGTCCTGGTTTTAGTGAGTGAGGTTTTTTTTTTTTTTTTTTTTTTTTTTTTACAGGAGGTGTACCAAAAGTCCCGTGTCCGGATTTTGAATGAGTGCTTCATTTCAGGATCAATTACCTTAAGCTTCCCACAAGTAGGTTCTACCTAAAGCTTCTGTTTGATTTAATTAAGGAAGTCTCTCAGTCCTCAAGGCTGTGGTTAATACAAAAGATAATTTTTTTTTCCTTACTGCATTAGAAATTTTGGATATGTAAATAGCCTATCATCCAACTTGTCTCAAAAGGAACTAACAATTGCCTTTGGCAATCGGTAAATAAGCCTGCTTTCTTTTATTTAACTTCCTGTATGTTTTTTGATAGAGCCCTCAAAGTGACATTATTAGATCCAAAGGCAAGAACTATTTTAGAGCTCTATTAGTTTGACACTGCCTACCAAAACACCCAAACAATTTATAGTGTCACCATAATTTTCAATGTAAACTACAGAACTGGACTTTCAATTGTGCCTTGTTTCTTACGGTTTGCTGTTTGTTTTCCCGACTAGACTGAAAGCTTCTGTAAGAAAAGAACTGGGTTTGGACTTCTCAGGAGCCTGTGCCCCCTCCTGGAAAGGGCACAGACTTAGAGTTCAACCTGGGTTCAACTCCTGACTTTTAGCCATTAACAGCCCTATGACCTTGGGTAAGTTACTTATTTTTCTATAGTCTTTTTATTGTTGTCCCAAAGCTTGTTTAACATATACTTCAACCTTTTTTAGGACTCTTATTTACTAAAAATACTTTATATACAAATACATGCTTTATATACAAATACTTTATATACAAAATATATACATATTTTTCTAGTACTTTAATTACTTTTCTAAATGGTCTTGGATATCCTTCATGGCTTAAATATTACTGGCAGAGCGTCTAATAAGGAACAAGAATTGTTTCAAATTGGGGAAACTTCTCCTAGTGGTACCAATTGCTTTTCCCCCATTCATTCCTACCCAACCTCAGGAAAGAAAATGTGTCACTCCTCCTTGTGATGAATTAGGCAGGGAGGCTGCTTGCTGGGGGACTATTTATATCTCTCTAATCTATTTCTCTCCATCTCCAGCACCACCAATAGCTAACATTTATTGAAGGCTTACAGTGGGCCGTGTGCGCCCCAGGCGTGATCTCATTTAATCCCCACTAAAACCATTATTATTGCCATTTTACAGGTGGGGAATTTGAGGCTTAAAGGGGTGAAGCAAATTATCTAAGGTCACACAGCTAATTAGTGTTAGACGCAGGTCCAATCTCTCACCTGGACTAGTGTGGAGGACTGGTAAAGGGACTGATAACTGTCTTCCCAGCATCTTGCTTCCCTCCGGTCAACCTCTTCTCTACCTGGAAACAACATGAGCTTTTGTAAAAGAACACCCAAAACCTCTTCCACATCCTCCCCGTTCCTCCCCACCCCCATGTTAATAATCTGCACGATTTGGCTTCTGGCCACCTCCCCTGTCTCATGTGGTACCACCTTGCCCTTGCTCTCTGCCTTTTGTGACCTTCTGGGATCTGCTATCTCTCCTCTATCCTCAGAGTCTTCGTAGATGTGGTTCCTTCTGGATGGAACTCCCTCACCCCCTTTCTTTGCCAGCAGGCCTAATCGTGCTTACTCACCTTTTCCTTCCCAGCCTTCTCCAGTGAAAGAAAGTGTATATCGCTCCTCCTACTGATGCAGAACACCCCTTGCTGGTGGGACATTTGTACCTCTTTGGTCCCTACTGGTCCTGCAACTTGGAGATCTGTTTGTTCCTGACCTCACATTAGGTTGGGTTCCCCTGTTATGTGCTTCAGAGCAGCCTGTGCCTTTTCTTAATGGCACTGATCAGGATTTATAGTTTCAAAAATTTTATCTGTGTACCCCTTTGGTTAATGTCTATCTATACTGCTCTGATTGGAAGTTTTATGAAGACAAACATTGTCTCTTTTAGCTCATTTTGTATCCTCAGTATTTAGCACAATACTTGGCACACGGTATTATCATTTACTACGTTGAATAAAAGCTGAGCTTTAGAAACTGGGAAATGCTAATGATCAATCCTGGGGTGTCTTAGCCCTCTCCTGTTCCTGGAGGAGCAAGCAGCATGTGCAAACTGTATGGCCTCTGCACACACGTGTGTGTATGTGCGCGTCTCTGAATGTGGGTGTGGCATGCCCACATACACGCAGACTCACACAGGCACACACACACACAGAGGCACACACACACACACACACACACACACACACACACCCTCTCTCCATTACAGGCAGCTGAACCAGGAAGGTGAAGAATATTTTTCATGGCGTTATTTTTATGATAATCTATTTCGATGGTTAATTTGGTTTAGGACACTGATTTATCACCAGTTTATAGATCTCTCTCTCTCTCTCTTTTTATTGTCCTATTTGAATTATAAGGATGGCATGTGTGAAATGGAACTTCTTGGCCTATTGTTCTGCTTCTCACGCAACCAGTGTAGTTCAGACAATAAAAAGATCTATAAAATTAATATATACACAGAGTGAGAGATGAAAGAGAGGGACAGAGACAGAGAAAATGGGTAATGCTTTGGAATTGGATACCACATTTATCTCTCTCTAGTGAAGTTCAGAATCAAAATTTACATGTGGGGAAGGCATAAATGAGGTATGAAGGTGTTGTCCTCTCGTGTGGAAAGAGGTCTAGTAATTTTAGCTTATCTATGTTGCTCAGAAACCATAGTTCCCTCTTGTTCTTAACCATTTTAAGGGCTTGTTGACTACTGAGATAACTAGAAATATGTGCTCCAAAGATGTGACGTTAAAAAAAATAAATACCAGGCCACCTGGATTATATAATTACTTAGTCTGCTAGGTACGTTCCAATTTTATCACCAACAGGCATCTTAAGTGAATATTTGCTTGTGAATTTTCTCCAGTGCCTGGTACACACCTGACACCTAGTAGGTGTTCAATAAATATCTGTCAAATAAAAGGATAACTGAAGAGCACTGAGGAGGTATGTCTGGTCAACTGATACCCTGAAGCACGATCCTGAGCTCACTGATTCTTCACCAGAGGAAGGACTGTGCCTCTTTCCCATCATCCCCTCTGGTGGCTGTGCCCCCTACTGTCCTTTTCCAGCCAACTTTTTTTTACTTCTTTTGGCTCCTTGTCTCCCTCTAGGTTTTGTTACTCTTCCCACACTAGCTATTTACCTCCTCCTTTCAAAGGGTGAGATGGGAAAAATTCTAGTGCAGTAGTTGATCCTGAAAAAATGCCTTCTGCATGGAAAACAGACAACAGTTTTCCTACCTTCTAAGGAAGTATTTGAATGACCAGGTGGCAGTTCCCAGATGCGATTTCACTTGAGGTCCTTGGATTGACTATTTATTGCTACGCTCGAAATGATGGTTATTATTGTTACAAATATTATTATGCTGAGGAAGCCAGCTTGCAAGCAGAGACAGCTGCATTGTTTACAAACATAATTAATGAGGTGATTTTTAATATCAACAGCTCGGCACCAGCCTTTCTAAAGACTGTTTATGGCCTGGGCCACAGAGCCATTTGTAACTTCTACGGCACTTCTCTGACGGGGCCGCCTCCAAGAGTCATTTCCTTTGGCTGGTCCCTGGTTTATTTTATGAATGACAAAAATAAACCTCTCCTTGTTGCTGGTGAGAAATGGTTTATGTCTAGCGAGCCCACGTTCACCAGAAGATAAACACAGGAATACTTTTCTAAGAAGTGAAGGTACATTTCCTAGCAGCTAACTTCTGTATTTATACAATAGTCATCCAGCTAAGGTGGCGGTCCTGGGGGACTGGGAAGGAATGGCATATTCCATTTCTAAACATGGAAATGTTTTGTGTGGCATGATACTCTATAAATACCTGCAGTATATCAATACTCAGAAAAATAGCTTATACTTCAAACAGGCTTTCGACGGTCTAACAATTGAGGCCTTCTACATGACCGCAGACTTTTATTCCATTTAGTTATATTTGGGTGAAGGATGTGGACAAAAGATTCTCTCTCCTCTAAATCTGGCCTGGCCTGACATAGCCTTTCAAAATGGACTTGCGAGCAAGCCATTCTTCCTTGGTTAAGTATTAGGTGAGACTCATCTTTTTGTCTTTAGGTTTTCCATTCCTCTCCTGATTTTGAACTTTGGTGGCTGGTGTACCCCAAATTTGAAGGATAAGTTTATTCTTATGAGATACCTACCATTGAATACCTTTCCAAGCAATTAGGAGAATGACTCTTCCACCTGCATAATAAAATATAAACTAATCATCCTTCTAGGCTCTGCTGTGTTGAAAAGCAAGAAATGAGTGTCAGTGTGTTTCCTGACTTGGTTCTTACATTTCAGAGGTTAGATGATTTAATAGTATGTTTAAACCTTTGTTTTCTCCTCCACAATTTCTAAGGGAGTTATTGTTATTCTATTCCCTCTTGACTAGGAAATTGCCTGGATATATCTGTTCAGTAAGAGGCAGTAAGATGGGAAGAGATACAAAAAGACCACAAATAATAAAAGTGACCCAAGATAATTAAAGTCAGCCATCTTGTATTTTTCTTGTAATTTTCAGGCAAATGCCTCTGAAACATAGTTTTATGATCCCAATTCCACATATCCTCGTTTATTACTTTAATCCACACTGGCTCTGGAGTGGATAATGAGAACTTTGTGAATAGCCCAGGTTTCATACTTTTAGGTGTTAAATAGGAGTGTTCATTTAATACAACTCCACACTTATTGAACATCTGGGGATATATACCCCCTACCCTCAGGGAACTTCACCATCTCCCAGAGGAGACAGAAACAAATAATGAAGATTCATCTTTAAAAGTGCACTCTTCTAAAGAGAATTGTTTGTTTGATCAGTTTGACTGCTGGGATTTTCGTTCTGCTGATTATAGTAATGAGTAGAGAGGAGAAATGGAAGAGACCAGAGGGAACTAAATTGATTTATATAGGAAAGGACATGAAGCTACCAGTGGGACGGAAAAGAATAAATTTAGAAATTAAGAGGAGGGGTTGAGGGGCAGGGGTGAAGTTTGAAGGGGTGAAGTAAGAGGAAGACTTTGGGGGACCAACTGCCATGATATCTGGGATTCTGGGGGTCAGAAAGGTTCAATGAGAATTTTTATTTATTTTTAAAAATTGAGATATAACTTATATGAAGAGCAAATGTTAAGTGAACAGCTCAAAACATTTTTACATAGGAACATACTTTGTATCTGCCACCCATATAAAGATATAGGAATTTCCATCATTCCAGAGGGGTCTCTCAAACCCCCTCCCCATTGGTCGCCTAAGGGTGATCCTTATTCTGCTTCTTCTCCCTATAGAGTAGTTTCACATGTTTTTAACTTGATATATGTAGGATCGCATAGTATTTATTCTTAGTTTCCACCTCCTTACACTCAACGTTATGTCTGTGAGATGGAATTATACATGTTTTTGCAGGTTTCAGTAGTTTACTCTTTTTCATTCTCATGTAGTATTCCATTCTTTGACTATGCCACGATTAATTTGCCCATTCTCTTGTTAGTGGACACTCAGGTTGCTTCTAACTTGGGGACTATTTCGAATGATGCTGCTGTGAACATTGTTGCGTGTGTCATTTCTGTTGGGCATATGCTCAGGAGTGAGATTGCTTGGCCATAGGTACATGTGTAGGCTTGCCTTTAGTTGGTCCTGCCAAATCATTTTCCAAGGTGACTGCATCAATTGGTGTCCCCCAAATAGTCTAACGTGCTCCAGTTGCTCCGCATCTTTGGTGACATGTGATGAGAACTTTGAGGAATTCTTTCTGGGCATCATGTGGTAGTTTCCCCCTTGGCTACCATTTGTGAGGCTTCAGGAAAGACCCAGAATTTGGAGTCAGATTTATAATGAATTCCTTGCATTCACTGCCAAGGGCAGCAATCCCAGGTTCCTTTGGGTTTGAATTTTGGCTTCTCCATTTACTAACTGTATTCTTAGGCAAGGTGTGTGTGTGTGTGTGTGTGTGTGTGTGTGTGTATGTGTTGCCTTCTGAACCTTTTATTGTTCATCTGCAGAATGAGAATTATAGAGGCACTGCATAGGGTTTTAATGAGGATAGAATGAGATAGTGCACAGGGTCAGGCATGTAATTTGTACTCAGAAAAATGGTAGCTTGTGTTACTATTAACAGAAGTGAGAAAATTCCAAGGGTAAGGGTTAAATACAGGGAGGATAGAGGTGAGAGACCTGGGCCAAATCTCCACATCCATTTGGAGTTTCTCCTTTCTTTCTTTTTTTTTTAATATTTATTTATTTATTTATTTATTTATATATTTATTTATTTGGAGAGAGAGAGACAGAGTAAGTGAGCACGTGTATGGGAGTGCACAAGCAGGGGAGGGGCAGAGAGAGGGAGAGAGAGAATCCCAAGCAGGCTCCATGCTCAGTGTGGAGCCCAACACAGGGCTAGATCTCACAACTGTGAGATCATGACCTGAGCTGAAGTCAAGAGTTGGACACTTAACTGACCGAGCCAACCAAGGGCCCCTGGAGTTTCTCCTTTCATAGCCAACCTTTGAAAGTTTGGGGGTTTGATTATTCGAGGCAATAATTCCCTATTGCCAAAAGGCCTGTTCCTTTTTCTGCACCTAGGTAGGCAGTTGTGACTTGGCAGGCATTGCATTCTCAGGCTCAGCTTGTGCGAGACGTGGGTGTGCTAAAGCCATCCTGTCACATGACATCATCATCCACCATCACTGAACAATTTTAGAAACAAGAGTTACAATAATTAGAAGTCTCTCCTCAAAGGATATTGGTAATATGCAAGGTAAGACTGAAGAGATAAACTTAAAAGAGAAAAATGAAAAAAAAAAAAGAAAAGGAAGCCTATTTAATTTTATGGTTGATGCAACTTGTTACATGTGTGTCCTGCCAGAATAAATCGGATCATCTGATTTTCAAATTGCCGGGTCTATTGTTTCAGAAATAGAGGATGTAAATAATTTCAGTGCAATCTCCCGGATCTGGACCTCTCTCATCCAGAACTGTTATCAGCATTAGCATAATTTATGGTGCTATCTAATAATGAAATCACTGAACACTGATTGTACAGCTTCTTAAAGCTATAATTATTGCTCATTAGGAATGGATTTCATATTGTTTGCTCCTGGCACATAACAAGTTATTGAAAGGGAAAAGTTGTCAGGAGAAGTGAGAAACCAGGGAAGGCACTCCTTTGGTTCCTGAGTATCCTCCCTGATAAATCCATGTGAGATTTTGTTTTTCGTAGTAGAGAACAACTGGCCACCCCAGATGCCATTTATTATCTTATTTCTTCTTTAAAGGAAATACCTTTAGCTTCACGTCATGTGTCGTTTTCAGTCCATGAGGTAATAAGAGTTCAGCAAATGTAGACTGAATGAGTGTGTGAAAAAAGGAATGTCTGAAGACAAAAGTCACAGTGACAGCATGTTACACTTGACCTTTGTCCAGCTCCCACCAAGCATTAACACAAGAACTGCCCATTAAGCTCACCCGAGAGGCCAGAGTTGGCAGTTTTTCAGGGGTGTTAATCTGAAATAAGTCTTAGTATATTCATCTCTGAACATCTTCAAGTGCATTTTTTAAACTTACACAAGCAAGGCTCGACTTTCCACTATAACAGATTTGAACGATACATATAATGTACCAAGTAAAATGTGGGCACCCCTTTCATTCAGTTTGGTTCATCCTCTTCCTGAGGTAATGGTCCTCAACAGTATACGTATCCTTAAACCCTGGTGTTCCTGGTTTTATTGAGAACTCATTGCTTATGATAACAGGGGGGAAAAAAAGGCTGCTTTTGTTGGTTAGCAAATCACTTCCAGATGGAGCACAGGCCTGGGGAAGGCTTGGTCTTTAACTCTAAAGATGGAGGTTTAGTTAGAGATTTCTGTGGAATACAATGGTTGGGAGAATTATACATTTCAGCATGGGAAGGAGTGGTAAAAACTACACCGTTTACAAAACAGATGCCACTATCAATATGTTCATGCTTCTGGGAATGGGGAAAGAGACTTGAGTTCATTATGAACAGTGTCTTTAGCTTGTGATGTCATCCACTTCAACGGAATGTAGCTTGGCCTTGAGATTGGTATATTTTATTTGACCTTCATGGAATGAATGTGACTTTTGTGTTTGTCAATTAATCCAGCCTGGTGATTTATCCAGACCCAAGTCATATTTTGTAGCCTGGCTGCTTTGTACCCGATTCTAGCTTCCTTAGGTCTTTTGACATGAAACGTGAAAGTGCTAAAGAAATCAAATGAGTATTTCTTTAATAGATTCTTTTCCTTACTTGTTGATAACTGTGCTCTCTTTTCCTTAAATATCCTCTTATCTAGGGCCTTCTAGTCCCTGAGAGTACAGGGAAAATGTCAGATATGCAGAAATTAAAAAAAAAAAAACACCCTTATTCTTTCACTGGAAAATTTCAAACTTTAGTAAAACTGTAGAAATGTTTAAATTGCCTTCCAATTTCTGAAAGAAATTGGTTTCCTTTAACGCTTAACGAGATAAACTGCAATTCGATTCAAGTCATTTTTCTGCCTCTCCTTGTTGACAATCTGAGCTCCGTTTTTTTGGTTTCCTCTTGCTTTCTGATTGACTTCAAGATTGCATCTAATCTTTTTATTCTATCTTGCACGAATGCAGCCTGCAATGTGTTGTGACAAGGAGCCAGACCTCCTATTAGCATATATTTATACCTTGCCGCACGCAAAGTGGTGCTCGGGGATTATTAAACCAGGCTGGAGCTCTGAAGGCACATAAAAGGCATCAGATTCACCCCTCCCCCTAGAAAACCCTCTATCCCAACTGTCTACTCACATGGAGATCTAATTGTTTGGAGAAAGGGATAAATGAGAGGAATCATAAAGAGCAGTTGTGGATAAAGTTAATATGATGGAGGAATTATCAGATAATCACTGATATGGGGGGGGGGATGTGAGAGATGATCATTGTCCTCAAAGGGTCTGGAGACACCTTGGAGGAAATTTATGGGCCATCCTGGGAATCAGTTGATAACATGGTCAAGTTAGCTTACTGAGGAAGGTACTAGAACATGGAGAGATCTGAGCAGAGGTCTGGGAATAGCTAGGTTGGAGGTATTTATGATTAGTAGGTTTCAGAATATGAACTCAGAGGGCCAGATACCAGGAGATGAAGGGACTAGAATTTCAAGACAGGGTCCCTTCTGAGGTGACTTGAGGAGAGGTGATAGGCAATATCTCTTCAGTTTCTATTTGTTTTTCCATAAATAAAAACCAACAGAGCAAACTCTGAACAACATTGGGATTGGTACATGCCTACATATTCTTTTGGTGTTCCAGTTTTCTTCCAGTAGGATTCATGGGCCCTCCAGGGTCTCAGAGTTTATGAATTAGTAACCTCTGTCTGCTATCAAGACTGGCAATGATCTGACATTAGTCATTCACACATGGGTTCGACCTAATTTCCACTTATGCTAACCATCCCACAGCACTTCTATTTTAAGCCTGTTTTCTCTAATTGCAGAAAGACAGCCTTTGTCTCCTCTGAAAGAAATTTTGAGCATTAGTAAAAAATGCAAGAGACAATTTGGGGGAAGGGAAGCTATTCTAATGATTTGTATGCTAAGGGATTGGTCTGGAAGAGGAAGTATTTTTCTCTCTCGATTCCCTAAGGTTCCTCTACTCCTAGGATGGTAGGTCCCAGTGACTGCTCTTGGAAATTTCTGAGTTTTGAGAAATTTTTCATTATGATGCACATCTCACAGTCTTGCATACATCTGTCTTCTCTAATTGTCTATGAGTACTCTGGGGAGGGTGATGATGTCTCATTCACCTGTGTTTTCCATTGACAACTGGTGTCCAATACACAGTTTTGGAGCTGTCCATCAGAGGCATCCCAGTTCATCCCACCTTCGTAACTTTAAATATTTTAGCTTTGAGATAAGAAGTTAGATCCAGGGTGCTGTTTGGGTTGTATGCCCAAGTATATTGGGGGTGGGCTTGGCTTTACTTTGTTTTTCCGGGTGCTTGGAGTAGTGAGCTGACCCTCTCTGTTCTGAGGCCCACGGCCTAGCACAGCTGTCCCCAGCCCATGCCTGCTTGGTGTGAGGCAGACTCTTACTGCTGTCTGCCTTTCTCTGGCATCTATGACTCGGGCTGGCATGGGTCCCTTATTTGTCTCCTTCTTTTCTCCTCTGTTGTTAGATTCAGGACATAGTCTGGGCATAGGGAATAGTCAGAGAAGGGCAAAGAAATGACTTTGGGCCCAGTGTAGTGTAATTAGGTCTGAATAACTTATGAGAAAGGAACTCACAGTGTTGAGAAGTTATTATTTTGCTTTCCTTTGTATACATCTTCCTTGAGAACTCAAGGGCTGGAGGGGTGGCTGGATTAAAGCAGGATTTCAGGAAACTAAAAACTTGATTTGACTATATACAGGGACTTTATCAGGGACATATTTCCAGGCAGGAGAGGAATGACTAGGCAGATGACTAAATGTACTTGATTTTCTTTATTTAAGGCGGTATTTTGTGGAATCAAAACTTAAAATATGTAAAAATAGTGGATTTTAAGTAATAAGACTAATTTTATAAGCCACATGGGAACAATAAACTCCTTAGGCATTTGGGGAGTGGTATACAGAGAGGTCATAAGGTGAGAAGATACTTAAGTTCTTGCTTAGGGGGAGGATATAGATATTTATAAATGTTAGCTGTTATTAGGAAAAACCAGCATAGGTATGAATTTTATTCAGCTAGGGAAACTACCAAAATAATAACTATGGGATTATGACTTTTAAACAAGCAGAATAATATGTAAATTATTTAAAGGAAACCAAGGAAGAAGAAAAATAAGAAATAAAAGGAAAACATGGCAAACAGCACCAAATAAAACAGGAAAGTAAGTGTCAGTGTAACAATAATTACAATAAATAAGTTAATGTGACCAATCAAAATACAGAAAGTCAGATTTTTTAAAACTAAGATATAAAAGTCTAAGTACAAAAGGAATCAGAAAGATTTAAAATAGAGGATTGGAAAAAGATATCCCAGGCATATATGAAGCAAAGGAATTAGGAGTAGCATTTTTAATATCAGGGCAAATGGGATTTAAGGTGAAAAACATAATATAGGATAAAAAGGGACATTGTGTTGGTAAAGGAAATATAACACAATAATCATGAACACATATGCTGCTAACAATAAGATTGCAAAATATAAAAAGCAACAACTGACTTAACTAAGTCAAGACATAGATAGATCAACAATGATGGTTGGAACTTAAAAAACAAACAATAAATCACCTCTTGGAAACTGATGGAGCAAACAGATAAATAAGAGAAGATATAGGGGTGCCTGGGTGGCTCAGTTGGTTAAGCATCCAGCTTTGGGTCAGGTTATGATCTCTTCCTTTTTGGGTTTGAGCCCCATGTCAGCCTCTGTGCTGTGTGGAGCCTGCTTGGGATTCTCTCTCCCTATATCTCTACCCATCTCCCACACATTCTCTGACTCTCAAAATAAATAAATTAATTAATTAAAAAATTAAAAAAAAGAAAAAGAAAAGATATAGAACAAACATATATAATACATTCTTTTCAGGCCTGTGTGATGTAAATTAAAAAAAAAGTTTAATAAATTTTGAAGGCTCAATTCATACAGGTTATATTTTTTGACTGTGATGCAATAGAACTAGAAATTAATAATAAAAGGAAAGCTAGTTAATTAACTAACTAATCTAAATGGTAGGAACTAAAAATTACTATAAAAATTTGCCCACAGATTTTACATATGCAAATTGAAGAACTTTTTTTTCTATATGAAACCTGTGTCAATGTGAATTTTTTTAAATAATTTTTTTAAATGTTTATTTATTTGAGAGAGAGAGAGAGAGAGAGAGAGAGACAGAGTACGAGTGGGGGAGGGACAGAGGGAGAGGGAGACACAGAATCTGAAGCAGTTTCCAGCCTCCAAGCCGTTGGCACAGAGCCTGACCCAGGGCTTGAACTCATGAACTGGGAGATCATGACCTGAGGTGAAGTCAGACGCTTAACTGACTGAGCCACCCAGATGCTCCAGTGTAACTTTTTGTCCAGTCTCTGGTGAATTTGTTTTCTGGTGTAGGGGGTGGAAGACTCTATAATGAATTAAATAATAATGGTTGGGAAAAAAGGAAACACTTTCTCCTATTTAGACATAACTCACATAGTTAGAAAAATTTTGGAAAATATGAAAAAATAGAGCATATAAAGCAGCTCCTTAACAGGTGATTTCTCTTAATTTTGGCATGAGGATTGGAAATACAGAGAAAGTGGAGCTGCATCCTTACCTGGGAGTGTGTTCTTAAGGAAGCTTTCTGAGGACCACAATATTCACATCAGAAACCATGTAGAACATCGAGGAGTCAAGAGGAAGATCATAATTCATAGGTACGTGTGGTTTATTCTAAAGAACCTTTAAGACAACCCCCAAAATAGGGTAAGGCTGGAATTCCAGGTATTTTGCTTTGTGAAGGACCATTGGTGTGGTCTGTATTTGCCTATTGGCTGGTGTGGCCAGGGTAAACATGGGTTATTTATTGAATTGAAACTTTTTAACCTAGGAAATCTGGGGTAATTATAATTGTTGGCATAATCAGTATAGTGGGCTGGGTTTCCTGGAAAGCCAACTCTGAATGGAGATTAGCATGTAAGAGGTTTATTTGAGAGTGCTCTTGGGGTCAATCATTGGAGAAGGGAAGGGGAAGGAAGAGAAGGAAGAAGGTGTGAGCAGAGGCAATGAAATGAAGCTTCAGCAGAGCAGGTGTGATATGGGAGGTTTTGAAGCTGGGATAACCTTTTTGATTTGTCTTGAGTTGAGACTTGCAGGTTTCAAACAGTTATCAAGTGAGTCTGTGCCTGAAAGAGTACATCAGCTTGGGTAAGGTGGCTCTTTTCAGCAAGGCAATTCCCATACTGAGTAATAAATCCTTCATTCCTAAAGGAGAATATGAATGCCACATTACAGTGTCTACCACCTTAGTGATGTAATTTTGGCTTTAAATTAATTGTTTGTTTAAAAAAGTGAAGGGTTGGAAGAAAATTCTGGGTTTAGTATGCAGTCAAGAGTAAAATCCTTCCCAACCTAATACTTGCTCTTACTATGGGCACGCTGTAGGGGAAATGGCTCCTTGAACACGAATTGAAAGAACTGTGCTTTATAAACCTATAACACAGGGAGTTCTGGTATTATTTTCCAAGGATTCTCTTACCTGAATGTGACACTAAGGGTAGGAATTTTTTTTCCCCCCTGTATGCAAGAGGGAAAACATGAAATGTTTCATAAGTGTTTCAGGTACTGTGTGTTTCTTTGTCATACCTTATGAGTTAGTTTTGAAAAGAATTTTAAAATTCCAAAGAATATTCTTGGACTTGTTTTTCACCTCAAGGATGATTCCAAGGTAAGAAGAAATATCTTATACCTCTACCCAGTCTCCCTACTTGTTCGCCCCACCTTAAACTGTGAGAACTCAAGGGAGGGAAAGGCAGAGGAAGGCTATAAGTAAGACCAAAAGTGTGGTGTTAGCAGGAGAAGGACAGGACAGTAAGGGCACTCTTCCAAGTAGATGATGGAAGTTGTTTGTCTTTGATCCTTTTTGGGCTGCCTTCTTGATGATACTTTTATCTTGATGACACCTTATGTATAGCTAAGATGTACACTAGTCTGTGGATACAGACCCCAGCAGTTAAAGCCTATGCCAGCAGGGCAGCCCATGTTCACTGAAGGCAGGGACTCAGCAGGTGGGTTCTGGGGCCAGACTGTCTCAGTTCGAATACCAGCATCACCTCCTGCTGACTGTGTGATTTTGGGCGAGGGGCTTAACCTCTCTGGTCCTTAGTTTTCTTGTCTATAAAATGGGGTTGATAATAATACCTCAAGGGTGTGTTGTTGAGAATTAAATGAATTAGCTCTGTAAAATCATTTTGAACATAATAAATACTTGAAAAATACTAGCTATTATGTGCCCTGTGGGGCCACCTTCCCTGTTGCCTGGGT
Source organism: Panthera tigris (assembly GCF_018350195.1). Lineage (NCBI taxonomy): Eukaryota > Metazoa > Chordata > Mammalia > Carnivora > Felidae > Panthera > Panthera tigris. Next base: position 83,385,334 of record NC_056665.1, on the reverse strand, counting down.
TTCCTACCTTGACAGGTAACTTTAACATCCAACACAAAGCTCCTGTATACCCAAACCTTCCACTTAGAGTCAGATGTTCAGGGTCAGAATGTTTTTGGCCACTGCCTTCTCTGCCCATCATCTAAGCAAGTGTACAGAGGTGACCGTATATTCTTACTTCTTACATATATTCTAACACAAATAATTTCCCAGTTAACTAATCTTCACCCACAATTTTCTATCCTTATAAGGACTATTTCTATACCTAAACTACAGATGAGATCATTTCCATCTTTCCAAGTCTTATAATAAGATTAGAAGGTGGGATCTTTTTTCAAGTGTAGGTTTTCCCTTAAATATCTCCCTGCCTCATCTTGATTATCTTGGAAGATAAATTTTTAATGAAAAAAAAAAAAAAAAGAAAGAAGGCAGAAATTAAAGGTGGGGACCCTCATACCAGACCACTTTTTTTCCTGATACTTCACTCTTAATGATCCCTCAAGCCCTTTTCTCTTTTCCAGTCTCTCTTCTCTTTCTTCCTATTCTCCTTCAAGGAGGAAAGAGCCAAGCTGGAGAGCAGCCTGTGAGACCATGAAGAATGGAATTCCTTTTCATCAATGGAAACAGAGTAGAATGAAAGATTTTAAAAAGCAGACATGGGAGCTGGTGATTTTGACCTCCTTTGGCCTCAAACCTTGAAGCTGAGGAAATGTACAAAAATATACTTTAGTTTTCAGTGACAATTTTATACTTGTATTAACATTTGGTATTATTTAGAGATAGAATTATTCCTTTAATTAGACTGTAGGTTTTTCCTCTGTAAAATATGTACCAATTAATTAATTAATTAATTATTGAGCAAGTATATTTGTACCAGGCACCACCCTAAGTGCTGGAGATACAGTTGTGAGTGAACAAAAATAGACACCAAAGCTCTTATGGAGCTTATGTTCTTGGGAGAGGAGATAGTGAGTAGGTCAACAAATACAACTTTGTTGGGTGGTGATAAGAAGGAAAAACAAAACAGTGATAGATAAGTAAATACAAAAAGAAGAAAATAAATAAGAGAAAGAACAGAAAATAAAGTGGGATGAGGGGACAGGCAGTGACAGATGAATGTAGGTGTGTGCAATTTTGGACGGGGTGCTCTCCCCAGACCTTTCTGAAAGGGTTTTACTTGAGCTGGGACCTGAACAGCACAAGGGATGTGGCTCTGGGCAAAGTGCATGGCAAATGCTTGACACTAAGTCTTTAAATTTAGTGATAATGGAAACATTAGTTTGATTAAAAACAACATTACTAAACTGAAAGAGATAAGAGAAATACAAACAAAAGTTTCTCTTCTCATTGTCACCAGGTGAACTTTGGGAAGGAATACCTAGGATTTCCCCAGAAACCAGATTTTCCCTGTGTATATGTCAGTCACATCCATGGCTAGGTGGTTAACATTCACAGGCCACTTCTTAGAACATGTTGATGACCATTACAATCTGAGAAAGTTCCTCTTTTCTATATTCATTCCTTATTCTACCTTGTGAGAGAATAAAATGTAAAGCTGAATATGACTCATCATTCTCAATGTTCCTATGTTTGGGTATGGAGATTCGATACCTAAGGCTTTTGTATTTGTTTGAAAAAAAAAAGATACAGGTCTTTATTTCTTCATTTTTAAAAAATCTTTATTTATTTTTGAGAGAGACAGATAGAGACAGAGCATAAGACAGGGAGAGAGGGAGTCACAGAATCTGAAGTAGGCTCCAGGCTCTGAGCTGTCGGCATAGAGCCTGACACGGGGCTCAAACCCACAAACTGCAAGATCATGGCCTGATCCAAAGTTGGGTGCTTAACCAAGTAAGTCACCCACGTGTCCCTCATTTTTTTTAAAACTGGGTGCTTAACCAACTAAGTCACCCACGTGCCCCTCATTTTTTTTTTAAACTTACCATTCCAAATTACAGAACAAAAAAGGAACCAAATTGGTGGCATTGGAACTAGTCATTCCAGTGACTTTTATGGAAGTTCTTGTTTTATCTGTGTATAGTCTGTTCCAGGGGGGTACATAGATCTAGGATTTGTTCATCCTTCAAACTTACCTCCCTCCCTGTGGTGGCCACATTAACATCCGAAAATCCCCATGCCTTTCCATCAAAATCTCCCACAGGAGATAGAGGCCTTGCTGAGTTAAATTTTTATGGTAAATTCTCTTTGTATGTTTATATCTCATTATGCCTTGAGTTTTTACTGTGTTGTTTTCAATCATCCTGAACACATGCAACATAAGGCTAAATATTTTTTTCTGCTGTGATATTCATGCATCTATGAAATAAAGAGTGCAACCATTTGGGAATGGATGGACCTTTTAGATTTGCAGTCCAGACTCCAGTTTTATCTTTGGAGCAGGCAGCATGCCCAGTTTATGTTGTACTTTGTTTCTAGGCTGTTTTGCCTTGGCTGAAGTAGTTTTCAGTGGGTGAAAAAGCTTGTGCTGTACCTTCTTGCATGGAATTTTGCTTTCAAGGCCTATAAGAGAGGGAAGAATCATCCTACCTTTCTACTCTATGGCCACCAGATGGGACCCATTCTAGTGATGGTCTGAGAGTGACAGGAGAAGAAACAGGTCTGAGAATCACAGAACAGAGGTGTTTGCTGCTGAAGGACAGGGTGGGCACGCTTTTATTATGCTCTGCCTTTTCTGATCTCTGCCCCAAGCTTCCACAACTTCCAACAAAGCTTTGCAAACCAATTTCATTTTTAAACATGTGTCCAGAGCAGGATCTCTGGTGGGTTTATAATAGTTCTAAAGATGTCTGCAGGATACAGAAGTGTGAAAAAGAAAACACAAGCGGTTGAAGCAGGTAAGAAAGCAAGAGAGAGTGAAGAAGCAAAGAGGATTATGAAACTCATCTCCTTTATATTCTCCAAATATATTTGAGGAGGATGATCCTTGAATAGGAGCAACACTAGTGATGATGGAGGCTGTGGTGGAGGTGGTGAAGGTGAAGACAGAGGTGATGGTGGAGGAAGTGGAGGATAGGGTGGTGGAGAAAGAGATGGAGGGGAAGGATGTGGTGGGGGAAGAGGAAGAAGTGGTACAAGGGGTTATGGAAGTGGGACAAGTAGTCAAGTTGGAGATGGAGGGGATGGAATAGATAGTGGTAAAAACAGTGGGGTTGGAGGCCGTAGAGATGGTGGTGGAGGCAGCGACGATATGAGAGGTGGTAAAGGTTATGGTTGAGGTGTTGGAGGAGATGGAGATGGTAACGAAGGTGGTGCAGGTGGGGTGGTGGCAGGAGAGCTGGTGGAGAAGATGGTGGGGGATAACAGAGGCGGTGGAGGTAGTAACCAAGAAGGCGAAGGAAGCGTTTAGTGGAGTTTGTAGAGGAGGTGAGGACATTGGTGGAAATGGCGATGGAAGTGAATATTGTATTGGATATGATGGAGGATGCTGAAGGAGCAGTGCAGGAGCTTGTGGAGGTGGTGGAGGCGGTAGAACCGACTGGGTTATGTAAATATCCAATCCTAACAGAAGGCAGAGTGAAACACATGCACCGACGCATGGGACAACAAGCAGCCGTTGTCTTAAATGCTTTTTTAAAAAAGTTTATTTATTTCTGAATGAGAGAGAGAGAGAGGCAGAGAGACAGAGAGACAGGGAGACTGAGAATCCCAAGCAGGCTTTGTGCTATGTGCATAGAGCCTGATGCGGGCTTGAACTCATAAACCATGAGATCGTGACCTGAGTTGAAATCAAGAGTCGAACGCTTAACCGACTAAGTCACCCAGGCTCCCCAAGCAGCCATTTGTAATATTTTTTTTTTTTATGTTTCTACAGAGGGCTCTCAGATATTTTCTTTATTAATTGCATAACTTTTTACCTTTGAGTCTAAAATTCTTATTTTCTTAAATGACTCAGACAGCAGTTGAACAACATTAACGACCATTAATTCTCTCCTGCCTTTCATGTGCTAGACTGGGTCAAGCATAGGCAATCAAAAGTCAAAAATACTTAGTTCCTGGGGTGCCTAGGTGGCTCAGTCAGTTAAGCGTCTGACTTCAGCTCAGGTCATGATCTCAAGATTTGTGAGTTTGAGCCCTGCATGGGGCTCGCTGCTGTGAGCACAGAGCCTGCTTCAGATCCTTTGTCCTCCTCTCGCTGCCCCTCCCAGCTCGTTCTCTCTGTCTCTCTCAAAATAAATAAATAAACTTAGAAAAATTAAAAAAAATACTTAGTTCACTGTTTTCATTGAGGAAATAGACCTATTAACAGACAATTATAACATAGTGAAATTAAATGAAATGATAGAGTTGTTAAACGTCTAGAGAGGAGTGATAGATAATCAAGGTGGGTAGTGTTGGGGCCAAGAGAAGCTTCTTGGAACAGGTAGCACCATAAGGATGAGAGAATTGGAGATGGGTTGGGTGAAGGGGAAGATGAGCATTAGTGGTGAAACTGACTCTCTAAATGACTTTCCTTCCTGTCTACCTGGGTATGTTAAGTTCCTTGCATTATCTTGGTGTTTAGAATCAGGTTTGAAAGTCTCCATGGATGCAAAAAGTAAATCATAAGTGTCATTGGGGTCTTCGGGTCCTTAGTCACGACATGTTCAGAAGTAGAGATATCAGTATGAATCTCAGAGCTGGTGCCATCAAATTCTTCAACCCCACCCATTCGCTGAGCTTAAGAAGTGAGTGGGAAGACAGAATTTGAATAGTTTTTCCTATCAGAGGAAGCAGGACAAACAGCACTTGGGCTGTGATGGGTGGGCGGGCAATCATGCAGTATGTGTGTAGAAGATGGGTGGCTTACTCAGAGAAGACCTGATATTCAAGAAGAAGTCAGCCAGAAATATGAGTCACTCATTAGCCTCTTTAAAAGGTGGAACATGCCAAGGCAGAGAATGGAAATAGACTCTTTTATTAGCTTGGATTATGATGTATCCTTAGATATAACATGTCTCTAGCAATGAAAAAAAAATTCTCCAAAAAAACAATGCACACATCTCCTTGACCCAGTTAAAATGTACAATATTTTAGAGAGCAAGCAGATAACACATGGTTTGGTCAAAGGAATGAGTCGATAAGAATGCATGAGATATATTTGAATAGAGAGTTTCAAAGGTTATTTTTAAATAGAGAACTTATTAAAGTCTATGAAATAGGCTTCAGAAAATTGAGTTCCTGGAGTGAATACTGCAAATGACTATTCAGAGACCATGAAGAGTGAGCTTTCAGACCTACCCCTCAGCCACAAGTTACCCGGCAAAGGAGGAGGAGCGAGGAAGAGGTCAGTGCATCTTTGTGCCATGGTGCCTCCACAGTAAACCAAAAGAATGCACCAAGGAAGCTGAATAGTGGCTTGGTGCTGTTTATGCAGAATTTCCAAATCAGAGAAGGTAGATCCCTTATCCAAAACTTGGTGCGTTGGCCCACCTACCCTGGAAAGCAGGCTATGGATTGCCCCAGATAAAATACTAGATGCTGACCTCTGAACCACTTATTTAAATTCATTTCTGGCTTATTCTTTCCAAATAGCAATTGAGTTTGACTATTGTGTTCAGCCATCTGCAGCCCATGTTTATAATTGTTCATGCTATCATTGTCTCTGAGATTTTCCTAGTTAATATTATTAAGGGGTGGATATATGATTTCCTGGGTGGTTCAACTCACTCTTCTGGTCTGTTTTGATAAGAAAGTGCCTACCTGCTGCACCAAGGGGCTTTTCACTGGCATTTTAAATTTTTGCTTGTGAGGAAATAATATAGGAGACAGAATCACTCTACTGGTTGCCTTTCGGATATAGAATTCTGTTTAATTTGCAAAAACTATTTATAAATTCTAACTATTAACTCAGCCTTTCTTGCTGGCCTCACAAAAGCAGCTCTTAGGAAATAAAGCATTTGGGACCCAATGGGAAAGATTCCAAGCTTGTTCTGCCGAATCTCCTGAGTTATCCTGAGTCCCACCTGAGATTTTGGGATTTTTCTATTAAGAAGGGGAGGGAGAGATTGGCCCCATTTGGAACATAGATGATAGGGAGTAAATAGACTTGTCTGTTTTTCAAAGATAATTGCGGGTTATGAAACAAAGCTAAGTAGGCAGCAAAATCCTACGCAGATTACAAAAGACATTTTACATCTCTGCGTTAGCACACGTAATTTTAGGCCCCGGAGCAATGTCTGGTGGACCAGTTGAACGTGCTAGGGCAATTGTTTAATCAATCCAAGGGAAGGTTGGAATTAGATCATGGATTATAGATTCCTAGAACTGGAAAGGACTTTAGAGATTTTCTAAGCAACCCCTTTTGCTTACTACTGAGGAAACGAGCTCAGAGAACCTTGGCTATTTTAAGTGATGATCAGAATAGCTAAAGCTTAGATTTCCTGATCCCTAGCACTGTGCTTTGACATGAGGTCAATTGGACCTCAAATAATGGACTGCTGCCTTCATTGTGGATGTTCCCCAGAACATATGTCATGGTAGCAGGTGACCCCTCACAGCTACTCCTGCTATTCGGTGATCACAAAACATCTTGCTCTCATTTGTTTTGGCTGCACCTCGCTAGGAGGGCAACATGCTCTGTATGGAGGGATCCACAAAGCCTTGCTCTGCCATTTGTGTGAGGGACGGTCACGGGGAACTTTGAGATCTGGTTCCCTGGCTGCTGGTTTCCACCAAAAACTCTCTTTTCCTGGGGTTCTTTCTCACACTAAGGGGAAAAGTAGCCAGCTCTAGGATTTCTGCTTTGCTGAAACATTAAGACTTGGCAGAAGTCTTGATCAAGTTAGTCAAACTCTCTGAGCTTTTGTTTCTTATTTGTAAAATAAAAATAATAATTCACGGGGTTTGTGCCACATGTAGTCCTGAGTGCAAGGGAGGCATTTAATAAATGTTTGTTCTCAGGGTGCTTGGTGGTTCAGTTGGTTAAGGGTCTGACTTTGGCTCACGTCATGATCTCATAGCTCATGGGTTTGAGCTCCGCGTCGGGCTCTGTGCTGACAGCTCAGAGCCTGGAGCCTGCTTCAGATTCTATCTCCCTCTCTCTCTGCCCCTCCCCTGCTCATGCTCTGTCTCTGTCTCTCAAAATAAAATAAACATTAAAAAATATCCTGAAAAAAATGTTTGTTCTCTCTCTTGCTTGTATAATAAAATTTCTGAATATGCTGGTTTATGATTAGTTCAGGGAAAATTATCCTAACTGCTTTTTTTGTTTACAATGATAACACATATTCATTGTAGAAAATCAACAATGTTGAAAATTATGAGGTTCCCTGAACGCCTACCATCCAGATATAACTATTTTGCATACTTTTACAACACTGTTCCAGTCATCTTTCTATTCATCTATGTATATATTTGTATTTATAATTTTACCTAAAATGAAATCACAGTACAAACACCCTTTTGCAATCTACTCAGCAAGAGGTCAGTTCAAAGAAGATGCTGGTAGATATTTTCTGCCAGATCTGGGGTCATTTTTAGTCCCAAATGTAGGACACAGTGGATGACACAATCTCATCTCACAGATTAAAACTTTACTATGACCTGATTTGTATTCCTCTCCCCAGGAAAGAGAGAGAGAAATGCCACTGAGTGTATACAATGTCATTTCTGGCATTTGCAAAAATAATGTGCCAACCAAGGAAGTCTGCTTTTATTTATCTTAATAGAAGGTGGGGTAAATAAATGGTGTCTACTCCTAGTCTCCTTGCAGTCCCTTGATCTCCTCAGTTTGACCCTTCCCCTGTCTTCCACAGGACTCATCCACAGGAGGACACAGACTGTTGTGTGCTTTAGCCCATTGGGTCTTGCTGACCTGGAGCTAAGGGCAACCGTTGTTTTTGTTTAGACCAATCCCCTTGATGGCCCAGTGGCTTCCCCTGTGAGACAGAGTGACATTAGCCATGCTCTATCCTTTACCTGCCTCTCAGCTTTATCTGTGTTCTCCGTTTCTTTGGGCCCGTGCTTGTGGTTACCTGCATGGTAATTTAGCACCAAACATTAAGAAGGCATGCAGACCAATTCTGCCATGAGTTTATAACCTAATATTGTGATGTGTCCATTCACATCAGTACTCATTAGTAGAAAATGCAACTAATTGAAAGTCTTTGGGTTTTGGGAGAATTGGATCCTACTGAGGAGATGAAAACCTTCAGTATTATAACCTTATATAGGAATATCATACCGACACGGAAAGGTTCTTACTCACGAAGGGAGGATATTAATCTTCATGTGGTCCCAGCCCGCCAATATCATAAGCAGGGCCTTTTTTACACTTGGAGATCTCGTGACTAGAGTTAGTAATTTCAAAGTAACATTTCCAGGCTGTTTTGTGTTTTTCCGTAATTGGGCTGAACTCTCTCCCAGAATCTGAGTTCAGAGCTTCTTTTCTTATCTCCTGTCTGCTCACCACAGGAATCTGCACAGATTAATTAGTGCCAGATGTATTGAGGTGGTTTTGTTAGGCAGCTTTCTTCTAGGAAGAGGTGGGCTGAGTACACCCACTCATTTCCCACCATCTCCAGAAAGAGCAGTTTATAACTATGACTCTGATGCAGGGCTTCTATGACCTAAAGATGAAAGGCTCATCACCAATCTTATCTGCTCATCAAAAACCAGACAGCAGGGGTGATATGCAATCGAGGCTCACTGGCACCTCTAATGCCTGTCCTGAGAGGGTTCTGCCAGGGTCTGCTGTGGAGATGAAGGCACTTTGGAGCCACATGGGTGGTTCTAGAACTTCTGACCTTCTTGTGCCAAGTTTCTATCATAACTTAAGATTATTTGGATGTGTTCTCATTAGGAGTAATACTAAATTTGAAGGAAATATAATATCCTTAAGTTAGAATTTTAGAGTTTTACTTTTTCAAGCTTGTCCAACAGAAAGCTTCTAATCTCTGTTGTCTCTGACATCTAAAGAGGTTGTGTGTGTGTGTGTGTGTGTGTGTGTGTGTGTGTGTGTGTGTTTATTCATTGATTACTTTATGCTTTATCCCTATAGATTGAGAATTACTGCATAAGATGATAAGATGCTCTGGGGAGCCAAAAGGGAAGTAGAAGGCATAGATCTTTGCCTTGGAAATTCTGCAGGAAAATGAAATGGGCTACCCATATATTTGTATTCATGTGTGCTCATAAATGGACAACCTAGAACTTCTATTTCTAAATTCTGAAGGAAATCCATGACTAACATGTCTTGTCTATGACTGAAAGATTGGTGCTACTTTGTAATTGAATGTACTCATCTGTGAGGAAGCTGAATTTGACTTGGACATGTCTAAATTTCTGTTGTGCTCCTTTACCCTTGGTTAGCAGTGAGGCTAACAAGTTACCCAGGGGTCAAGAGAGGAGAGCTAGCTTGTCCCAGAAAATGTAGACAGAAGTTACTTTGTGTGCTAGATATTTTCCATTTTTTCTCCAGGTCTACTCTCCATCCTTCTACACCCACTGATTACGTTGGTGGCTCCCTTGACCTCTGTCTTCCAGTGGGTTTGACAGTAGGAGGCATCTATGGTATACTGAAAGGCAGGAAAGGAATAAGGTCAGGGTATTTATTCTCTTGATTCCCTTCCTGCTAGGTTGCTGTGGATTGGCTGTGTCCATCTACCTATGACACAGCTCCTGTCAGAAAGTTCTTCCTCTCTACAGACTAAGGTGGATGCTTCCTCCTCTTGCCCTTTCAGCTACAGGGAAGTAACAGCTCCCTGCTGTTGCTAAACCTAAGGCTGGTTTCCTTACATTCTGCCCCTCTTTGTAAATAATCCATTTATTAGACTTTCCTGTGTTACCATGTTTGATGTGCCATCTTTTTCTTCATGGATCCAGACCTATAACACTTGATAAACATTTAATCCCTCAATGACAAAGAACAGAAGCTCATACACACTAGCTCAAGTACAAAGTGAATTTACTGAAAGGACACAGGGGAGGTAAAGGACAAATACCAAATCATATGGAAAATCAGTTTCCAAAACCATTTCTTCAGTCTGGTGGGACTATGTCTAAATCCGTTTTCTTCTGCTGCTTTCTACATATTGACATTGTCTTTCTGTCTTATGGATTTTTTCCCCCCACTTTGGCCATGGTATAAACTCTGGCATTGACCCTCTTTAACCTTTCAGTTCAGGGAATCCTCACCATTTAACTGTTTCTCAGTGTCCTATTTCCAGGGTCCTGCAAGAGAAATTCAGAGTGGCCCAGTTTGAGTTAGGTCCATTTATGGTCCATTCACGTGTGTTGGAGAATAGGGGCACACAGGACTGCTCTTTTCCAGGGATGTGAACTTTCTTTCCTCCCAGAAAGGTGTGTGGTTGGGGCAATTGCAAGCATCTCTACATAGTACAGTGAGTCAGTCTTGTGAAGAATATCTGATTCAAACCCCAGGTAAGAGTGTTGGTTAATTACGTCCTTAAGTCATTTGGAAAGGCAGCTTATCTGCTTCATTCTTTAAAAATTTCAGTGGAGGTGTAGCAGGATTCTCTCACAGAGAGTCATGACACCGAGGCTTTTCTTTCCAGGAAGCAACTTTATTTGTTCCAGCACTGTTCAGTTGGGTTCGTACTCGAAGAACTGAGCCCTGAACACCACGTGACATAGTTTTTTATACATTTTCTATTTCTTTGTCTCTCATATATGGTAACACACAAATATGCAGTCTGATTAAGTGGTCTCATGTTACAAGGTCATGAGGGGTGTTGTCACTCAAGCCAGATTGCCTTGAGTTTTTGTTTTTTGTTTTCCCTTAGAGAAGGGACCCTACCACAGAGAGTTGCTTGGATGGCTCAGACTGTTGATTGTCTGACTCTTTATTTTGGCTCAAGTCATGATCTCATAGTGGTGAGATGGAGTCCTGCCTTTGACTCTACACTGGGGCTTAAGATTCTTTCTCTCCCCCTCCTCTGCTTATGTGCTTTCTCTCTGTCTCTCTAAAATTAAAAAAAAATTTTTTTTCCAGTGGAAAGAAATTCAGTAATTCCATAAACCTTGGAGGAGAACTCTTTTGATGATTGTTTTTCTGTATCTAACCTGCTGTGGACTTTGCTCATTTATTTATTTCTTCTTTCCTGCCTTTAATGGTAACCAACCCACTGTTCAGTGTGACACTAACAGACTCCTTCTTGGTAATTATGATTGAAAGTGATTAATGAGATACAGAAATAATGCTGATCTTTCTTTAGGATCAACATTATATCCTTGCCACTGCCATTGCCATGACCCAGGATGGCCAGGAGACTTGTCGTGTACCTCAAGGATGCCTGGACCAAGGAGCCGGTGTGGGTCTCACCCTTCACCATTGGGGGCCTTGCTATAATTCTGCCCGCTGTCAGCCCCTTCACCAAATATGCCACCATGATCAACCAAGCTATGCCCTACAACTATCCAGCGCCCCTCTGAGATGATGGGAATAGGTCCAACATGGCCAGCTAACCCCTAGGACCTCCAGGGCTCAGTGTTGGAGTGGCTGAATTGAGAGCACTTCTGGAGACATGGAGGACATTTCCTCCCCTGTGGCCAGTAAAATGTGAAAAGTGACCCCAGGAGGAAAAAGGATAAACATATCATATTTGGGGGTAAGCCTGTATTACTATCAGCTTTTCAGTCCCCACTTAGATATGAGCAGAAAACCAAAGATGACAAAACATCTGAGGAAGGCCCCTAACATATGAGAGAGAGGTTCAAACAGAAACAAAGCAACTTGGAAGAAACAGAGACTGAACAGGAGAAGAAAATTAAAAAAATTAAGGCCTATTATTAATGTGGGGAGATGAGAGAAGATATGGCCCACATGAAATAGGAAAAGAATACTATTTACCCATGAAATAAGAAAGAATACTATTTAAAAAGGAATATTTAGTGGATAAAAAAAATAGACTCTTAGAATTTAAAAATATAGCAAAAATAAAAAACTCACTAGAAAGATTGAAGAAAAGGTTGAGTAAATCTCCCTGAAATAAAGCAAAAATAGAAGGAGATGAAAAATAGAGGATGAGATATTAATAAAAATAATTTTTAAGGACAGTTTGAGAAGTCCAACATCTGAATAACAAAAGTTCCTGAAGAAGGAAACAGAGAAGAAAGAGAGGAGAAATTCATCAACCAAATGATTCAAGAAAAATTGCTCGGGAAGAGTATAATCTTCCAGACTGAAAGCATTCATTAAGAACCCTCAAAATGGATAAAAATGGACTCACACTGAGGTCTCCTTATTATGAGATTTCAGAATATTGAGGACAAAGAAAATCCTACAAGCTTTTAGAAAGATAAAAAGTAGGTCATGTAAGGTATTGGGATCAGTGACTTTAGACTTCTCAAAAGCAAAATTAGGATGTAGAAAACATAGCAATATGCTTTCAAATTATTGCCAACCTAGGATTTGATACCTATTCAAAGTATCAGTCAGATGTGTGTGTGTGTGTGTGTGTGTGTGTGTGTGTGTGTGTGTGTGTCGGGGGGAACCTCCAGACATACTAATTCTCAAAACTATTTCCTTCCCACAGACCTTTTTAAAGGAAGTGACTGGTAGATATGTTCCATGAAAATAAAGGTGTAAGCTAAAAAAGAGCTACATAGGAGACACAGGAAGCTGGGAGCAAAAGGAATTCCCAGAAGGACAGTGAAGGGAGACACCAGGAAGACAGTGAGTGTACCAGGCATAGAGGTATGGAACAGATCAGAAAGCTCCAGACACACTTCTTCAGGAAAATGAAATTAATAGACTCTCCTGTGTGTTGAAAGTCTTGAGAAGGGATTTAGACAACTGTCAAAGATAGGTATTAAATTAGTGATAAGTATATAGAAAATGAAGTAAATGAAGGCAATAAGCTAATTATTAATTACAGGGAAAATAAAAAGCTGCACAGAAGAGGAAAAAGAATTATAGCTATTACATGTGAATAGTATTAATATAGTAATAATTCTATAAACTCCAAATATTGGTCTATCTAAAATTACAAAATTATAATTACATTGGGAAGATGAAATATGAGAAAGTGCATGAGTACAGTGAGAGGGAGAAAAGGAAAAGAATAAAATCTTAAAATTTTAGAGTTTGGGCTGAATACATAACATGTAAGCCTTCACAAAACAACCAACCAAGCAGTGGATTGCAAAACTGTTATTTAAAGACTTAGGGACCAATTTGATTTAATTGGTGAAAAGATGTGAAAGTAATTACTTCATGAAAGGGGGATATGGGGCTGAGGGAGATAAGAAAATAAACCTTGTAGGATTATTTGACAATTAACTGTAAACATGCATGTTTATCTGATTAAGAAATTATTTTAAAAAACAATAAAAAGAAAATTAACTAAATAATTAAAAATATGCACACACCCCAGGCAGCCATTGCTAAACAATTGGAATTGGCCAACAAAGCAAAGACATCCTTGTTTGGGCAACATGAAAACTATGAGGAAAATCATGTTTCTGAGTATTACTAGGGCATTGCTTATTTTGAAAAAACGTGGTGTAGAGTTGGACTAATTATCAATGAATGCCTGTCATAGCAAGGTGTGTGGGATACAAGCTTCAGCATAGTTTGATCTTTTCAGTGTGCATGGCAAGGTGACAGGCCAGGTCAAATGGCAAGGGACTGTCATTCCAGCGAAGAAGGAGCAGGCTTCAGGTCTAGACAGGTGAGAGGTCAGTTTCAGGGTTATCAGCTAAGGCAGGTACTAGAGATGTAGGGCAGGTAGAATCCAAAGGCTGGTTGGTCAGACAAGAAAAGAGGTACCAGAGGGCAGATCTCAACTCTGCTCCTAAGGGGAGGGGATTTGGGCCTTGTAGACTATTTCAGATTGCTTGCTATGCATAGGTGTTGTTTGGAGCCCAAAGTGGGTAGAAGGCTAGAGATCCCCTACTCTGTTTGCTCTCTATCCTTCCTCTCTTTAACCCTTACAGTGTTACGGAAACTGGTCTGGATCATCTGGCAGAAGAACCAAGTAGCACTCGGAGATCTTGGAAGGCAGGAGGTTTATTTTACACCTGTGGGCTCAGAGGAGATCATTCTCCAGAGGTCTGAGCCCAGAGCATCAACAGAGGAGACAATTTATAGTCTGTTACTTCCACATTCCTCATTTGTGGTAATTTGGTGCCAGGGGCAAGCAGGGTGGGAAGAAGAACCCAGAAGGGGAGTCTTCAGGCAGGGACTAGAATTCCCCTATCAGTCCTGTTGGCCATCTTATAACAGATTTTTCCCTATCAATAGCTGTATTCCTTTGCTTGTATCTGTATGCTTCATCTTTAGCTGTATGCTTAGCTTTGCTCCAGAACCTGGGCCCACGCCTCCCTTAACAGCTCCCTAACTTTGCATAATCATCTGCTCACCCTCTGATGTTGGCAGCACAACTGGATTCTTTTTTTTTTTTTTCCAAAAAAAATTTTTTTTTAAAGTAGGCTTCATGCCCATGGTGGAGCCCACCTCAGGGCTTGAACTCATGACCCTGAGACCAAGACCTGAGCTGAGATCAAGAGTCAGATGCTTGACAGACTGAGCCACCCAAGCACTGTCTGGATTCTTTTACCTTGATTTCCAATAACTGGATGCCTTGCCCTGAGCTCCAGTCTCCCCCTACTGTTTGGAAGCTTGATCTCCTAAATGCCAACCACCTAGTAAATGTCCACACCACTTAGAGTTACTTTGTTCTTAGCTGTGCCATGGAACCAGGCTGGATCTCTGGCAGAAAAACCAAGCGGCACTTGGAGATCTTGGTGGATCAAAGTTTTATTTTACACTGGTGGGTTCAGAGGAGATCCTTCTCCAGAGATCTGAGTCCTGAGCACAAACATGGGGGATTATTTATCACCTGTCACTTCCACATTCTGCATTAGTAGTAATTTGGCACCCACAACAAGCAGAGCAGGAAGAAGAACCCGGAAGAGGAGTCTCTAAGCTAGGAACTAGAGCTTATGTTAGTACTGTTGGCCATCTTATGGTGCATAACTTTACTTATTTTCCCAACATCTGGGCAGAAAATCTGTACCACAGACTTACTTTTACTTCTGTATGTTATTTGTACTTCATCTTCTTTTTCTTGGTGTGGATGAACCTTTTGTAGCCAGATCTTTGTAGATCCACCTTTTAGTCTGATCAGGCACAAGTCTTGGCCTTATTCCCATGCTAGGAATTTACTGGGCATTTACAGCCAACCTATTTGGAATCCTCCAGACACTACTTTGCATGGTTTGCATGGATTACTTCAACTCCCTGAGGTTCTAGCTAGGATGACCAACTAGAGGAAGGAACTGTATTTTAATGACATGAGGGGCCTTGTCCATGGTCAAACTATGAGGGCTGGGCAGGAATTCAAACACAGGTCATCTGGTTCCAGCTTTGGGCTGTGATCACAAGCCTCATTACCTCCCATAGTTTTTGAGCTTTCGGATCTACTTACATTCCCAGGCCTGGCCTTATCTGACTCACCTTACCCTGCTTCCAAACCCTGGGTCTGGTAGCTGGTGAATCCCGCTTCTCTGCCTGAGGTAGAGGCAGACGTGCTGGGTTGTCTTCACAGGATTTGCTTCACAAAGTTCCTAGGTGATTCTATTAGTCCATAGGATGGTCTAATGCCCCAGCGAAATTCCCTAGGTTCTCAAAATGTGGTGCCCAGACCAGTGGTGTCAGCATCACCTGGGAACTGGTTAGAAATGCAAAATTAGAAACTCTGGGGGTGGGGCCCATCAATCTGAGTTTTAACACAGCCTTCAGATGATTTTGGTGTACACTAACATTTGAGAACACTGCCCTGGGGTCATGATTAGAGGGAGTCGGGTAGGGTCAAGTCTTTGCCTGGGCCATTGTTGAATGTGCTTAAATCAGACATGTTCAGGAAAAAGAGGGGCGGGAAGATGTGTTTCTATCTTGGGTTGCCATGCCACCCAACTAGTGGGTTCCTTACCACCCATATCAGGAAACAGGAAACAGGGAGTAAGAAACGGGAGAGGGGAAAGTGTGAGAAATCACTTTGTTCAACACCTGACCATGGAGGATTGAAAAAACTGTTTAGGATGCCTGTATTGAAGAAGTTGGAACAAAAAAAGAATCACATGAGAGAGGCTGCAGGTCAAGACAGATAGGAAAGAATCTGATGTCAATGTTCTTGAAAGCTGAAGAAGGCTAGATTCACACACTGATAGTTTGGTATCAAGTGAGCCAGGTCTCTGTTTGTCACAACTTACCTTATCTCCCCTGTGGCTGCTTGACATGCCCTTATGATAAAATAGTGGCAATCACAGCACGTTTCAGAAGGTGTATGTCTGTACCTAGATTGAGGCTGAAAGCTGTTACTTGCCTTATTCTTACAACAATATGAGGCAGTTGTTAAATTCAATATATATATATATATATATATATATATATATATATATATATTTACATAGTTCAATGATTAAAAGGAAAACCATTCACCCACTCACCCATCTTCTTGGCATTTAGCTTCAATCAGTTGCTACTGATTGCTAGTTTTTATCTTGTCTACATGTTTTGGGATGTTTGGCACCTGCTCCACATCTGGGAGAACATACCTGCCGAAGTCCTGGCCCCAAATAAAGTCAAGGCTTTTCCAAGCTTTTGAACAGCGAGCTTGCTGATACTGCCTAAGTGCCTTTCTGAGCAGGGATTCCATGATTGATGATGGGAGAGAGTAAATAAATTTCAGTAAGTACACACAAGAGTGGATCAGGACAGTAAGTGCTTACTATGTACAATCAATGGGCATTATTTTAAAGGAGATTAAAATTTCCTGGACTTAATCCTCCTGCTAGCACTGCACTGGTGGCAGAGGATGAGTTATTGTTTTCTCCAGGGAGGTAGTGAGAAGAGCATCTGTGCCTTTGGAGTAAACTCATGTAGTAAAATAAGCAGTTTAGAAATCTCTTCAGTTTGGAACTCAATTCTCTGATAAAATACGTGTTTGTAGTATCCTAAGTGGAAGAAGATGATTATGGACAGCAAATGGCTGCAGATTGGAAGGGATGCAACTTTATCTCTTCCTGCATCATTCTTGGGCCTTGTCACGCTTCTGTATTCTACAATGTATATGGTAGAAGCGGATGTTGGGTGGAGGTTGGCATAGGACTTTGAATGGGCCCATTACTCTAGAGTGTAGTTTGCTCTCCAACGGTGAGCAGTACTGATGCAATGTGGTGTCTTGGCTGAAACATGAAACCTAACTTTTTCCCAAACTTGATGATTTATTTTCAGAAGCTGGGAAGATTGTCACTTAAAATGTAAAACGGTGTCTGTCTCCTAAGAGGCAAAAGCTTAAATCTGGATTTGGGACTTTTGTTCTGTAAAAAAATCTTAAGTATCTACCCATTTTGGGGGGTAAACTGTGAACTCAAGATTTTCCTGACAGTAAATATTGAAATATTATTAATGTAAATTATGTGTATATTTTAGCAAAGTAAAGATGTCTAGACCTCTTTACTTTTTTGTTGGGAAAAATTGTCTCTACTTGGATTTAAACTGCCCTATGTCTTGGTGTACCTGGCTGGTTCAGTTAGTAGAGTGTGTGACTCTTGATCTCGGGGTCATGAATTTGAGCCCCACATTGGGAGTAGAGATTACTTAAAAATAAAATCTTAAAAAAAAAAGCCAAAACTGCCCAATGCCTTATATCAGGGGTTGGCCAACTATGGCATATGGTGTAAATCTGGCCTGCTGCCTGTCTTATAAATAAAGTTTTATTGGAACAGAGTCATGCTCTTTAATTTGAATATTGTCTACAGCTGCCTTCCTACTATAAGAATAGGTAGTTGTGACAGAGACTGTATGGTCTCAAAACTAAAATATTTAGGGGCGCCTGGGAGGCCCAGTCAGTTCAGCCTCTGACTTCGGCTCAGGTCATGATCTCATGGTTTGTGAGTTTGAACCCCACGTCGGACTCTGTGCTGACAGCTCGGAGCCTGGATTCTCGGAGCCTCCTTCTCTCTCTACCCCTCCCCTACTCGTGCTCTGTCTCTCAAAAGTAAATAAATGTAAAAATAAAAAAAAACTGAAATATTTACCATCTAACCTTTTACTGGAAAAAGTTTGCCATCATGTACCTTCTATTAATGCTTGTTCTTATATGTATGCTCTTACTTAAACAGTTGCTCACATTGAAACTAGAGTCACAAAATGACAGAAAGATGTGTAGGCCTGAACGTCATGTTGTGCTTGTGAACAGACTTAGAAAATGACCTGAGTTTGGCTTGGCATAAGTCATACTGATGGGTTTGGGGGTGATGGTGGGGGGCTTTGGAGCCAATGGCCAAGAAAGAATTCTTGACGATGTCTTTTGTGCAAAAAGGTGATTATATTAAAGCAAGGGGACAGGACCCTCAGGCAGGAAGAGTTGCACTGTAAGTGTGGGAGGTGACTGGTTTATAGAGTTGGGGAGATAAAGTCAAGAGGGAGTTCCTAAAGGGTTTATCATATGCTAAAGACTCACAGATTACTGGAGGACTAGCTATTGTCAAGCTATTGTTTTTACTGCTTTCAAAGCATTAACATTAAGACAGTAGGGGGTTCCTGGACTTTAGGCTATTGATGGGATTGCCTTTTTCTTGTAAACTGGTGAAGTCTCTGACCAGATTAAGCATTTTTTTGTCCTTTCCCATTTTTTGGGGTAGCTGGGAGTGTCCAAGGAATATCATACATGTCCCACCTGGGGCGGTGTGTGTGTGTGAGCGTGCACGTACTTTGCCTTCAGCCTGCCTTGTGCTCCCTCGTCAATACTGGCTGTGCTTTTGACGTCCTGCACGTGATGTTATGCCAGGCTGAATAACCCTGACTTTACTAATATTAAACGATTATTTCCTGATGTGATTGTGTTATGAGGGCCACAGGACCCAGACTTCACTCCATGCCATGTAGATGGGTACAGGTGAGATTTCCCTAGAAGGAAGTGGATTTTCTCTCAGTCAACCATGGGAAGAAGGCAATTCTGGGATAGGAAAAGAAGATTCAATAAGCACACTTTAGACTAAGGTGAACAGGAAACTTCCTCAGCTATTTCATTTCGCTGTGGAGGTTGGTTGTGAGCCCTGTGGAGAGCAGGAAAGCCCAAGAACAGTTCTTTTGTGGGAAGGTGATCTTGTCATTGCTTCTTTTTGAGCATTCCTGAGCAGCATCCGGGGATCTCTCAGAAATATGTGAGTGACACTAGGGGTTGGGAAGGAGGAGGCTGATGTCTGGCAATATACAGATGGGGACTCAAACCATCGACTCAGAGCTTTTGATGGTCTATCTTATAGCCAACACCTTCCATGATTGGCTCAGGTATTGTGTGACCACCTTCAGGGGAGGCTCGGTCCCTCCTCAGCCCCAGGGCGAGGGGTGGATTTCGGTTAGTCTGAGTCCGTCAAAGTAATTCCACCCCTCTTGCTGATGAAACAAAATGGGCATGGGATACAGTTTTGGCCAACAAGGAACAAAGGAAAGTTTCTGGATCACCGGTGGGAAAGCTTTCCTTGTTGTTAAATACGCAAAGCACAAGGTGCAGAGATTCTTTCCCTGCTTTGGATGTAGCTGTGAGGATGTGATGTAGACATAGCCCATTTTGCAACTGTGAGAGGGAGTTGTCACCCTACTAAGGGTGACAGAGCAGAATATGGAAAGAACTTGAATCCTTGACAGCATCACAGAGCTACTGAATCACACAGATCTAGAACAGATGTAGAACTTCATGAGCTGTGAGAAAATAAAATCACCTTATTGCCTAAGCCACTTTCATTGGGTCTTCTAATGCTTGTAGCCAACAGAATACTCTTAAGTATTTAATATGACCTCTTTAGGGGTGCCCGGGTGGCTCAGTAGGTTAAGCATCTGACTCTTGGTTTTGGCTCAGGTCATGATCTCTTGGTTTGTGAGTGTGAGCCACACATTCGGCTCCATGCTGACAGTGTGGAGCGTGCTTGGTATTCTCTCTCTCCCTCTCTCTCTGCCCCTTCCCCTCTAACTCTCTGTCTCTCTCTCAAAAATAAATAAATAAATTTTAAAAAATATGACCCCTTTATAAGTTGGTGAGACTTAGAAATAGTAACCATATTCTTAAAGTACATTCATGCAAAGATAACTGTAGTTGTAATCACCAAGTGATTAATTAATCACACTCAATTAAAATGGAGACATTTAAGGAGTATGAAAAATGGAATATGTATCACAAATCTTTTTTTAGTTGGTAAGAAATTCAGAAAATTATAGTCTTAAGTTGCATAATAACAATAAACAATGGAAAGATCCGGAAAATTATTTGGGCAACTTGATCAAGTCAGTATCTCATTTTGAAAACATTTTAAGTTATATATATTCTTACTGTAAATGTTTCAAACAATATAAAAGCATCTAAAGTCACAAGTGATCACTGTTTAGTTTGGGGTCTACCAAGCAGAAGAACTAAGATGCCAGCCAAGGAACCAGCAGCAAAGGCTGGTGGGGTGCTAGGAACCAGACAGAAGTGCAGTTGTAAAGCTCCAGGAGCCAGAGTTCTAGAAGGGCCCCTGATGATACTGGCCTCCTGAAATTCATGCTTTTGTGTATTTCCCTCCCACATGGAATAGGGCAGACCTGTGTGAACCAACAAGATACCGTGGAAATGATGTGTGTGACTTCTGAGACTAGGTCATAGAGGATATTATGACTTTTCTGCTCTGCTCTTTTCTTTTTTTTATAGTTTATTTTATTTCTTTTGAGAGAGAGAGAGCGAGCAAGAGAGAGCAGGGTAGAGAAGAGAGGGAGAGAGAGAATCCCAAGCAGGTTCCACAGTATCAGTGCAGAGCCTGATCTGGGCCTAGATCTCACGAACTGTCAGATCATGACCCAAGCCACCCAGGCGCCCCCTGCTGTGCTCTTTCTTGATCACTTACTCAGCTGCCATGTTGTGAGGACACTCAAACACACTGATATAGAGGTCTAAGTGGCAAAGAACCTAGGCCTCTAGCCAACAGCTATTGAATGAGCCCTCCTGGAAGCAGATTTGTCAGCCCTAGTCAAGCCTCAGCCAGCATCTTGACTGTAACCTCAGGACAGGTTGTGAGCCAGAACCACCCAGTTGTCCCTGGATTCCTGACCCTCAAAAATTATATGTAGTAATAAGTGCTTGTTGTTTGTGGCAGGTAAATCTTGGGGTAATCTGTTGCACTGCTGTGGATAACAAAGACAAAAGCCTATGCATCCTGGGTCCCACCCCACATGCCACAGGAGGCCTTGATAGCTAGTCCAGCACATTAGCCGGTGAGGGTAGGATTCCTGCTTAAGTGCTCGCTTACAGTCAATTTACGGTATGGTCACCCCTCAGCCTAAAGGTCCTCACAGAGTGTACTTCTGGGGAGGGATGGGGCAGTCTGAGATTGGTGTGTGTGTTTATGTGTGCAGATACCTACATGTGTAGTGTGTGTAGGTAGGTATGTGAATTGGTATTGTTCCCTTGTGCCCTCCCTCAGGGGGCCTCTTTGCTGTGCCCTCTGCACACCCGGGTGACTGTGAACCCTACTTTAGTTTT
The DNA here is from genome assembly GCF_018350195.1 of Panthera tigris. NCBI lineage: Eukaryota > Metazoa > Chordata > Mammalia > Carnivora > Felidae > Panthera > Panthera tigris. The sequence continues at coordinate 83,363,876 of NC_056665.1, read as the reverse complement.
GATACCTCTTCAGTTTTTGATCCCTTCTTCTGGTTGATTCCCAGAGATATTCCTCTTTGTAGATTTTACCAAGATTTGTTCTGACTCTTAAATAGTGTTTGGAGAACTGGAAAATTGTTTTTGTGCTGAGCCTTCTGCATTGTGTGTGTTGAAAACACACTCCTGAGCAGGTAGGAAGTGAGGCCTGCCTGGGAAATGGGCTCCACGTGTGGAGCAAAGTGTGTGGGGAGGAGCTAAATGTTACTTGTTTAGGATTCTCAGCTTTGTGCTCTCCTGTTGCCCTGGACCTGGACCTGGCTATTAGGGTAGGGACCACGAGGTGAGAAAGTTACATAAAATTTAGGGCCGCTGGGCTCTGGTCCTTGAAATTTACCTTTGGTATTAGGGTGTTTGCTTCCACTAACTCAGGAGCTAAGTTGTTTCTCTTGTTGTTGGAAAAAGAAAAACCTCAGGAACAACCCTTAATTGTGTGACTCTTACTGCCCAAAAATTAACTTAAGAAAAAAAGGAATTATTTAAAAAAATTTTTTTAACGTTTATTTATTTTTAAGAGACAGAGCATGAGCAGTGGAGGGGCAGAGAAAGAGTGGGAAGCAGGCTTCAGGCTCTGAGCTGTCAGCACAGAGCCTAATGTGGGACTCAACCCCATGAACCCTGAGATCATGACCTGAGCAAAGTCAGACACTTAACCAACTGAGCCACCCAGGAGCCCCTAGAAAAAAAGAAATTCTTAAAAAAAATTTGAAGACTGTTAGCTTCCAGGCAGCATGCACATTTTTAAAAAGTTTATTTATTTATTTTGAAAGAGACAAAGACAGCACAAAGGGGAGAGGGACAGAGAGAGCAAGGAAGAGAATCCTAAGCAGGCTCCATGCTGTCAGCACAGAGCCCAATGTGGGGCTTGAACTGACAAAACTTTGAGATCATAACCTCAGCTGAAACCAATTGTTGGGCACTTAACTGAAGGAGCCACCCAGGCACCACAGGCAGCATGCACTTTTGAAGGGGAGGAAAAGCTCTTTGAGCAGGAGAGGCACATCTCACTCTGACCTGGATTCTTTCCCCTTCTGCTTTTTTCCTCAGTGAGAACCAAGCAGATGAGTTTCTGTTTGGAACCCGAGTCTCTCTCTGTTCTCTTTAGCAGCTGATCATTTGTGCCTGTGTTTGTTCCTTGGCCCTCCCTCTCTCCACTTTGTCTGTGCTTTCTTGTTTTGCAATAAAATATTACTTGCCTTTCTAATCTTGAAGGTGTATCTTGTATCAGGATATAGACTTTGTCAGTGAGCTGTTCCCTGTTCCCCTCACCCATAATTCAATGAGCTGTTCTCAGTTCTGGCTTTCATAGGTAACTCTAAATTCTAACAATTGGCCTTAGTCAGCATCCCTTTTCCCTTTAGGGGACCAATAGCAAGGACATTGAGCATCAGTTTAGGATCTGCCTGGGCAGAAGGCTTCATCTTCCTGCACCATAATCTATTCAGCTAATTGTAGGGCCCTGGATGGTATTCAGGATGATTTTTTGGAACTTAACAAGTTCTGGAGATTTAATTTTGGATTCTGATATATTGGAAACTTACCAAAGAAGTCATGGGGGAGGTGAGATGCAAAAAAAAAAAAAAAAAAAAAAAAAAAAAAAGAGAGAGAGAGAGAGAGAGAGAGAGAGAGAGAGAGAGAATACAGGCTTTTGGAAACATCTAGACATGGACTTCCAGCTTGGGAGACTGTATGGTGAGGTGGTTGGGGTGAGAATGAATCCCAGTTGCACTATTTACTGGGTATCTAAAATGGGTTAGTAGGGGCACATGGGTGGCTCATTCGGTTGAGTGTCCCACTCTTGATTTCCATGCAAAATATGATCTCATGGTCTGTGAGATCGAGCCCCACTTCAGACTCTGCGTTGACAGCCTGGGACCGTCTCTCTGTCTCTCTCTGTCTCTCTCTCTCTGTCTCTCTGCCTTCCCCCTGCTCGTGTTCTTTCAACCTCTGTGTCAAAATAAATAAATAAACATTAAAAACATTAAAAAAATAAATTTAAAATTTAAAATTACCAAGTGGGTTAGTAATAGTGCTTCCTTCATAGTGTTGTTGTGAGTGTAAAATGAGTTAGTACATGTGAAAGCATTTGGGTGGAGCCTGACTCAAAACAAGTTGAACTATTATTATTATTCTTGCCATTACTAACTCTGTTGTCTTGGGCTAGTAAGTTAAATACTCTAAGCCTGAGTTTCTCCACCCATAAAACCAAAGTAGTTATACCAATCTCATATGGTTCTTGGAATTACCTAATGTATGTAAAACTTCTAGCCCAATTTCTGGTATTATCGTAGAAGCGCTCTTAAGGGTATTCTGTTTTAACATATGATGAATAACCTCCATCTGATTTACCTTGTTATGTTAGAGGCTTGGCAGAAAACTTAAATGAAGAGGTAATACTAGACTGCATTATGACAGTGCAGGGACACACAGCTTGTAATAGCCTCCAAAGCAATGTCCCTGCTCCATAGTGAGGTCCTTGCTCCCTGAGGTCATTAGAACCCCCATTCTCAGCCAATCTTGATTTCCATCAAATGTCTCCTCCCGGAGCAAGTGAGTCTGACTCAAGCACTTGCTCCTCAGTCTTTGTGATCATTGAAGGAAAGAATAAAATCCAAAGCTTCTTTTTAACCAGGTCGCCAGCAGCGACCTTTGTGAACTTTGGGACCCAGTGAGAGATCTTGACAATTTCTGCTAAGATCTTGTAACTGGCTGAATTACTCTGAGGCCCAAGCTGGGCAGTGACTATTAACATTTAGCACTGAAGCCGATTATCGTGTGATAATCGCTCCATTAGCTCATGTTGCTGCTGTTGTTCACAAAACCCCTTCCGTGTCACTCCCAGACCTCTCGTCTCCTGCTCTGACCTGTCTCTCCATGCACATTTGAAATATTTCTCATTATCCCTCTTAACTTTGCTTGTTATTCCTCTGAATGGCTTGGGCAATCTCTTATAGTCTCCAAAGCATGATATTCTGTTCATCCCATGCTGCCTCACCCTCCTCTGGTGTGTTCCAGATGGTTTTGTACCAAGCAGAGCATATGCCTCTTTCTTCCCCTTGATTACTCTTTGCATTTCTTCTCTCTTCTGCACCGTCCTCCATTTGATTTACTTCTGAAGTATTTATTGCTGGGGTGACGTGCATAATGAATACCCTTGGGCGTTCATTAAGTTTAAGTTTGAACAGTTTCTGTTTCCCCTTAGCGTCCTTGATGTTTGATTCTTTTGGTTACTTCCTCTTGTAAACCTCCCAGTTTGCCAGCATTTACTCCACAAAAATTCATACCTCTCTTTCCGGTTGTGCTATTTTTTTTTTTTTAAACCTCATGGAAGTCCTTATTTAAAAAATGATGCCTGAAGGGGCTGACTCAGTTTGTAGAGCATGAGACTCTTGATCTCCAGGTTAAGAGTTAGAGCCCTACATTGGGTGGAGAGATCTTAAATAAATAAAGACTTAAATAAAAATAGAATGGAAAATGGTGCCTTACTAGAGATTTTTAGGATTTCCCTGTGGGTCCCATTCTGTGTAAAGGAATTGCCCCAAGTATCTATTGCTGTATAACAGCCACCTAAACCTTAGTGGTTTAGAACATAATTATTATCTTTCATAAGTCTTCGGGTTAACTGGGTATAGGTGGGCAGTTTTCACCTAGTTTCTCATGCAGTTGCTGTCAGACGTTGGGTATGCCTGTAGTCATCTAAAGACTTAAAGGGTTTTGCTCACATGATTGGCAGTTGATGCTGGCTGCTGGCTGAGGATTCAGATGGGGTTGTCCCATTGAAGCAACTTCACATGGCCTCTCCATGGACAACTGGGGCTTCTCAAAGCATAGACACTGTGTTCTGAGAGGATGCATCTTAAGAGTGAGCATTCAGAGGTAAAAGATGAAAGATTAGCATTACTAGCATTACTTCCCATGATTGGTGTGAGAGGGCTTTACAAGGAAGTGGTGCCTCATTGGGGAGACTGGCTACCACTAGAGTGAATAGATTAGTCTGTTTTTTGTGTTGTTCCTTCTTTTAGATCCAGGCCCTTTTATTTTTCATTTACATTATTAAGGTATAGTTGACATACAAAACTATATAGACTTGTGTACAACATAGTGATTCAACATTCTACACATTGTAAAATCGTCACCACGATAAGTCTAGTTACCATCTGTCACCTTATAAAGTTCATACAGTATGATTGATTGTATTCCCCATGTTGTACATTGCATCCTCATGACATTTATTTTATAACTGGAAGTTTGTACCTTTTGCTCCCCTTTGTCCATTTTAGGACCCCTCCCTGCCCCCCCCAACCCTCCTACCCTTTGGCAACCACTATCTGTTCTCTATACCTATGAGTCTGGGTTTTGTTTTGTCTTTTAAATTCCACATATAAGTGAAATCATGTGGTATTTGTCTTTCTCTGTCTGACTTATTTCATTTAGCATGATACCCTGGAGTTCCATCCATGTTGTGGCAAATGGCAGGATTTCATTATTTTTTAGGGCTGCGTAGTATTCTACTTTGTGTGTATGTATATATGTGTGTCTACTTTATACATTCATCCATTGATGGACACTTAGATTGTTTCTATATCTTGGCTATGGTAAATGATGCTGCAAGAAACATAGGGATGCATGTATCTTTTTAAATTAGTGTTTTTATTTTCTTTGCATAAATACTCAGTAGTGGAATTGCTGGATCATCTGGTAGCTCTATTTTAAATTTTTGAGGAATCTTCATGCTGTTTTCCATAATGGCTATACCATTTCTACCCATAGTATACAAAAGTTCCCTTTTTCTCCAGATCCTTACCAATCCTTGATATTTCTTGTCTTTTTGATTACAGCCATTCTGACAGGGGTAAGGTGATATCTCGGTGTGGTTTTGAATTTCTAGAAATTTATCATTTTTTTCTAGAAAGTCCAGTTTGTTGGCATATAATTGTTCATAGTAATCTCTTGTGATCCTTTGTGTTTCTGTGGTATCATAACTTCTCTTTCATTTTTGATTTTATTCTTCTTTTTCTAGTTCCTTTAGGTGTAAAGTTAAAAAATTTTTCTATTGTTTAATTTATCCTTTTATTAGTTATTTTACTTTACTTTTTTAAAATTTACATCCAAGTTAGTTAGCATATAGCACAACAATGATTTCAGGAGTAGATGCCTTAATGCCCTTTACCCATTTAGCCCATCCCCCCTCCTTCATCCCCTCCAGTACCCTCTGTTTGTTCTCCATATTTAAGAGTCTCTTATGTTTTGTCCCCCTCCCTGTTTATATATTATTTTTGCTTCCCTTCCCTTGTGTTTATCTGTTTTGTACCTTAAAGTCCACATATGAGTGAAGTCATATGATATTTGCCTTTCTCTGACTAATTTCACTTACCATAATACCCTCTAGTTCCATCCACATAGTTGCAAATGGCAAGATTTCATTCTTTTTGATTGCTGAGTAATACTCCATTGTATATATATATATATATATATATATATATATATATATATATATATGTATATATACACACACACACACACACACATATATATATATATGTATATATATATATACCACATATTCTTTATCCATTCATCCATCGATGGACATTTGGGCTCTTCCCATACTTTGGATATTGTCGATGGTGCTGCTATAAACATGGGGGTGCATGTGCCCCTTTGAAACAGCATACCTGTATCTCTTGGATAAATACATAGTAGTGCAATTGCTGGGTCATAGGGTAGTTCTATTTTTAATTTTTTGAGGAACTTCCATCCTGTTTTTCAGAGTGGCTACACCAGTTTGCATTCCCAACAGCAGTGCAAAAGAGATCCTCTTTCTCGACATCTTCGCCAACATCTGTTGTTGCCTGAGTTGTTAAAGTTAGCCATTCTGACAGGTGTGAGGTGGTATCTCATTGTGGTCTTGATTTGTATTTCCCTGATGATGAATGATGATGAATGAGCATTTTTTCATGTGTCCGTTGCCCATCTGGATGTCTTCTTCGGACAAGTGTCTATTTGTGTCTATTCATTCCTTCACTGGATTATTTGTTTTTTGGGTGTGACCTTAATAAGTTCTTCATAGATTTTGGATACTAGCCCTTCATCTGATATGTCGTTTGCAAATATCTTCTCCCATTCTGTCGGTTGCCTTTTAGTTTTGCTGATTGTTTCCTTCACTGTGCAGAAGCTTTTTATTTTGATGAGGTCCCAGTAGTTCATTTTTGCTTTTGTTTCTCTTGCCTCTGGATATGTGTTGAGTAAGAAGTTGCTGTGGCCAAGGTCAAAGAGGTTTTTGCCTGCTTTCTCTTCGAGGATGTAGATGGCTTCCTGTCCTACATTTAGGTCTTTCATCCATTTTGAGTTCCTTTTTGTGTATGGTGTAAGAAAGTGGTCCAGGTTCATTTTTCTGCACGTTTGCTGTCCAGTTTTCCCAGCAACATTTGCTGAAGAGACTGTCTTTATTCCATTGGATATTCTTTCCTGCTTTGTCAAAAATTAGTTGGCGATACATTTGTGTGCCCATTTCCAGGTTCTCTATGTCTGTTCTTGTGCCATTACCATATCGTCTTGATGATTACAACTTTGTAATACAGCTTGAAGTCCGGGATTGTGATGCCTCCTGCTTTGGTTTTCTTTTTCATGATTTCTTTGGCTATTTGGGGTCTTTTCTGGTGCCATACAAATTTTAAGATTGTTCGTTCTAGCTCTGTGAAGAATGCCGGTGTTGTTTTGATAGGTATTGCATTGAATATGTAGATTGCTTTGGGTAGTATCGACATTTTAACAAAATTTGTTCTTCCTATCCAGAAGCATGGAATATTTCCATTTTTTTTGTTTTCTTCAATTTCTTTCATAAACTTTCTATAGTTTTCAGCATATAGATATTTCACCTCTTTGGTTAGATTTATTCCTAGGTGTTTTATGGCTTTTGATGCAACTGCAAATGGGATCGATTCCTTGATTTCTCTTTCTGTTGCTTCATTGTTGGTGTATAGGAATGCAACTGATTTCTGTGCATTGATTTTATATCCTGCACTTTTGCTGAATTCATGGATAAGTTCTAGCAGTTTTTTGGTGGAATCTTTTGGGTTTTCCATAGAGAGTGTCATGTCATCTGCAAAGAGTGAAAGTTTGACTTCCTCCTGGCTGATTTGGATGCCTTTTATTTCTTTGTGTTGTCTGATTGCTGAGGCTAAGACTTCGAATACCATGTTGAATAACAGTGGCAAGAGTAGTCGTCCCTGTCTTGTTTCTGACCTTAGGGGGAAAGCTCTCAGTTATTCCCCATTGAGGATGATATTGGTGTTGGGTCTTTCATACATGGCTTTTATGATCTCGAGGTATGATCCTTCTGTTTCTATTTTCTTGAGGGTTTTTATCAAGAAAGGATGCTGTGTTTTGTCAAATGCTTTCTCTGCATCTATTGAGAGGATCATATGGTTCTTGTCCTTTCTTTTACTGATGTGATGAATCACATTGATTGTTTTGCGGATATTGAACCAGCCCTGCATCCCAGGTATAAATCCCACTTGGTTGTGGTGAATAATTTTTTTTAATGTATTGTTGAATCCAGTTGGCTAATATCTTGTTGAAGATTTTTGCACCCATGGTCATCAGGGAAATTGGTCTATAGTTCTCCTTTTTAGTGGGGCTTTGTCTGGTTTTGGAATCAAGGTAATGCTGGCTTCATAGAAAGAGTTTGGAAGTTTTCCTTCCATTTCTATTTTTTGGAACAGCTTCAAGTGAATAGATGTTAACTCTTATGTTTGGTAGAATTCCCCTGGAAAGCCCTCTGGCCCTGGAGATTTTTGGTTACTAATTTGATTTCTTTACTGGTTATGGGTCTGTTCAAATTTTCTATTTCTTCCTGTTTCAGTTTGGTAGTTTATATATTTCTAGGAATTTGTCCATTTCTTCCATATTGCCCATTTTATTGGCATATTATTGCTCATTTTATTCTCTTATTATTGTTTTTATTTCTGCTGTGTTGGTTGTGATCTCTCCTCTTTCATTCTTGATTTTGTTATTTGGGTCCTTTCCTTTTTCTTTTTAATCAAACTGACTAGGGGTTTATTAATTTTGTTTATTCTTCAAACAACCAGTTTCTGGTTCATTGTTCTGTTCTACTATTTTTTTGGTTTCGATAGGATGGATTTTTGCTCTAATCTTTATTATTTCCTGTCTTCTGCTGGCTTTGGGTTTTATTTGTGTTCTTTTTCCAGCTCTTTATGGTGTAAAGTTAGGTTGTGTATCTGAGACCTTTCTTCTTTAGGAAGGCCTGGATTGCTATATACTTTCCTCTTATTACCACCTTTGCTGCATCCCAGAAGTTTTGGGCTGTGGTGTTACCATTTTGATTGGCTTCCTTGTACTTTTTAATTTCCTCTTTAACTTCTTGGTTAGCCCATTCATTCTTTAGTAGGATTTTCTTTAGTTTCCAAGTATTTGTTACCTTTCCAAATTTTTTGTTGTGGTTGATTTCGAGTTTCATGACATTGTGTTCTGAAAATATGCATGGTATGATCTCGATCTTTTTGTACTTGCTGAGAGCTGATTTGTGTCCCAAGATGTGATCTATTCTGGAGACCATTCATGTGCACTGGAGAAGAATATAGATCCCACTGCTTTTGGATGAAATGTACTGAATATATCTGTTATGTTCATCTGATCCAGTGTGTCATTCAAAGCAATTGTTTCCTTGTTGATTTTCTGATTAGATGATCTGTCCATTGTTGTAAGTGGGTTGTTAAAGTCCCCTATTATTATGGTATTATTATGAATGAATTTCTTTATGTTTGGGATTAATTGATTTATGTATTTGGGTGCTCACACATTTAGAGCATAAATGTTTACAATTGTTAGGTCTTCTTTGTGGATAGACCTCTTATTTATGATATAATGTCTTTCTTCATCTTTTGTTACAGTCTTTATTTTAAAGTCTAGATCGTCTGATATAAGTATGGCTACTCTGGCTTTCTTTTGTCAACCATTAGCATGATAGATGGTTCTCCATCCCCTTACTTTCAATCTGAAGGTGTCTTTAGGTCTAAAGTGGGTCTCTTGTAAACAGCATATAGATGGATCTTGTTTTCTTATCCATTCTGTTCCTGTATGTCTTTTGATTGGAGCATTTAGTCCATTGACTTTAGAGTGAGTACTGAAAGATATGAATTTATTGCCATTATATTTCTTGTAGAGTTGGAGTTTCTGGTGGTATTCTCTGGTCCTTTCTAGTCTTTGTTGCTTTTGGTATTCATTCATTCATTCATTCATTCATTCTTTTCTCCCCTCAGAGAGTCCCCCTTAAAATTTCTTACAGGGCTGGTTTAGTGGTCACAATTCCTTTAATTTCTGTTTGGGAAACTTTTTATCTCTCTTTCTATTTTGAATGACAGCCTTGCTGGATAAAGAATTCTTGACTGCATATTTTTATCATACAGCACACTGAATATATCCTGCCACTCCTTTCTGGCCTGCCAAGTTTCTGTGGATAGGTCTGCTGCAAACCTGATCTGTTTTCCCTTGTAAGTTAAGGATTTTTTTTTTCCCTTGCTGCTTTCATGATTCTCTCCCTGCCTGAGTATTTTGTGAATTTGACTATGATATGCCTTGTTGATGGTTGGCTTTTGTTGAATCTAATGGGAGTCCTCTGTGCTTCCTGGATTTTGATGTCTGTGTCTTTCCCCAGGTTAGGAACGTTTTCCGCTATGATTTTCTCACCATACCTCTTCTACCCCTATTTCTCTCTCTTCATCTTCTGGGACCACTATGATTCTGATGTTGTTCCTTTTTTATTATTTTTTTATTATTTTTAATGTTTATTTTTATTTTTGACACAGAGAGAGAGAGATAGAGCATGAGCAGGGGAGGGGCAGAGAGAGAGGGAGGCACAGAATCTGAAGCAGGCTCCAGACTCTGAGCTGTCAGCACAGAGCCCAATGCGGGTCTCAAACTCACAGACAGCAAGATCATGACCTGAGCCAAAGTCGGACGCTCAACTGTCTGAGCCACCCAGGCGCCCCTGATGTTTATCCTTTTTAATGAGTCACTGATTTCTCTAATTCTTCAATTGTGCTCTTTTGCCTTAGTCTCCCTCTTTTTTCCTGCTTCCTTATTCTCCATAAGTTTGTCCTCTATATCACTGATTTGCTGCTCTGCCTCATCCGTCTTGCTGCTGTGGCAATCATTCCAGATTGCAGCTCAGTTACAGCATTTTTTATTTCATCCTGACTAGTTTTTACTTCTTTTATCTCTGCAGAAAGGAATTCTAATCTATTTCCGACTGCAGCTAGTATTCTTCTTATCATGATTCTAAATCCTGGTTCAGACATCTTGCTTGTATCTGTGTTGGTTAAGTCCCTGGCTGTCGTTTCTCCCTGCTCTTTGGGGTGAATTCCTTTGTTTCATGATTTTGAAGGAAGAAAAGGAGTTAATGAGGTAAAAAAATTTTTTTTAAATTAAAATTAAAAAATTAAAAACTTAAAAACAACACGCACACACAAAGATCATATAAATGATGCTAGATCCTAGGTGTGTTTTGGTCTGGGTGTTGAAAGGGGCTTGATAGATTAGAGAAAAATGGGGAAAAAAAAGAAAAAAAAAAGGAAAATGTTTGAAAATTTGAAAAAATGAATACAATGAAATAGAATAAAATGAAATGAAGGAAGCAAAATAGAATTTAAAAAATTTACAAAAAAGTAAAAATATAGTAGAAAAAATTAAAGAAAAATATTTTTAATAAAAATTGAAAATAAAAATAAATTTTTTTCTTTCTGTATTCAAGTAAAAGAAAAGAAAGAAACAAGAAAAAAAAAAGAAAATTGAATAGATGGGCCAGTGAACAGACGATTGAAATGACATCATTTCCTCTAGAAGTGAAACTCTGAAACACTTTATAATACATAAACTAATCAGGTGGAGAAACTTGTGATGTTTCTGAAGAGGGACGCTGGCCCAGTTGGGTGGGGCTTAGTTTAACAGCTCTGTTCTGCACTAGATAGCGCTGCTTAGCTTACTGGGGTGGATTGTTGTGGCACTTGTAGGTGTGTATGTGCATGCGCGGAAAAGGTGAAAATGATGTCAACCCAGCTACCCAGTCTCTAGTATCGGAACTCTGTTCTCCTGGATCAGCAATAGAGCTGTCCTTTGCTTCCAGCTTCTGTCCACTCCCTGCTTTTACATTGTCCGTGACCAAGCTGTCAGGTTGCCAGGCGGCACCTCCCTCCTAAGTTTTGTCTCAGGTGCGGCTGTTTTTCCTGACCTCTTACTTCTGAGGGGCTGCGGCTTTGACCCATTCCGCCCCTCTGTGGGAGGATCTCACTGAGCAATGTCTGGGTGCCGCCCACACCCAGGAACATTTGCGGGACTGTGCTGCTGCCGATGCCCAGAGACTGTGGCTGGGTGCCAGCCTGTCACAGCAAAAGTTCACACAATCATGTAGCAGCAGCAGCATTTTAGGGATTGTGGAAAATCACAACACACATCTGGTACCAGGTTTCATCCTTAGTGACCTTGTTCCAGCACCAGGGAATGTGGTTGCTCTCTGGGGTCCACTGGGGCCTTTGTCTGTTGGGGGGCTGCACAGCCTCTACCATATATCCTCCCAGCAGTGGAACTGCCTCTCCCCACATGGCCTGAGGACCCCCAGACTTCACTCTGTTCCTGGAGATTCGCCCTTCTCACTAGAGCACCGCCAGGTATCAAGCTGCGGAGTTTCAGATTCTGTGCTCCCCCTGTTTATAGAGTCTTAATGGAGTTTAAACCCTCTCCTTTCTCCTTTCTCCTTTCTCCCCTGTTAGTTCAGTCCCTGTGGCTGTTTCTACTTTTCCACTTTCTCTCCAGCTGCTTTTGGGAGGGTGAGTTTCCTGTACTCTCCCCCTCCCTCATCTCAGTCCTCTCTCCACAAGCAAAAACAGCTTCCTGCCCTCAGCGGCTTCTCTCTCCCCTAGTTCACCTCTCCACACTGCATACCTGCTGAGTTCTGTGGTTCAGGTTGTGCAGATTGTTGTGTTAATTCTCAAATCAGTTTTCTAGGTGTGCAGGATGGTTTGGTGTTGATCTGGCTGTATTTCATGGATGCGAGACACACACACAAAAAACTTCCATGCTGTTCCGCCATCGTGGCTCCTCCCCAAAGTTAAACTTTTTAATTTGAGGTTTCTCTTTGTTTCTTCAAGTAGGCCTTTATTTGTATGAACCTCCCTCTTGGAACCACTTTTGTTATATCCTGTAGATTTTGGTATATTTCTGTTTCCATTTGTCTGTAGGTATTTTTTAATTTCTCCTTTGATTTCTTTGTTGACCCCATAGTTGTTGAGTAACATGTTGTTTCATCTCCAAGTATTTGCATTTTCCCCAGTTTTCTTCTTGTGATTGATTTCTAGTTTCATATCATTGTCAAAAAAGATGCTTGAAAAAAAAATTTTTGATCTAATTTCAATGTTTTAATAATAAATTCTTCTTGAATTTATTAAAACTTATTTGTGGCCTAACATGTAATTTACCCTGGAGAATGTTCCGTGCTCACTTGAGAAGAATGTGTATTTTGCTGCTTTTTGGTAGAATTCTGTATATTTATTAAGCCCATCTGGTCTAATGTGTCATGCAAGCCTGATGTTTTCTTATTGATTTTCTGTCTGGATGACCTATCTATTGATGTAAGTGGGGTGTTAAAACCCCCTACTATTATTGTATTGTTGTCCATTTTTCCCTTTTGGTCTGTGATATTTGCTTTATATATTTTGGTGGTCCTATGTTGGGTATGTGTATATATACATATATATTCATAAATGTTATATTTCCTTGCTGGATTGACCTCTTTGTCATTGTGTATTACCCCTCTTTGAGTTTTATTACAAAGTCTTTATTTTAAAGTTTATTTTGTGTGATGTGAGTATAGCTATACCAGCTTTCTTTTGTGTCCATTTATACAGAATATCTTTTTCCATCCCTTCACTTTCAGTTTGTGTGTCCTTACTTTTGAAGGAAGTCTCTTCTAGGCAGTATAAAGGTGTCTTGTATTTTTATCTGATCAGTCACTTCATGTCTTTAATTGGAGAATTTAGTTCATTTACTTAAAAAAATTTTTTTTGTGTGTGTTTATTTAATTTTGAGAGAGAGAGAGATACAGAGCATGAGTAGGGGAGGGACAGCAAGAGAGAAAGACACAGAATCCGAAGCAGGCTCCAGACTCCAAGCTGTCAGCAGAGCCAGATGCGGGCTTGAACCCACAGACCACAGATCATGACTTGAGCCAAAGTTGGACACTTAACTGACTGAGCCACCCGGGTACCTCTAGTCCATTTACGTTAAAGTAATTATTGATAAGTAGGTGCTTATTTCCATTTGGTTAGTTGATTGCTGGCTGTTTCTATAGTTGTCCTTGTTTCTTTCTTCTTCTCTTGCTCTCTTTCCTCCTGGTTTGATGAATTTCCTGACTGCTATGTCTAGATTCCTTTCTCATTTTCTTTCAGGTATTTACTGCAGGTTGCCCTATGGTTATCATGAGGTTTACACATATCTTCGTGTGAATATAACTGTGCATCTTAAGTTAATACCAACTTAAATTTGAACATGTTCCCAAACCCTACATTTTTTACCACCCCCCATTTTATGTTTTTGGTGTCACTTTTTCCATCCTTTTGTTTTCTGTATCCCTTAACTAATTATTGTAGTTTCATTCAATTTGACTATTTTTGTCTTTTAGCTTTCTTTTTTTTTAATGTTTATTTAGTTTTTAGAGAAAGAGAGAGAGACAGAGTGTGAGCAGGGGAGGGGCAGAGAGAGAGGGAGACAGAATCCGAAGCCTGGCTCCAGGCTTCAAGCTGTCAGCACAGAGCCCAATGTAGGGCTTGAACTCAAGTACTGTGAGATCACGACCTGAGCTGAATTCGGACACTCAACGAACTGAGGCATCCAGGCGCCCCTGTCTTTTAGCTTTCTTAGTAGCTTTATAAGTGACTAATTCACTACCTTTACTATAGATAACTTTTCCAGTGAGTTGTTACTTTTGTATGTTGTTATTAATTGGTGTCATTTCTTTTCAACTTAAAGAATTCCCTTTATTATTGCTTGTGAGGCCTGTTTAGTCATGATGAACTCCAGCTTTTGCTTGTCTGGAAGACACTGTATCTTTACTTCAAATCTGAATGATAACCTTACCTTGTAGAGTATTCTTGGTTTGAAATTTTTTCCTTTCAGCACTTTGAATATATGCTACTCCTTTCTGGCCAGAGTATCTGCTGATAGCCTTATGAGGCTCTCCTTGTATGTAACAATTCATTTTTCTCTTGCTGCGTTTAAGATTCTGTCTTTATCTTTAACTTTTGACATTTTAATTATAATGTGTCTTGTCTCTCTCTCTCTCTCTCTCTCTCTCTCTCTCTCTCTCAAGAGAGTGGGTGTCTGACTTCGGCTCAGGTCATGATCTCACAGCTCCTGAGTTTGAACCCCGCATCAGGCTCTGTGCCAACAACTCAAAGCCTGGAGCCTGCTTCAGATTCTGTGTCTCCCTCTTTCTCTGCCCCTCCTCTACTTGTGCTCTGTCTCTCTCTCAAAAATAAACAAAAATTAAAGAAAAATTTAATTATAATGTGTCTTGGTGTGGGTGTCTTTGGGCTCATCTTGTTTGGAACTCTTTGGGTTTCCTGGACTTGGATGTCTGTTTTCCTCACTAGATCAGGGAAGTTTTCAGCCATTATTTCTCCAAATAAGTTTTCTGCCTCTTTCTCTCTTCCTTCTTCAGTGACCCCTATATTGCAAATGTTATCCCACTTCATGTTGTCTCAGAGGTCCCTTAGTAATATTCACTTAAAAAATTCTTTGTTTTTGCTGCTCTGTTTGGGTGAGTTTTGTTGCTTTGTCTTTGGTTCACTGTTCCATTCTTCTGCTTTGTCCAGTCTGCTGTTGAACTCCTCTAGTATATTTTTCAGTTTAGTTATATTCTTCAGCTTTCTGAGTTCTGTTTGGTGCTTTCTTATGTTTTCTAACTTTTTGTTGCAGTTATCACTGTATTCATTCATTTTTCTTCCTAGTTCAGTGAGTATCTTTATGAACATGGTTTTGAATTCTTATCAGGTAGGTTACTCATCTCTATATCATTAAGGTCTTTTTCTGAGGCTTTGTCGTGTTCTTTTGTTTGACACGTATTTTCCCATTTCCTCATTTTCTTGACTCTATGTGTATGTTTCTATGTATTAGGCAAAAACAGCTACCTCTCTCAGTCTTGAAGGAGTCGCCTTGTGTGGGTGATGATCCTGCTTATTCAAACTTGTCCTAGCTCTTGGTTTCTCTCAAACTTTTGTGATTGTCTAAACCATCTGATTTATTCTTGAGATGCCCCCATTATTGAGTGTGCCAAGACTTGTCAGTGATCCAAGGGGAAGAATCTCATTTATCTCCCAGTTTCAGGCTGATTAAAAGACCCTCAGGCAGCGGCTTTTTTTTCTTTTTTCTTTTTTCAGCAGCAGCTTTTAAAGTATGCAAATATATATAGTCTAGTGGAGCCACAATCATAAACCCTGCTGGCCTCCAGACCACAAGATCTGGAGGTGTCTCCTGGGCAACAATTTGCAATAATTGGCCCTCCAGATGAATACAGCACCTTTCTGAGAAGTCTCGCTCAGCTTTAGGAAGGTCAAGAGGGTGTCTGAGGATGTTGTCTCCCTGCTTATGTCCCTGGAAGCACCTACTTAACCTCTAGATGTATGGGAAATCTGAAGCCTGTCCCACAGGTTAAAGATCTAGGCTAAGTAAATAGGCCTTTTTTGCAAGAAGGCTGGGGTTGTGTTTCTGTATGCTGTATGTGTAGTGCCCTGGGGGTGATGGCCTACCAAGAACAGTCTTTCTGATTGTTACAGTCCTGTGGAGCTCTGGAACACTAGCCCCTTTGGCCGCCAGAGCCAGCCAATCGAAGGGTGTCTTCTATGTGGATTGTGCATGCATGCCTGCTGCGTTTAGCAAGGCAGTTGGACTGTGTTGGGGCTTCACTTGCTGGCCTTGGAAGTGCATCAGGAAAATGTTTTGACTACATGCCTGTGGGCCTCAGCAGTGCAGTGAGAGTACCTTGTCTGTGGGTGTGTGTGCCAGCTTTAGGCTGGTGGCAAGAGAATGCCCTGACTGCTAGTACTTGCCAGCCCCAGCTGGGGAGTAGGGGTCATGGAAGTTTTGCAATGGCCCACACTCCCTAACTTTAGCTAGGGAGACTGAGAACTCCATGACTTTCTGTGCTCACTGGCTTCAGGAAAGAAGCAGGGGAGCATTACAACTGCCTATGCTCTCCAGCCTCAGCAAGTGCCAAGGCCACTTGCCCCCCACTTCCCAGTAAGTTGGCCAATGGGTGCCATGTCTGAACTTGTGTGTCTGTGCTAGCAGGCTATATGGAGAGTGCAAAAATGGTGCCTTCCAGCACCTTTGTCTTGGGGGAGGATCTCAACTATCTCTTGTCCTTCCAGTTAATGACCTCAGATCAGCAAATGAATCTTTCTCACATAGAACTTAGGCACTTTTCAAACTGCTATTTTTTCATTGGGTTTAAGGGTGAGCAAGACCACACATGAGCCCTCTAAGAGGGGAAATCTCAGTTTCCTATGGCTCTTTGAGACCCCCCAGACATCAGCCCTATAGTTTCCCAAGCCAGAAATTCTGGGGGCTCATCTCTGATGCAGATCCCAGAGACTGGGATGCCCAATGTGGGGTTCAATTTATTGCTTCTTAGGGAGAAGGGCCTATCTCATATGATCTCTCCTCATTGTCTCTCATCACACTGGGGGGTGGGTTGGTTTTTTTTTTTTTTTTTTTTTTGCAAGACTGTTTATGCCTCTCTTACCTGTATCAGTGTGGTCCTTTGTCCTTTGTTGTGGAGAGAAATTTGTCTAGTTTTCATATTTTTTTTTCAGAGTGAAATGATTCATATGTAGCTATAGATTAGGTGTGCCGATGGGAGGAGATGAGTTTGGGAATTTTCCTATGTTGCCATCTTGGATCCCCTTCAGACAGGCCCTTTTGAAATAGTTTTTTTCCCCCAACCTTTTCTGGGGACTTGAGCAATAGCTACAGGCAATTTTCCCTACTAGCAAGCCCTGGTTATGACTTTTTAAATGCCCTTTGTACCAACCATTCCTGCTGCCAAAGTTTTTATCTTCTTCCTTGTGACTCTTAGATTGGAAAGACTTTGCTAACCTAAAGAGGCAAGTACAAGGCAAAAAGCCCTAGATTGGACCTTAGGATTCCTGTATTTTAGTCCTGGCTTTGGAGTGGTGTGACTAACCTTGAACAAGTCACTTTACTTCCATGGATTTTCATCTTTTGTGACATATCCATAAGCTCTGAAATTTTACAGTTCTAAGTAGGTACCTTGAGTGTACATCTCTATTGGGTCAAATGCTCTTCTTCAACCCCCTGAACCAATCAACTCCAGGATTAGGGGCTAATAGAGAGAGAAACTGTTGATGCCCATCACAGTCTTTGCACATAGCAGGCCTGCAATGAAAAAAAAAAATTAGCGGGTGAAATTTATATCTAGAAACATAGATAATACTATTGTTTTCAAGATCTGGGTGGTAAATATTGCCAGATAATTTATTATTATTGTTTTAATTTGAAAGAGCATAACCTTGCATATGTAAAGCTTTGCTTTTAGAACTTGGAACTTGTTTAACATGGTCTCTGCACATGTCCCTTTGCCATTTAACAGGGAATTCTTCAAGCCTGTTGCCAGATTGACATCTTGCAAGTATCCTTCATGCTCTGATACTGACCATGCTTACCTCAAGCTGTAGCAACTGGAGGGATGCCAAGGGTCCATGGTCTTCTGAGTTCTTTTTTTTCTTTTTTTTAAGGTGCCAGGCTATTGAAACCTTGAGCTCTCTCCCTTTGGGATAGTAGAGGGGAAAGAAAATAAGGAAAATCTGTGAGAGTAGAGGAAGACCAGGTCAAATGTAAATGAAAATATACACCGTGGGTCCCCAGTGGAGTGCGTCAGTTCCTAGGTTTGCTCCAACTGGAAGCTGACCTTGGGTTTCCTCCTCTCATAACCATTTGACGTTTGAGAGAACAAACAAAGGACTTCATCAGGAAGAGTTTTAACCCTGTGAATGGCTACAAATCATTGAACCTGGGGAGCTGGGATTCAGAGAGGTCCTCTGCTGCCTTCTTATTATTTTAGGGGAACCAACTTTCAAAGAGACTGATACCCAGGTCCCCAGGATTTTCTGATGGTCTGGGAGGTTTCCATGCCTTAAACTGGCCTGTTGCTTCCTGTCTTCAGCAAGATGACATCTCCATAAAGGGGAAACAGCTCAGAAATCTGGGACTCCAACAGAAAACTGGGACTTAGAGAAGGAAGCAGTATAAAGTGGCTTAAATTCATATATATATATGTGTGTGTGTGTGTATATATATATATACACACACACACACACATAAGTGGCATATATATATTTATGACAAACACATGAAAAGAGAAAAAGGAAGCATTCTCAGATGGCATAATTAGCATAGGCTAACATTTCCAGAAATTCTTTAAAGAAAAAGCGTGGATTTTTTATGGGGTGGGATGGGATAGATTGTGGTCATTACCTAACCTGAAGGGTGTAGCTTAAAGAAGATTCTTACTGATCTTCTTGCTCCTGTCTTTACCACCTCCTCTGCCAGTTCTATTTTATTTATTTATTTTTTCAACTTTGGCAAACATTTTGGTATCATTTATGCTTAATTAAATAAAACCTACTCATGTTGTGAGCTGGAGAAACGGAGGCCAAATAACAGCAGAATCTCTTGCCAGCCTTTGCTCAACCCTGTTAAGCAGCTCTGGCCCCAGCTCTCAGGACAGAAAAGGCATCTTTGACAGTGTTAATGGTTTTGACCTCTTGAGTTCTAGCATTTCACTAAGAAGTCCCTACAGTAAGAAGGCAGGGACTGGAAAGCTGGTGCCTAATGCTAAACTTTGACCCCAGAACAGAAAAAGAGAAAGGGTAGAGTAATTCTGCTGAGGCAGGATGATCTGCACACTGCAGAGTGGAGATAAAAAGCAAGAAGAATTCATCATTTCCCTACTGACTAAGAATTATTTGCAGTTCTGTGGCCTGTGGAATGAGAGGGCACAGACCTGGGGCCTGGAGGACAGACGGCAGAACTGCGGGGATTCAGCCCTGGCCGCCTGTGAAGATGTGAGTAATATGGAGCTTTTATTGGCCTGCTGCTAGCAGGTGGTTAACTAGCTGTCTTGGGTCACAATAGGCCTCTTTGGGGAGCCCTGGAAATAGTTTTCCTCACCTCCAAAAGTATAACAAAGCCCGCCAGGAAATTTTCTGTATTAATCTTATCAGGAAGTCCTGGGAGTGAACTTCACCAGTTTGCCCAAGCGCTAGAGGGAATATTTATATGTTCTCTCCTACCAGCTTGAGTTAACATCACCTAAAGGACTTTCCCTTTGTTTATATTCTAGGGAAATCATTCCATCATGGAATAAATTATAACGTATTTCCAATAACTCTTCAGTATTTTTTCAGACTGGAGGGGGTAGAGTGTGGGAGAAAGATTGAGAAAGACAAGGCTGACTAGAATGATAGAGAAAAATTTTTTAATATTTATTCTTTTTTTAAGTTTATTTATTTATTTATTTTGAGTGGGAGAGAGAGAATGAATGAGTGGGGGAGGGGTAGAAAGAGAGGGAGAGAGAGAGAATCCCAAGCAGGCTCTATACTGTCAGTGCAGAGGCTGATGCGGGGCTTGATCTCATGAACTGTGAGACCATGACCTGAGCTGAAATCAGGAGTCAGACACTTACCGAACTGAGCCATTGAGGCATCCTGATAGAAAAAACTTCAGTCAAGAGTTTTAAGGTATTTCTTTATGAAATCTTTTATTGTTGTTACCAAGAGAAAAGAGCTAACTGGCTAGTAGGTAGAGCTGGGCCTCAGTAATTCATTTCTTTCCAGGGTTGTTTATGTCCAACCCTTCAGACACTAACAAGTACAGTATGTAAGGCCTTTCACCAGTGGTTCAGCTCAGATCAGGCCTGAATCTAGCCCAACCCAGGCCTGGTAATATCCAAAGCCCCATTTCCATTAGCAGGTTAAGTCTGCTTGTCTGCTCATTTCTGGTGTTCCTGGGGCCGTATCTCACCCAGCAGTCTACCCACTGAGGCCTTTACTCTCAACGCCACTGGGAATGCCCAGGCCAGATGATGATGATACCGCCTGGTTTTGAATGTTTCCTCTGAGTTATAGCACTATGTTAAGTATGGTGTAAAATCTGTTAGCATTTAATTTTTGCAACGGCTTTGTGAGGTATTAATCTGGTCTTACAGTTGAGGCTTAGAGAGGTTAAGTGACTTTCCCACAGTCACATGGTAAGATGAAGTGCTGGGTCCTGAAAGCATGTGTAGCTGGTTCCCAAATCTATGCCTTTAAATACCGTGATATATTGCTGGGTGTTTTTCTTGATTTCTTAACTTTATTCTACTTCCTATTAGGGTCTGATCTCTGGCCCTGAACCCAAGACCATTTGGTTAGAGCCCTGCCTAACTTTTGCCACCTCCTTTCCCCAGAGGAGGATACCACCAGGGGCCAAGCAATCTTTCAAACTAGACTGACCTCCATAGAATCATGATTTGTTCACATGACTGATGAGGAGAAATGATTATATCAGCCCAGAAGCATCTGATGCCACCCTTCACCCACTAGATTAAAACTCTTGGGTAATAATGCTGGCCCAGATCAGACCCAAGTTTTTTGGATATTGTAAAAACTGTGGGCCAACTTGAGGAAGCCAACACTATAGTCAGATGGACTCCCAGCCTTGCCCTCCTAATGTACTTTCTCCCTAACCCTTTGCATACTTCACTGTAAAGCTCACATAGGTTAGAGTAGACTTTAAGCTTTGATAATTCAGAAACTCAATTTATCATCTCAGTTAAGGCAAGTCAGTTTTGGAAAAACTGGTTCATTCTAACAATCTCAGAAAAAAAATTATGAACGATAATGTCAGTTTATTCATTTAAAAAGTTTTGTCTCTTTTCCTTGTCATCTCTTCTTGTTCCAGGGCACCCCATCTCAATATTAAAATTCAAAGCCAGACCAGTCATCAGAAGGCGCTTGACAAACCCAGAATTATAACAAAGGAAATTGAATTGCTTTAAATGATATTTCATTCAAACCCATTTCTGACTTCTTCTTTTTTTTTAATGTTTATTTATTTATTTTTAGCGAGAGAGAGAGAGAGAGAGAGAGAGAGAGAGAGAGAGTGAGCGCAAGTGGGGGAGGTGCACAGAGACAGAATCCGAAGTAGGCTCCAGGCTCTGAGCTGTCAGCACAGAGCTGGATGGGGGCTTGAACCTGTGAACCGTGAGATCATGACCTGAGCCAAAGTCACATGCTCTACGAACTGAACCACCCAGGTGTCCCTATTTCTGACTTCTTATTCTTTTCCATGAGCAGAATCCTCCTCCCTGCCAGCAAATCTGAAGACCTGGGTTCAAATCCAGGCTCTGCTATTTATTTTCACTGTGGTCCTTGACAAGGCATTTAACCTCTTCATGCTCCTGTTTTATCGTCAGTAAAATGGGAGTAATAATATCGTCTAAAATTCACAATGTTTAAATGGAGGTTATAGATAGGAATGCTCTGCATATATTATTTTGTGTTATGTAGAGCTGTCAAGTTGATTTTTAAATTTGAAACCTTGTGAAGCCATTTCCTTGCAAGTCACCTATATGATCATTCATCCTAAGCTGCCACTTTTCTAGGGAAGGGTGTGGTTGCTTCACAAACTTAAAAGTACAAAAAGTCCTGGGTGGGCCTGGGTTTCTGCATTTCTAACACATACTCAAGTGATACAGATGCTGCTGGCTATACTTCAAGGCAAAGTTAGATGTCTGGTGCAGGTTTCTATGCAGTTACTTTGTGTGTTCATTGCAGGTGACTATTCAACACCGTTGAACTTCCATGTTCTTTCTTTTCCTTTGCTTTTCCTGGCTTTACTCTCTTTTAATTCTTTTCCTACATTTCTGACTACTCCTCCTCTGTCTCTTCCATGGATTCCCCTTGATTTATCCTTTAATGTTGGTGTTTCCTTGGGTTCCATTATTTGCCTTGTGATCAGTTTGTTCTCTGTGGATGATCTCAAGAGTTGACTCCTATATGAACTCTCCCTATCTTACATAGGCAGACTAAATGGATCCTTATCCTACACTCCCATTACGTTTTGTAAGATTTACCTTAGCATATGATAGTTTTATTTTACTGCATTATTATGCAATTATTTTTGTATGGTCTACCCTTACTTTTTGAGAGCAGAGTGCTCCTTTCCATTGTTGCATCCCTTGTGCCTAGCATAGTGCTCAGATTCTATAAATGTTTGACTAATAAACAAAGGCAAACCTAGACTTTGGGGCAGACGTCAGAAACAGCCATCTGAGCAGGCCAGATGGCAAATGTTAGTATTTGGACACCCTGTGGAAACACAAAGCAAACTTAAATTCTGTTGTGTGTGTGTATATGTGTATAAATTACCTTTCTGGATAGTCTCAAGATACCAATAGCATCTGGGGAAGACACCTGAGCCGTGTTTCCTCTGTAAATTATTTCTGGGCTCCTTTTTCAGACTTAAGCAATAGGCTGTCAAAATTGTCAAAAAGAGGAAGCATGTTTCTTATGGGCAAGATTATTTATCATGTTTTTCTATTGTAATAAACAAAGCGAGCTCCTTCAGAAAAGGAAGGCTGTAGTATTGCCAAAATTGTGGTTTCCAAGAAAAGTTTCACCACATTTGGCCTCAAAGAGGACTCATAAGATCAGGTAAATGACTGCTAGCAGGTGAGATAGCCTCAGCTCAGATCTCACGTGGATTGGATTCAATCCAATCCAACAAAAAAAATTCAGTAGATGTTTTTTTTGTGTACTAGGCTTGTACTAGGTTAGAGATAGAAAGATAAAAAAGACATGGCCCCTGTCTTCAGGGAGCTCATTGTCCAGTTGAGGCATTAGACATTGAAATAAATAAAGACAACTCGATGTGATGATTATTTAATAAATATATACAAAGTACCATGGATTGGAGAGGACAGACTAGTTGGAAATATAGAAGAAAATAATATTTTGAGAAGGTTCTTCATCCCAAAATGCATATTATCTCTTGAACACCCATCAAAATTCAAAGTGCAATTATTACCCATCCCTGTTCATGTACACAAATAAGATTAAAGTTAATGTTTTTAGTGCATATGATGTGTCCACCATGCCTCAAGAAAGTTTTGTTGCAGGGTTCTATATATAAATAAGATTTAAAGGAATGGAAAATGACAAGGTCATTAGAGGTGCAAGCAACGTGTGATGGAGTTATAGAGGGAACAGAAATAAAATATTACTGAGGGACACGGAAGCCCTTACAGGGCATACTGTACTTGGATGTTTCAGTTGGCACCTCCCTGTAGTGACTGTGGGCTCTTCACCTGTGTTTGTATGGGATTCTGGATCTCCTTGTTAAATTTTATAGAACCAAGGGTCTTAGGGGAGATGGCACAATGGGTATGTCATTAAGTTTCCCTGGGAGTCTAGAATAGAGAGCAACTGAATGGTAGCTTTGTTGCTGGGCAGACGTAAAGGTGTAGCCATGTTTGGATTCTGAGAGCAGATGAGTAAAGCTCAGTAGGAGAGAGGAGGGGGAAAAGAGGAAGGGAAAAGAGGATGGAGGGGGTAAGAGAGAGAAGAAGAGAGAGAAATGGAGGGGGAGTGTAGGGGGAGGAGGAGGAGAAAAAGAGAGAAGAGGCAGAGGAGGAGGAAGAGGAGGAGCAGAAGGAAAGGGAAGAAAAGAGAGGGAAAAGAAGGGTAGGAAGGTAGAGGGAAAGGAAGGGTAGAAGAGACAAAGTAAACAGACACACAGGTGAGTAAGGATGGGTGTGTTGTTGAGGAGTCTTTGGTTGCAAGTTCCTGAATTCCAGCTGAGCTTGTTAAACAGAAAATAAGCCTTTATTATGAGGAGACAGGCTACAGGGCAGATATGTAGCTACATCTCAGGGAGAGACTGGACTCAGAAACTGGAAAGCTGTCAGGACCTGGCCATTTCTCACCACATTTTGGCTCTATCCTCTTCTGTTTGCAGACTGGCTTTCTCTGCTAATTGGTCTACCTTGCAAGATGGCCATCCCATAACTTTGAGTTTTATATCTTCCTTGGTCAAGACAGCAGGCCAGACTGAACTAGAATCTAACTTTTAGTCTTACTTCCAAATTCAGATTGCCCCAGAGGATACCAAGTATCTCTTCCTGGTCCAGTACCTGTGGCCTTGGAATGGGAGCAGGTTATGGGGCTTGTATATGGCTGTTGGGGACCCACTCCTATGTGAAGAGGTTAATAGAAAGGTCAGCCCTAACCAAGAAGCCACCTTCAAAGTTTTATGCTATAACAAGAGGACAATATATCAGGGAGAGAGCTGACTTTCCAGCTTCCATTAGCATTTCCTTTGTGAAAGCCTTTCCTTTCTTCTTGAAAGATCCAGATTCCTTATATAAATCCCACTTTACTTGTTAGCTTGAGTAGGTTTCTATTTCTTGCAACAGAAGGGCCTTAACTAAAATTTTACGAGACAAAGAAGAGCTGAAAGAGGGCACTCTAAATTCAGGCAACAGCATTAAGAAAAGCACGAGTGTGAGAAAGTTCATGGTTAATTGAGAAGAGTTCTCCAAATGAACATTGCAGCATAGGTTGTCTGAAGTGATGGTGTGGAAAATGAGGCTGGAAAGGTGCTTTGGAAACTGGTCATATCAACCTTACAAATTCCCCTCTTGGTAATTTGGAGTAGGCAGTGGAAGCTTGGTCAGTTTTTGGATTGCAGTTGTGATGGTATCTGACGAGTGTCCCGCAATACTATCTTAAAGAGTGATAAGCACCTGTTGGTGCCATATGGTTGGTCGTGGTTAGACTGTAACTTCAAAGTTACATGATGGATAAAATTCTACTTTTAACTCAAGTGGGAGTGTACCCTTAACACATCACAGAAGTTGCAGCTGCTGACCCTTTGCGAAAATGTACTGGGTAACTGTAATAGATGCTATTAGTGCCCCACCCAGACTCTCTTCACCTGCTGGCGCATTCATCCTTCAGTTGCTGAAGGTGCTATAGCCAAGGCTGTACATCTGTGGCCTTCTTGGGAGTCATCTCATTTGGAGACGCATGGTACTTTCCACTGCTTGACCCTCATGGCCAATGACTGAATGATTTAAGGGGAGTGCAACAGGCTGGCTTCTTTGCCTCAAAGTGGGACAATTCTGCTGTATAATGTATACTCTGGAGTCTCGTGGATTAGGCCGAGCTGGGTGTTACCTGAGACCACATCCTTGCTCAGCATCTTGCCTTTCACTCTCCCACTTCCCTTGCTAGCTTTGCAGGTTTCTCCTGAAGAGCCTGCCCTCAACAGATCACAGGCACCCAAATCCCTTTTTCAAGGCTGTGCTCCAAGGGAATCTTCTCTAAAACAGTGCATTTATTTTAATATACATCCAAAGTTACATGGATTGCTGTGTTTCTACTTCTGTGAGCATAGTGGACAAGAATTCGGATTCTGGGGTAAGACCCACCTGCATTCAAATCTTGACCCTAATAATTTCTGGTCTTGGCAGATTGGTCAGTCTCAGTATCCTAATTTGCAAGACCTAAATGGGATAATAATCATCCTCAGGGTTGATGTGAGGATTAGATGAGATAATACATGTGAAGTGCTCAGCCCAGAACTCACACAAAGTAAAGAGCTCATTAGCTACTGTTATTATTGCTTCTGATTATCTCCTTTGACAGAGATACTGCACGTAGTTACACAGGTTGTACACTGCACCAGGGTCCATATCTAAGTGGTAGATTTATGTATTTATTATGAAAGGGTTTTTTTTACATCCTAATTCTTACTTGTAAGTCTCAGGCAGACTGGCCTGAGGTAGAGTTCAGATTTCTTATTTGGTTCCCCTCTATCAATTTGAAATCGTAGCTCCCAGCTTAGTCTTGACTATGTGGTTCCCATGAACAAGCTGGCATAGCCCTTCTCTCTTCACCTGTTTTGGAGCTCCGTGACAACCAATGGCTGAGTTTTCATTAACCACACTGGTCAGTGACAACTGTTTCTACTTAGACTGACATCATCAGATGCCCTGTTAGCTGACCTGTGCCATGACAGCCTAAGGACAGTGATGCCCGAGCTACAGAGGAAGGTGTGGAGGTACCTAACAGGGAGGGTGAGTGAGAAGGAAGCAAGGGTGGGCAGCTGGCAAGAGTAGGTCTAAATGTCTAGCACACTGTTGTTTGTTCACACTTGAGGTGGAAAAACAGCAGGCAACGACACTGTCACAGTTAGCGCGAGATGACTCGAAATACCTGATGATTTTCCTGCAGAGACATTTTCACAGAAAGAAGCTCTTGGCGGTGGAAAATTCTGCTTCCACCTCCCACCGTTTCCCCAAGGTGCTAACCAGGCAGATACGTTCTCAGCACTCTGGCCAATTGCTTGTCAAGTCAGTTCAGAGAATGAGAGCAGTCCTCTCTCCTGGTTCACAGAAGTGATAGTGGCTGAGTCGATGCCTTATTTTCAGCGAAAATGTGTCATTCTCCGGGAATAGCTTCCCACCTTGTCACTGGATTTAGTCCTGGATGCCGGGCACTGGCATGAGGGGCTGAATCGCCCCATTTGATGGAAACTGTGGGATGGGGAGAGACCGTTGAGAGGCATTCTGACTACATTTCTATGGCACAAGCTGGCACAAGCCAGGAAGGGAGGAAACCAAACTGTAAAGAGAATGTTGACAGATCTAGCTGGTGAGTACTTTATGGGTGGAAAAACATGCCTTATTTTAAATGAAACCTGATATGAAGAGTACTGTAGAGTGTTCCTGTATCTGAAGCACACAGAGAAGCCTTTCCCTTCTGATGGAGCCAGCCCTTTCATACTCTAGCACATTGGTGAGCTGTTCTCTTCCCGTGTCCCTTTTGGGCCAGTCCCTACTGGCCAGCCAGCCTTTTCACAGCACCTTCAGTAAACCAGTGAAATGAACAAATCTCTGCAAAACCACAGCTCGGAGAGTTCAGATCTTGACTCGCAAATTTGTATGTGGCTGAGGTCCTGTCTCAGATGACATATGAGAAGATGTGACTTAACTTCTGAACTGTTGCTTCTGAAGGGACAGAATCATGCTGAGCTAAGCATTTCCAGATACCTGGTCAGAGAACTCAGAGAATTCTAGTTGTATCAGACGCTTGGTCCTATAATCTTGGATAACCACCTCACACTTGGTGAACCCCACTACTCAGGGGAAAGTGGCTGGGTTTTCCAAGTGGGATAGGAAAAAATCTTCATCTTTGTTCCCTTATGTGGGTGTGTCTTCCTCCTCATGGCTCCTGTGGGACAGAACATGCAGCTTATCTGTCAGCATCATCAAAGTTGGAGGCAAGGCATCTGGAACATGCCTACAGTGCCCAAGACAGGAAGCCCCTTGGTTCCAGGGTGGTCGGGACGCCTTGTCCCTCAGCCTGGATCACTTCCCATAACTCTGATTTGCACAGCCTCTTGAAAGAAGAAAGCTTATTTTGGCCTTTGGATATATGCTGTGTGACATATGACTCCTTCTAAGTGGCTGCCACATTGAGTGAAAACAGAACTATAATTGAGAGGTGGCTGGGGAATGCCTAGAGAGCCCCTTCTTCCTCATGTCTGCTCGCCAACGTGCAAAGTGCAGGAGGGCAACGATTACACAAATGGAGCTGGGATTTGGAAGGCTTTTTCCCTCCCTTCATATATAAGTCTTTTTATATCAAAGGTTAGGGCAAGTAGACTGTCCCTTGGGACAAAAGCCCAAGTTCTGCTGGGGAGAGGGGAAAAGAGTCAAACCTACTTGGAATAAGTTCACTGGGATAGAACTGTATTCTACTTTGAGCCAAAACCCCGTGAAATCTCATGGGCCATGAAGTCCAATTAAAACAGAGCTGGGCACAGTAAGAGGCTAACAGGCATGCATAATTGTGAGAACCAGGATTTTAGTGGGGAAAGAAAAAAAAAAAGCCAAGGAGAAGCCAAGGCCAATTATCAGAACTGCTAATTTTTACCAACCTAATCATTAATGAATACCATGTTTCTGAAAAGAATGTTAAGAGAATAATTGTATTTCAAGGGCTTGAAAACTGCTAAACTCTGAAGTTGTACAATTTGTGCAAATTAATATGATAAAAAGAGACAATTAAGGTTTATAATTAACAGATAAATACAAATGATCTGGTGAAGACAATCTAAGTTTCTGCTCTGTCTTATGAAGCAGTGTAATTGATTTTTATAAATGCTAATTTACAGTACATGCTCTGTTAACCATTAACACAGGGAAAGGAACATGGAGTAAATGGAAGTCAAGGAGGGATGTGAGCCAAGGAACTAACAGACTAGATCTAGCCAAGGAGAAGAAACAGAAAAATATGCCAAATGTTGGAATGTGACTTTGAAAGGGGAAGACACCATCCAACAACCATCTTCCCACCCCCACCCAGGGGGAAAAAAATCCCTCAATTGTCTATGCAAGTTCAATGAAGTTTTTCTCTATTTCTATACCTTTCAAAACTGACTGGCTGGATTTTCCTGAAGTTCTGAGGCTATGAGTTGAAAAGGTCTGTCTCCAAGTATAGGACATATGTTGTGTAAATAAAATGCACCTTGGTGACGAGATGTTTCCCAGGCAAGAGCAGCTGAATGTCCACAGGGAGGCCTGTGTCACTTCTGATGAGGAGCA
Organism: Panthera tigris; assembly: GCF_018350195.1. Classification (NCBI taxonomy): domain Eukaryota; kingdom Metazoa; phylum Chordata; class Mammalia; order Carnivora; family Felidae; genus Panthera; species Panthera tigris. The sequence continues at coordinate 83,335,099 of NC_056665.1, read as the reverse complement.
GACTGACATTGGCAATCATCTGCTGAGGACAGAGAACACCCTTGGTGATTCATATGTGATTTGCACCCCGAATGTCACAAGGACCCACATTCCAGACTGCAGACAGCATGGGGTCGAGTGGCCTCTCACACGGTCAGGGTGTGCTCCAGGGTCAGCAAGGGCAGGGACATACTCTGACAAACAAGGCTCCTGAGCCAGTCCAAGGAGGCCAGACAGCTCACAACCTATATTTCCCTTTCCTGATGGGGAAGGAGAGGGATTGCTCTGTCTGTCCCTGTCAGACTCTATGTCTCCTGAGGACAGGACTTGTGTACATTTGTATTTTTGGTGCCTGCTGTAGTGTTCTTTCTATGATTGGAACTTGAATAAGATTAGCTTTTGATAATGACAAGAGAGGCCTGGTAATTCATATTCTTTATAAAAGAAATCCCGAAAACATGACTTTTTATTTTGACTGGGTGAGATCCTAGAGATTTTTACCTGATTCTGATTAACACTCTGCTTTTGAGTTTTCAAGTTGAAATCAGCAAGAGAAAAAAAGGAACTGGACAAAGAGAATATCAAAGGACGTCTGGAGAGGAGCGTCATTGTTCTAAGGCTTAGCCTGGTAAAATCAGGAATTGACTTTTCAGTTACCGTTTCTCCTAGCCATGCTCCATTAACCTGTTCCTGATGAGCGAGGAGACTCTCCAAGCATTTCCTAATGTAACCTGCTGGTGAACGTGACATCTTCCTCCATGCTTCTGAAATTCCTAATCCTCAGTACCAATTGTGCTTTCATAGCTCATTTTTTGGTTCCCCTTCTTTGTTGCATTTTGATAAATCGCATATGACTTCTGAATTTTACATGTATCAAACAAAAGAAAGGGCAAAACCTAGATTCTAGAAGCTAAAACAGAATGTACTTTTATCATTCTAGTCTGACTTCATATTGAGTAGGAAGTAAACACATGCTATAGACCAAGACTGTCCAGGAGAAATACAACGTGAGCCACACATGCAATTTAAAATTTTAGAGTAGACACACTGAAAGACAAACAGGTGAAAGGACTATTAATAATATATTTTACTTAATGAGATATATTCAAAATATAATTTCAACACACGGCCAATATAAAATTATTAATGAGATAGTATATATATATTTATTATAAGTCTTCAAAATCTGGTGTATGTATTATACTTCTAGTCTATCTTGGTACTAGCAACTTTTCAAGAAATCATGCCAAATGTGGTTGATGGCTAATATCTTGTACAAAGCAGAGAGAGAGAGAGAAGGAGAAATTGAGAAAGGAATCTTAAATATATCTTCCAGGGTTTTATTGATTCTTATTCCAATCATAAATTATACAAGGGTTATGGTGGAGATGAACTTGTAGCTAAGTCATTACATATAATATAAAACCTAAATGGTACTTTAGATAAGGCTGAACAAGTATATCTCATCAATAATAATTTCATTGGATCTACTACTACTAAGCTAAACAGAGACTAGGTGAGCAGATCCTAAGAAAATTGTATGTTCATCTTGAGTCATCATCCACAGGCTAGATTCAGAATATATAACCCTGTTGATGGAGTGGAGGTCACAGCTATACTTTTCTACTTTCATAAAGTCTTTTGGGCCAATTGGCTTACCTGGATATGGTACAACATGGCTTCAGTCCATATATATGCCAGGTTCATAAGGGGCAGTACTTCTTTTCAAGAGATCTAGGCTGCCTTGTTGTTCACCCCCAGCATGTGTCTTATGGCAGCCACAAGGAGGTGTCCTGAATGTCTTGGGGCCTGGGCACCCCACCTGCCATACTTGGAGGAGTAATTCAGAGCCACGATGGAAGACCATGCCTCTGTAGAAAGAATGAGAATGCCCTTATGGACAGATACAAAACAAACTTCAAGTAAATTAAATGAAAAGAGCAGGTGCAGAACAGTGTGTATAATATGTTAGCAAATGTGTAAAAAGGAAAAAAAAATATGTGCATTTGTATATGCACAGACGGTCTCTGAAATGACAGAAAACAGGCAATGTTTTTTGCCTTCAAGGAAGGGAGGAGGGGGCTGGGAGACAAGGGGAGGGGGAAGAATTTTCCCTTTTATTCTTGGTTCCTTTAGAATTTTGTGCCATGTGATCTATTCTATTTAATGTATATTACATTTAATATATATACGTATTTCCTTTCAAATTTTGTTCCATGTGAGTATACATAAAGAGTAATAATGTGGAAACATTTAAAATAGCCAAATTTGAAACAAACCGAACTGTAATAAAAGCCATGTCCTAGTGAAGGTGAGTATGTCCTGTCTCGGGGGTGAAAGTGGAGTGTATAGCTAAATGATCAGTGACATCCAAGAGCAAAGGGGGAAGTTACTAATACTGAGGAGCAGTACTCCCTGAATATTCTTTTAAAAAGTAGACTGACAATTACAATTCAGCAATCACTTCCTGAGTGCCTCGTTTGTGCAAGTCACTGGGCAAGCCAACATGTCTGTACTGTCCCCACCTCACGGAACTCAATTGAATGGATGCATCTGGAGGGTAAGAGGTGCGACTTTTGTGACAAAGTTAAAACCAAAAGAGATGTCCAGGTAGCTTTATAGTTTCTGAGACAAGAAGTAGCTTTAATCTCCGAGTTTAGAGAAGCCATTTTCAGGAGTGCTTTTCTCTGATAGAGATGCAAAGAAGCATCTCCCTGGTAAAATATGTGACAAGGAAAAGACGTAATGTCAACACAGCAGTATCAGCATTACACATCAGACCTGGTGATAACATAAATGCTTTTGCAAAAGAAGTGGGTGTGGGTGTTGCCATGCACCTCACGGAGCTGTCCTCTCTTGTAAAGTATACAATAGAGCCAACACTCCGAGTCTCAGCTCCTGGGGACAATATCACTTCTTTGGAAATCCAGCAGAATATCTTCTTTCAACAAAGATGTGCTGTAGCTTCCATGTGCTGGACACCGAGAGAAGCACAGAAGACACATATAGATAAGCCTAGCAAGGGCCCTGCCCACAAGGAGCGGGTTGTGCACCCAGGAGTTTAAACGTGTTCCAGAAAGCAACGGAAGTGTAGAAGAGAGGGGAGCGGGGAGACTTCAGGAAGTAGTGAGGAGCAGGGGGTTGAATAAGTAGAAATTTTTTCCTGGGAAGGGAGCAAGGAAGAGTTACCTTAGGCAGAGTGTTGTGTAAAAAAGGGCAGAGACATGAAGTGTCAGACCTATTTGAGGAAAGGGGACTCTAGCTCCACCAGAGCATAGGTTGTTAGACAGCAGAGAAAAGTGAGGCTGTGGCAGGCTAGGGGTCTTGTGAGGGGTCACAATGCTGCTGAAGAGTTTGGACTTTTCTAAGCAGTGGAGAGCACAGAGGATGTAAAAGGCAGGAGGATGTAAAAGGCGACCGCACAATGTGCAGGTGTGCAGAGGCCTGTGGTGGCCCCAGGGCACCAGACAGAACCCCCAGGAGGCTGTGCCAGCAGCCAGAGGAATGTGAGAAGGGAGAAGATCCAACAGATTTTAGAGTGGGGGCTTTGGAGGCTGATGACCAACTGATTGAATAGAAGGGTCGAGGGAAATGATGAGCCAAGTTTCGGCTGACTTTAGAAAAATCCACAAATCAAATTACACGTTCTTTTTTTTTTGCAGACACAGAATGAATTAATAATGGCCTTGAAAATCCATACTGCAAAAGATCTCTACCTTACTTAATTTTGAAGTGTTTTTGGAATCATGTGGCTTGACACTGTATTGGGGATCGCTTGGTCCATAACCTACTTTGAAAGAAATTACATGCCTTGTTTAAATGTCCACCCGAATCCCCAGCCTGAGACTCTCACAAATGTTAGTTACTTCAAATGTCATCATTAAAAGGTACATGCAGAGAGGTGATAGGTTGGAATGGTCACAGCCCGAGGCTAGGTGTTTCTAAGTTTGTTTGGTCTGGATCAGACCTGTGCCAGTGATGGAAGGAAGGCACGTATTTCTGTAAAGCATCCTATGTTCTCTGAAGTGTCACGTGATGGACAATGTCAGGAAATTTTGGATAAGAAAGTTCAAAAGTTGGGGATGTAAAGCTCTGGATAGAAAGCCTAAGAAATTGTCCTTCGTGAGAAATAGGAGAGATTTAATTTGGTTCCACAAAATCTCTGTGCCTGAGACTAATGCTGTGACCTAAAAACCTTATCAATTTTACCACTGGATTAAATCACACCTTTTTGGAGTCCGTGCTGGAGGGAGGGTGAGTGAAGGTTCACACACCTTATCAAAGCCTCTCCACAATGGATAGTTCTGTAGATCTACTAGAAGCCTTTAAGTTTTGCAACCAACTATTTTATATTTAAAAGTTGTTAGATTATTTCAGGCAGCATGGACTGCTTTTCACTTAATTGCTGTCCCTCTGGGGATCTATGCCAAGGTACCGCTCTCTACTAGCCACACAGAGAATGACCCAATTGTGTTTTTAGTTTCCTCTAAATACAATCTATTGATTTTCTTTCTCCCACTGTAAGCAGGGTGGTCTTGGTTATTCCAAAGCAATTAGGTGGAGTATTTGGTTGGACTCTTCTTCAACCTTGAAGGATTCTATTTACTCTCCTCCATTATAGCCTTAAAGCTTTAGTCCGTTATAGCCAAGAGTTGCTTTTCTGCACCAATAAGCAAAAGCATTACAATATTAATAACCCTCGGCCACGGGTTTAGCTTCCTCACCTTCTTCCCATGCTTGGATGATTTCCTCTGCATTTGAAGCAATCAATAGTGGCCTGAAATTCATTCAGACTCTCACACACTCCATGAGGTTTCCAAAATAAGCCAGTGGCAAGCATTTAATTAGTTCATTTTGTTTCTGCCAGGGCAGAGATGCAGGCTTGAGACTCCAAGAGCTGGTAGACAATATAGCTGTTACTGAAATCTTCATGCCTTGGCAGTAAATAGGATGGGATTCAGAGACTAATGATTCTGCCTCTTCCCACCCTCTCTGTGGCTTTTGACATGTTTCTTTGCCAAGCTGAACCCATGTCTTCCTTTGCGTAAAGAGAGTAAGGTGCCACCAGTTCTTGAGGGTAGTTTCTTCCGGCAGTAGAGTCCGTTGTGAGTACCGGTCACCATGCTGGTGCTGAGGATAAAAGATGCATAAGACACCGTCAAATGGGGAAAAGGGGAGACAGGCATTAAGACAAGTTTTTCCCCCTGCTGGGGATGGGCTCTGCTAGAAATGAGTGGAGAGTGCAGTGGGGGTGTCTGCAGAGCCGTCCCTGGGACCACTCTAGGCCGAAGACACAAGAGCTGCAGAGGCTTTTGCTTTTCCAGTGGTCTTTGTAGCAGGGGAAGATTTATTTTCTCCCCAGGTCCAGGCAGCAATATTTATTTCCACACCCCACAAAGCCTCTGAAAAAAGGAAGTATCTCTTAGAATGTTTATGTCAGACTTTTGGCTGATAGTCATCAGTGGTTTTAAAGTCACGGCATTTCCCTCAAGATGAGCCAGTAATGAATCTCATGCACACACGGGACAAGGCTGCACTAAGTGCCAGGTGGATGAGACAGCTGACAGTAGATGGCCCAAGAAGGCCTCCAGCTATGGACAGGCAGGGAAGCCCAGCAGGGTATTTACAGGCTGATGGTGAGAAGAGTTCCTGGTTTGTTGTGTTGGTTCATAATGGCTACAGAGCTGCTGCGATCCTGGTGTCAGCCCCCACCATTTGCATGTTTCCTTTGTGGGACTCTAAGCGGGTTTTCTGCTGTGGAAAAGCCTCACACAGGCCATAGGGCTCTGTTCCTGCATCTAGTCCCACTTCCTCACCTTCTTTTTTGTTCATTTAGGCTTCCCCTTGATCCAGAAGAGTGGAGGCAATTACCTAAACGCATATAGAATAAAAAGAAACTTAAGGGGTTCTGCTGAAGTGTGTATGCATGCTGATCCTCCAATAATATTCCTGGGAATTTATCTCAAGGATAGTAATTGAAATATGCTCAGAAATGTATCTTTATTTTTCATATACTTGTGATTTCCCCTGCCTTTTTTAATGTGAAATGTCTTCATTCAGAGAGTGTAAAAAATGTACACGTGCTGTTGAAAGAATAATAGCGAAGCAATCCCTTGTGTATCTGCAACTCAGGTTAAGATAAAGAGCACTGACAGTGTTTTAGAGGCAATCTTTGGGCCCTTCTACAACAATTTCACCCCTTAAAAATATATCCCTAAATAGGGGCACCTGGGTGGCTCGGTTGGTTAAGCATCCGACTTTGGCTCAGGTCATGATCTCACAGTTTGTGAGTTTGAGCCCCGCGTCGGGCTCTGTGCTGACAGCTGGGAGCCTGGAGCCTACTTCAGACTCTGTGTCTCCCGCTCTCTCTACCCCTCCCCTGCTCATGCTCTGTGTCTGTCTCTCAATAATAAACAAACGTTAAAAAAATTTCTAAAAAAATATATGCCTAAATAATATGTAATATTGTTTTGCCTTTTTTGAATTCTGTGATTGACTTCTCATTCTAAGTATCATGTTATTAAGATTTTTAAAATATTGGTGCATATAACTAAATTTCATTTTTTTTCTCTGCTCTATAGTATTCCAATATTTGAATAAACCACAATTTATTTACCCAGTCGACTGCTAATAGATATGTGAGTTGTTTCCAGTTTTTGGTCTTCTATGCCATGCAGCTATTAATGTTCTTATACATTTACAATATTGCACGTGTATGAGAGATTCCCTAGGGCATATACTTAGGCGTGAGATTATTGGCCTGTAGGGCACACGGTCAGCTTTACTAGTTGAGAAGAGACAAGGGTGATTGATAAATGCCCCTGGGGGTTTGGGTTGCCCAGAAGATCCCCCTTAACTTAGAGGAAGGAGCTGTGCCCCCACCCAATTTCCCACAAGATCATGGGGTGCCAGCAGCTGTATTGCCAGACAGGTTTCTGAACAGCTGGCATCTAAAATTCTGCTTGCTTGACACCGGTCAAATCCCATCCCTACCCCTCACCCACCCATTAGCAAGACCATTCTCACGGGGTCCTGCCTCTGGAGCAGAGCCCCCTGCTGCATCCAGCAATGCTCTGGCCCTTCACACTTTGCAGGAGGCTGAACTAATGGTGAACCATCATCCTATTTTGCTGACCCTCTGCTTTAACTCTTCCCAACGAAACCAGTTCTGTGCCTGCATATAATGACCTTGTGGTGTTTGACTTCACCACCGTTCCATACTAGGTAATGTCAAACTGTCTTCCAAAGTGACTCCTCCAATTTCCTTCTCACCTGCAGTGGGTGAGGAATCCTTTTGCTCCCCATCCTCACCAATGCCTGTAATTGGGCATTTTAAATTCAAAGACTTTTACACTTTTGTCAATCTTGTGGCTATAAAATTGTCACTCATTGTGGTTTAATTAATATTTCCTTGATCAGTAATGAAATTGAGCATCCTTTCATTTGTTTATTGGTTGTTCAGGTTTTCTCTTGTGAAAGTACCTATTTGAAGCTCTTTTCTGATTTGTTTGCTTTTTAAAAAATTGATTCATAGGAGTTTATTATATATTCTGGTTATGATCGCTGGTTATGATTCCCTTCTCTCTCATCTTACGATGTCTTTTCTCCTTTATTATGGAATCTTTTGTAAATGAAGTTCTTAATTTTGATGCAGTCAAATTTATTGAGTTTTTGCTTTATTTTATGGTTTGTGCTTTTGGTCTTATTTACAAACTCCTTTTCTATCCATGGATAATTAAAGTATTCTCCTAAATTTTCACCTAGAAGTTTTATATTTTACCACTTGCTTTTGGGACTTTAATCCTGGCGTTGATATTTGTGTGTGCTAGGAGTCTAATTTTCCATTTTTTCATTAGGAATATTGTCCTAGCACCATTTCCTGAAAAGTCCGTTTTTTTTCTTAATTTACAGGGCGAACTATATCAGACATCAAATATCCATATGTGTATGGGATCATTTTTGGATTCATTATTTCGTTCTATCTTTCCACTTGTCTGTTCCTGCACAAAGATTATACTGTTCCAAAGTCTATAGTTTATAAGAAGTCTTAATATCTAGTAGAACAAGTTACCTCACCCTGTCCTTTATCAGTAGGATTTGTCTCTTTTTGGTTGGGTATTTCCGTATAAATTTTAGAATCAGGGTGTGAAATTCCACAGACAAGTAAAAGGTTGGGATTTTGACTGAGATGACCTCAATTTGGTAAAAACTGACATCTTTAAATTATTGTTTTTAATACATGAAGTTGATATATTTCTTCTTTTATATAGTTTTTTTTAAAAGTCTTTTCCTAAGATTTATAATTTTCTCCACAAAGATCTTTTTAAAGCATTATTGAGAATGGTATCTCTTTTCTTTTTCTGCCTCTTATTTTTTTCTTTTTCAAGTTTCTATTTAAATTCCAGTTAGGTAACATAAAGTATGAGAGAATGATGTCTCTTAACATTTTTGTACTTACTTGTTTTTGTTGCTATGTAGAATGCATTTGATTTTTGCATGCTGATTCTTATTAATTCTGGTAATTTACCTGTAGAGTTTTTATTTTCTGCATGTGCAGTCATATCATCACTAAGTAATGATTGTTTTATTTCTTCTTTATCTTGCCTTTCTCTGTTGGCAAGACACAGCTCAGTGTTGAATAGAAAAGGAGACAATAGGAATCCTTGTCATGCTTCTGATCTTAAAGGGAATGTTTTCAACATTGCACCATTAATATGTTTTTTGCTGTAGGTTAATCTTTTTTTTTTTATTAATAGAAGGGGAGAAACTTTTCTTTGATTCCAAATTAGTTAAAAATTTAAAACTATGAATAGAAGCTATATTTTATTATATACTTTTTTCCCTGCATGAATTCAAGTGATTATATTATTAATTTGTTAATATGATGACTTTCATTATTCACATATTTCTAATGATAAGTCATCTTTCTATTCCTGAGATAAATCCGATCTGATTATGATTAAAAGAAAATTTTTTTTTTTTGTTTTAGAGAGAGAGAGAGTGGGGTAGAGGGGCAGAGCTAGACAGAGAGAGAGAGAGAGAGAGAGAGAGAAAGAGAGAGAATCTTAAGCAGGCTCCATGCTGAGCATGGGGCACAGCATGATCTCATGCAGGGCTTGATCCCACAACCTTGGGATCATGGCCTGAGCCAAATTCAATAGTTGGATGCTCAACCCACTGAGCCACCCAGGAGCCCCTGATTATGATTTTTTAAAAATTTGTTGCTTAAATGAGTTCTTTAATGTTTTTAGTATTTTTGCATCTATGACCATGATAAGTCTGGCTTGTAATGTTCCTTTCCTTAATGTTCTTGACAGGTGTTCATATCAAGCACACGTGATTTTTATAAGTGGATATGGATAATGAGACAAAGGAAAAATGTAATTAATAAATAAAATATATAAAATAAATAAAATGTAATGCAACATTTATGCCATAAGATCTCTTACATGGCTAGGAATTTGGCTCTAAAATTCCTAGCAATGAATTAAAGTTAATTTCATGATTCACAAAAATCAATGAGTTAAAACAGAACTGGCTATTCAGGAGCAGAACAAGTGTTCCAAGGGGCAGTAAAGGGTGGTGGTTTGGAGACTATTCCTTGGAGCTGGACTGAATTCTAATCCTGTCTCTAGAACTTACTAGCTATGTCATTTGAACAAGTTGCTTAATTGCTTTGTATTTCAGTTTACTCACCTGTCAAACAAAGATAATTATGTTATCTACTCAAAGAAGTGTTTCACAGATTAAATTAATTAATACATATAAAGTCCTTTGAAAATTAATCAGTTCTTGGTAGCACTCAATGAACATTAACATTTTATTATCATTTCTGATACTGAGACCAGAAAGAAAATTTCTCCTTGAATTCCTTTTGAGAGAATACCTTTTAATGAAAACGACAATGACCCTAACAAAATCCTTATAGGATTATCATGATTACTACTATTATTACCTAATCATTTTGAGGAGTTTGATATCCTTCAGGCAAACTTTCATAAGTAATGCTTTTCCAGTTGGGTTTCTGATGAGAGCAGTGGGTATGAGGTGATACTCTATGAGTAGTACCTGGAATACAGCCATATGCTTACATATTTTTTGAAACTAGAAGAGGATAAATAGGACCACCTTGCTTCCAGGTGGGCCAAGAAGTACTTAAAGACATGGCCAAGTATCTCTCCTTGACTAGTTTTGGGTAGGGAACAGTGCACAGTCAAAAGGGTGGTCAGTATTCCATTGGCTGCACTAATTTTAGTTTGGGAAAAATTAAATCAACTATTGTAAACTATCACTTTGGCAATAAGTTGGTTATTTAAAAATGTCACTATATAGGTACCTAAATGAGTTAACTTATGTACTAGATAATTGACTATACTGAATTCCAGTCAAATAATCACAACTAATGATTACATGGAGTTTACTATGTGCTGTATTGTCCTAAGTACTTCACATAATCTAACATTTTTTAGGCTTCACAACAATCACATGAGGCAGGTACTGGTACCATCATCATCTTACGGATGAGTCACATGACCAGTAAGTGGCAGAGGTGGGATTCAAACCCAGGTACATTGGCTCCTGAATCCAAATGTAAGTGAGATGCCTACCCAAAATGATAACTTTGTTTTAGAATAATTGACTTGTAGATAGACTTCCTTTTTTTTTTAATGTTTTATTTATTTTTGAGAAAGAGAGACAGAGCATGAGCAGGAGAGGGGCAGAGAGAGGGAGGGAGACACAGAACCTAAAACAGGCTCCAGGCTCTGATCCATCAGCACAGAGCCCGACGTGAGGCTCGAACTCAGGAACAGTGAGATCATGAAGTTGGATGCTAACCAACTGACCCACCCAGGTGCCCTGATAGCCTTTTTATGGCAGTCATTTTATAGCAGGCCACTATATTCTAAATGATGCAAGGATAGGATCTGTGTGTGAGAGTGTTTTTCTTTCTCTGTTCCATGACAAGGCACATATCCAGCCCAGGCAAGAATGGTATACATGTATATATACATATACATAAGTAGAAAGCAAAATAGAAACAAGTAGAAAATAGTAAAAACATCTTTTATACAATTTCCACCTGATCAGTTATAGATCCTAGCTCTGACAGTGGATTAAGGAACAGGTTCTCGTTAAGCATCAATAATGAGGGTCAATAGTATATTGACCTTGTGATGTCCATTACAGTCAATGCTCATCTACTGAAATGTAAAGAAGAGATCTAAAAAGAGCACACACAATCTTGTGTAATTCTGAAGATATTTCTTTACAAGTTAATACAGAGTTTGTCAATGATCAGTAGTGGAATAACTATGCCTATGGGCCACCACTCCTGAATAAAATATTGGCTCACTGGACCTACACTTGCAATTCATCAAGAAGGAAACAGGCATGCTGCTATCTGTGGAGTCCTTTTCTGTGGTCACAACCTGCAGCTCTCTTTAGCTGGGTCCTTTCAGCAGACAAGTTCTCTGTGACATTGGCTTTTAGATATTGCAGAAGTATCACATGTAGCTGCAGCTAACAGGAAGTGATAGTTGTGTGATTGAATGTGAGCAGAAACTGGAGAGCAGTAGAAAGCCTGGTGGCATTTCTTGCTTCTCTGCGTTTTTTGGCAGCCAGGATTAGGTTAGTCCTGCTGCAAAGTGGGATCCTTCCAGTGGTCGTTGCCCATGTGACTTTTCAGGGTTTCAGCAGTGATGCTCAAGGAAATGGCCTCCTCCTTGATCTTGAGACATTGTGCCTAGAGGACACCACCACTTTGGGTGACTGCTTTTGGGAACTGCCGTTGCTAACACTCTAATTCTATAATATGGGAATAGTATAGTTGCCCTTTTAAAAGCTGTGATAGAGTTCACAATGGTTTTAGCTGGGTGGTAGAATATTTGTGGAGCTAATAAAGATGTGCAAACAGGGACCTGAGCATACCCTTCCAAGCAGTTCTTTAATAATTGTAGGGGCAGGAAGTCTCCTCAGGTGCTTTATTTGGTCAGATTTCTTCATAGAAATCAGTTGTTCAATACAAGGAGCATGACCTAGATCCAGAAGAAAGCAGCCTGGAATCTACGAAGTTTATCAAGCTCAGCAGTTGAGCAAAACCCAGATTCCTAAGACCTCATTCATCAAAGTCACTGCTGTGATAACAATTTCCCAGAATCTGCCTTCATTTCCACATCTGATGGCTAAACTCTGATTTTATCACATAGATTAATCATAAAGTATTTTTACTTAAAAAAAATTTTTTTAAATGTTTATTTATTTTGAGACAGGAGGGGTGGGGTCAGAGCGAGAGGGAGACACAGAATCCGAAGCAGGCTCCAGGCTTTGAGCTGTCAGCCCAGAGCCCAACACAGGGCTCGAACTCATGAACCTCAAGATCATGACCTGAGCCAAAGTCAGACGCTTAACTGACTGAGCCACCCAGGTGTCCCAATCATAAAGTATTTTTTAATCTGATGCTTTCATAATGTTTAAAATTTTAAAACTCCCAGATAATTCTTCTGATTAGCATGATGTAAGTTTTAGTTTCGTATTGTTTTGGTTTTCCTGTCAAGCAGTCTCTGGCTCTTTTTAGTTATTCTGCAATGGGCACTGGAAGTGAAAGTCCTATGTGGTTGAGACCCAGTGTGAATGAGGCAGGTTTTAAGTGATTAGCAACCAATTGGGAGGAAGGGAGCAAAGAAATGTATTTCTCCAGGCATTGAGGCAAAGTTCTGAAAAGTCATAGGATGGCATCAGACCACCAGTAGAAATTAAAAGTCCCTCAACTCACTTGTCATCCCCAGACTTCTGAACCAGCCCAGAAAAAACATGAGTGCAGACCTGACTTCAGGTTGGATATACTTAGACTTAAAACTTAGGCTCTTAGCTAAAACTTAGCCAAAAATTGGCTCTTTCTCCCTGTCCTAAGCTAACTCTAAGGACTATAATAAGTAAGCAAGACCTGACTCTAATACAATACTTGGTTCTAACCTTTGGGAAAGACATACAGTAAAATTTTTCTTTAATTTTTTCTATAAGCTATTGCTTAGTACTACACATTCTATTCATAATGAATTTTAGTGAGTCTCTAAAGGAACATCCTCACACCACAGGAAATTAACCCATTCATTACTAAATGATTCCTAGCAGAATCTCATTGCATTCACCGCAAATTCCGATCTACAGAGTCTTAGAAACAACCAACTCTGCCATGAAAAATACAGAACAATTTGAGATTTAAACAACATAACAAAAAGATTATACGGGGAGCAAAACAATGAGAACTTGGGAGGTAGGTAAGGTGAGTGGGGGAAAGATGTCAAGACATATCATGTCCAGCTTCCAAAGGAATTAATGAGGACTGGAAAGAAGAGGTTCCAGCCACTTGAGCAGCAGAGCTCAGAAGTAGCCTAGGGGTAAAAAGAAAGAGAATCTCACTCATTTTGAATATTACAGAAGTGTTATTGTTTTCTTCCCATATGTCATATCAGGAGGTTCACGGTGTGAGTTGGTATTTTCCAAATGTCTCTGTTGTAAATTTACTATTTTTTCCACTTGTAATTAATAAGTATTATGTACGGAGCCATATTTCAAGGCTATATATATCTTGTTCCTCTTTTCTCCTCCAACAGTCCTTCACGTTTTAAGCAGCTATTGTAGGGGTTTTGGTGTCTTAAAAGGGAGGTTTTTTACAAAGATATTAGAACCCATTTTAAAAAACCAACACATTCAATTTCTTACCTTTGCCACACTGCTGTGTTTCTAGAAGAAGACTCTTTACTCTTTAAGGGGTAAACACCAGGGACCTTAGGAAGGCCAAAGGAAAGCAACTAAAGACATAGACTATCTCACCTGTTAAACTTTTTCCTCAGCTGACCTGGCTTGTCCCATACCTTGCAAGTCAAGCTCATCCAGTCCAAGGTGGGGCACCAGCCAATTCCTGGAATTAGGGAACGCTTCAGATTATCTGGGTCAGGTCACTGGTACCAGGGTGGGACTTGGTGCTGAGTAATTTATACAGGGAGTCAAGAATTCCCCTGAAGAGTATGGTGTCTCACAGCAGTGGGTTTGGCTAGCCTGAGGGTCTCATTCTTCAGTCAAAACAGAACCAAGGGGAAAAACACTTTCTGAAACTGGGTGTGAGTGATGGTACAATGACCCTCAATGGAATCCTATAAAAGGATCTAACAAGAGATGTGGGGCAGAAAGTTACCTTGTCACTAAAGCCAATTTCTGAAGTTTGACTGACTTGTCCTTCAGGAATCATCTATTCCATAACATCTTTTTTCCCTTGAAGAAGCCAGATGGTGGATCTGAGACAGCCTACCTCAGCCACTATCTTGTAACTGGGAAGTGTCCCAGAGATGATATTGACCTGTGTTCTGGATTGAAAGAGGCCTTCCTGATTTCCTGTGTGGACCAGTGTTGCAGCTGGCTAAAAGAGGCATGAATGATGACATTTTTGTTTTGTTTTTTTTTTTAAACAGTTGAAATAGTCCCCATTCTGGCCAATGATAGCTGTCATAAAGAAAGGTAGTACACTGTACAAGAGTTTGACTTTTGCTGTGAGCTTGGTGAGGGGGGACATGGAACAAACTGGAAAGAAATATATTAGAGGATGGTTGGGGAATGGAGCCCAGAAAAGAATCCTTCATGGTCTTCCTTCTACAAGAGAAGAGTGAGGTGAAGATTCAGTGCCACCTAGCTCTTCTCCACCATCAGCCTATCTTTCTTTCCATCTGAATACCTGCTACTGGCACACTGCTTTCAAACTCTCCTTTACTGAAATTCACCAGTTGTTATAATTTCCCCCATTTGCTTTCTCACTTGTGTGTCTGCTCTCACGAAGACTCTGAGCCATTTGAGGGAATTCTACCAGAAGAAAGAGCTTTCCATTTCCGTTTATGTATTTATTTATATCTATATGGATCCACGGATTCCTCTTTCTATTCACTGGGTTGTAATTCATCACTATCATTGTGCATTTTGATGTCCCCAATGTCCCAGATTTGGCTAGTGAGATATTATAGACTTTTATTCCCAAATACTTCAGTGTGACTTCCTAAGAACAAAATAATTCTTTTACATAATCAAAGCACAATCATCAAAATCAGAATATTTAATGTTCATACACTATTATCTAATTGATAGTCCATGTTAAAATTTGTCAATTACCCCAATAGTGTCCTTTATAGCTATACTGCCCCCCATGGCCCTACCACACCTGAATCCAAACCAGGATCACACATTGCCTTGAGTTATCGTCTTTTTTTTTTTTTTTTAATTTTTTAAAATGTTGTTTATTATTGAGAGACAGAGACAGAGCATGAGCATGGGACGGGCAGAGAGAGGAGGAGACACAGAATCCAAAGCAGGCTCCAGGCTCTGAGCTGTCAGCACAGAGCCCGATGCGGGGCTCGAACTCACAGACTGTGAGACCATGACCTGAGCCAAAGTCTGAAGCTTAATCGACTGAGCCACCCAGGCACCCCGAGTTATCATGTCTTTTAAATCTTTTTAAATCTGGAACAGTTCCTGAGTCTTTCTTTGTCATTAATGACCTTGACATATTTGGAAGAGTACAGCCAGTTATTTTATAGAAAATCCTTCAATTTGAGTTTAGTTGATATTACTTCATGATTAGATTCAGATTATGTATTTTCAGTAGGAATGTTACAGAAATGATACTGTATTCTTCTTCACAGTGCATCATGGCAGAAGGCATACAATTTAAACTGGTGTCTTCCAGATTTCTCCACTGTAAAATTAATATTTTTTCCCTTTGAAATTAAAAAGCGATTTGTAGAGAGATATTTGGAGGCCATGTATATAGCCTATTCTCCTCAAATTTTTACCCACTAGTTTTATATATGTTAATGGTTCTTGCCTGAATCAATTAGTATTATGATAGCAGCAGAATGGTGATTTTCTATCTCCATCATTCTTTCTACATTTATTAGTTGGCATTCTACTGTAAGGAAGAACATTCCATCATATATGTATACATGTGTGTATTTTTTTCTTGCATGGATTCATGGGTTCTTTTATTCAATGTTTTATAATTTATTACTATAATTATTTATTTTGATAGTCAAAATGTCCCAGATTTGGCCAGTGGGAACTCCTCCAAACTGGGTCCACTGTTCTTTTGATATATCTGTATCCTTATTTGAGTTTTCTTCTGGATACAGCAAGATACTTCAGATTTACCTTGTATTTTCCTTGCCTCAGTCCTAGAAGCAGTAATTTCTGCAAGGAGCCCTGGTTCCTTTTAATGGAGAATGGTATTGAGAAACCTAGCTCTGGGCAACATGTATGCTCGTTGATGCTGGGGTCTTATTACTTTGTCAGAAGACAGAGCTATGAAGTAAATACATGTGTGTGAGTATGTATATGATACATTGCATATGTATGTGTACCTAAGTAAATCTATGTAGAACACACACACATACACATATATGCCATGAATTTGTACTGATACCTCTGGTTCTACTCCAAGATCATGGGCTTTATTTGAGGCTTTCCTTTCCATATTTATAAATTCCTTCATGACAGATGCATTTTAAAAGCCATCCTTAAGGGATAGCTGACTGGCTCAGTAGATACTACAGGTAGCTTTTAATCTCAGAGTTGTGAGTTTGAGCCCCATGTTGGGCATGGAGCCTATTTAAAATTTTTTTTAAAAAGTAAGTTGGAACAAAATTAGAATAGAAAAAAAATAAAAAAAGGCATCCTTAAAATGGGGAGGTGTAGGAAGCCAAAGGGAAAAAGACCTTCAAAATCTGTTTATGGCATACCCTCTCCCTTATTGCATTTGATGCTGATTAATATTAAAACCAATGCTAAATTTTTACTTGCCATTAAAATAAAAAGAAAATTGAATGTAAGTAAGAGAAAAACAGAAGTTAAAAATAAGCTCACAAGGGGCACCTGGGTGGCTCAGCTGGTTAAGCATCTGACTTAAGTTTAGGTCATGATCTCGTGGTTCATGAGTTCGAGCCGGGATCAGGCTCTGTGCTGACAGCTCGGAGCCTGGAGCCTGCTTCAAATTCTGTGTCTCCCCCTTTCTCTGTCCCTACCCCGCCCAAACTCTCTCTCTCTCTGTCTATCAAAAATAAATAAACATTTAAATAAATAAAAAAGTAAATAAATAAATAAACCTGAAGAGGAGTCAGTTAAAAAAAAAAAGCTCACAAGTCCAAGAAAGATAGAAGATTAAGCTTTTTAAAATAACACAAAGTAGATGAGGGTTTTAAATAGAAGATAGGTTATAAACCAATGAGGTAAAAGGTTAAAAACATAGAAAGCAAAGAAGATAAAAATCTAAGACAATATGCAAATACTCCATGAGCTGGAAAATGAAAATACTGAAAGGGATTGAAGATTGAAAATAGGAAATAAGAAATAAAAAGATAAAAATAAAAATTACAAAAATAATAACAAGTAGAAATATTGGGGAAATGTATTTAAAAGAAAATAACAAAAAGCTGAAAGACCAGAAAGGTGACTGAAATGAGGAAATGAGAGGGTTGTGTAGAGGATGAGAAAAGAGATCTCTGACCAGGTCTGTGAGGTTCTGCTTTTCTTTGTGGGGAATGAATCTTCTGTTGAAATTCAGTTGCCCTCTATGAAGCTGTAGCTAGCACTCCTCTCCTTTGTTGAGCATCCCACTCTAGGCCCATTGCAAGGAGCCAATGGCCACTGGGAGTGGAGAACAGATGGATGGGCATTCTCATAGCCAGCAGTTGGTGCAAGCAAGGACGGAACAGCCTCTGAGGATTGGGAGCCCCTCTTCACGTTTCCTTCCAGAAGTGCAGTTGGGATCATGTGCCCTGAGTAGCATAAAAATGGATGCATGGTACTTCCTAAAAGTCCAGTGTAGAATATGGGGAAGAGTAATGGCTTAGAATTTGGGAGACATGGGTTTAATCTCCGGGTTCAAACTTATTCCATGGCTTAAATAAGCCATTTACTCTCTGAGGACCTTGAATTTATTTTCTCTCTCTCTCTTTCTTTTCCTTCCTTCTTTCCTTTCCTTTCCTTTCCTTTCCTTTCCTTTCCTTTCCTTTCCTCCCCTCCCCTCCCCTCCCCTCCCCTCCCCTCCCCTCCCCTCCCCTCCCCTCCCCTCTCCTCCCCTCTCCTCTCCTCTCCTCTCCTCTCCTCTCCTTTCCTTTCCTTTCCTTTCCTTTCCTTTCCTTTCCTTTCCTTTCCTTTCCTTTCCTTTCCTTTCCTTTCCTTTCCTTTCCTTTCCTTTCCTTTCCTTTCCTTTCCTTCCTATCTATTCTGTAAAAGGAGAGAGAGTCAAGCAATATTTGCCTATATGGTACACCAAGACAAGTGTTTTCCTATCAGTATTAGATCACAGACAAGTAAAATATCCCATCTTTTATTGTAGATTCCTAGATCAAAATCTTCTATTGCAGGGGCACCTGGTTGGCTCAGTCAGGTAAGCGTCCGACTTAGGCTCAGGTCGTGATCTCACGGTTTGTGGGTTCAAGCCCTGTATCTGGCTCTGTGACAGCTCAGAGCCTGGAGCCTGTTTCAGATTCTACCTCCCTCTCTCTCTGCCCCTCCCCCACTCACACTCTGTCTCCTTCTGTCTCAAAAATAAATAAATGTTAAAAAAAAAAAACTAAAAAAAATCTTCTATTGCAGATATGTATAAGAGAGATAAGAAAGAGAGGGAAGGTGCACAAGGAACTGAGCTGTTGCTGAATAGGAACATGAGGGAAGAGGTACACACAATGCAGTAAATGTTTGACTCAACAATTCTCAAAACTGAAGTTGAGAAAGAATGGTTGAGCCACTGAAAGACTTAGGTTTGTCAGGTTTTTGTTTTTGTTTTTGTTTTTTAATTGTATCGGTAAAACTAAAATCTAATTGGGAAAGCCCAAGACTCCAGCCAACAAGGAAGAACTTAATGAGTCCTAGCAATTATCCAGATCGTAAAGTTAACACAGGAAGCAGAGCCAATTCTATCTGACACGGAATCTGAAGTTGTAGTCACGGCATTTTTGTGAAGATGCTTCTAACTGGCACTTGCCCCAGGGTGTCATAGTAAGCATGGGTGTGTGTGTGTCACTGATCTTCTCTTTCCCACATCATGCTGGGCATTGTATCAACACACCAGGGCTCTCTTAGCTGCATGCTAGAAGATGCAGGTCCCAGGAGTGAGGGTAACAGGATTGCCAGTCACCCGGACACCAAGGAAGGTGAGGATAGTGAGCAGGGAGCATCAGAAGATCAGGGTCCCAGCTCTGTTGCTGCCTTCTCCTGGTTCATCCCTCTGTCTGAGCTTGCCTCTAGCTGGAATTCCCTGACTCATCTTCTTGTTTGTGTTTTGGGGTTGGGTTTGGTGTAGTTTTGTTTTTTGTTTCTTTGCTTTACGCGAGGAAATGGTGGGAGGGAGGAAAGGGCAGGATGGGGAGGAAACACAGGACAGTCCATCCCATTCTTTTTGGATCCAGAATTCCCATTTCACCTCTATGTCTCTATAGCCTTTTTCTAGGTCCCCTGAGGTCACTTCTCAGTAGCAGTCAGGGGTCTACAGGATGAGAACTTCTTTTCTTTCCTGGTTTCCTCCGTATCCAGCTTGCATGGTTTCTTTAGAAGTCACCCTTCAGTCTGTTCCTCAACAAACCCAGTTCCCTCTCAGAGACTGGAAAGGAGTCAAAAGTGAATACAGACCATCTAAGAGTCCACAGAGTGTCTACTTAATTTAGTCAGCATATTTTTGGTGTTGATCACAATAGGCAGGCACTGATGTGGACTGTGGGAAATACAGGGAATAATCTCCCCTTTCTGGAGCTTGCAGTCTGGGGAAATAAAAATGTTTTGTGTGAAGAGTTCAAAACATGAGCATTAGTACCAATACCAGATGACACAAGGCAGGTGTGGTTAAATGTCCAGTGACTGGCAAAGATACTGAGCATTAAAGAGTGCAGGAGAGTGGGGGAGAGCTTCCTATGGGACCACCTGAATCCTGATACGAATGACATTCGGTTGTGGTCACTCCCTTTCATTTGCATGACACTGTAAGGTCTACAAAAGATATTGCTCCATTTAATGTTTAAATCGTAGGTCTTCTAGCAGAGGAAACTGAGGCTCAGCTAGGTCATGTGGAAGCAGTGAGCCAGATTTTCAGATCATAGGGCTAGACTTCTTCGCACTAGAGGGGCCTCCACTGGAGGAAGGTGACTGTGCAATGAGCTGGGAGGAGAAGCTCCAGGGATCAGACCACTTCAAATGTGGAGGGGAATTTGAAGGACCTTGAAAGTGGGGTTGGGGTTCTCTATTAGGGAAATAACTGAAATAACCTTGCCCAAGCAAGGATAGCAACTGACCTGTATTACACCTGTCATCCCCTCAAATTAGTGGTCCAGGAGACAGACTTATCCTAAAGACATGTTTGTTTGGTCTACACAGTGGTTTAAAATGTGTGTGTTAATTGCCTTCATTAAAAAACGAGGTGCTTTGTTTGTCTCTCACACACACACACACACACACACACACACACACACACACTCAGATTGCTTGCTTCTCTTGACAGTTGGAATCCCTAGTAACACGGAATTGCTGTTCTTTTTTTTTTTTAATTTTATTTATTTAAAAAAATTTTTAATGTTTATTCATTTCTGAGAGACAGAGACAGAGCGAGAGGGGATGGGGCAGAGAGAGAGGGAGACACAGAATCTGAAGCAGGCTCTAGTCTCTGAGCTGCCAGCACAGAGCCCGACGTGGGGCTTGAACCCGTGAGCCGCGAGATCATGACCTGAGCCGAAGTCAAATGCCCAACCGACTGAGCCACCCAGGTGCCCCAAGTTTGTTTATTTTTGAGAGAGAGAGTGCATGTGCAGGGGGGAGGAGCAGAGAGAATCCCAAGCAGGCTCTGTGCTGCCAACGCAGAGTCCAACATGGGGCTCAGTCTCACAAGCTGTGAAATCATGACCTGAGCCAAAATCAAGAGTTGGACACTTAACCCACTGAAGCACCCAGGTGGTCCCTGAATCCCTGTTCTTATGGAAACTTTGCACTGGAACTGTGTAGCAACTGCCTCTTGGTGCAGGAGGTCTGTGGTTCTCTAGGACTCTGCACGATATGGCCCCTGAAGGCTTTTGGGTCTGCATCCCTTGATTTACATGGGAAGTTGAGAGCCAATTATGATGCAGTAGAAAGGGTCAGAAGGCCCGGATTCAAGCCCGGCTCTGCCATGTATTGGTGTGCGACCTAAGCTAAAACAGCTGGCCTCTCCCGACTTCAGTTTCAGGGTCTTTTGATTGGGCATAATGACATGCACTTCCAGTGAGGGTGTGAGAATTATGGGACTTAATGAAAGTGTCGGTGCCACCTAAATTGTTTAAATGCTTCTTTTTGGAACAACTCAACTCCCAACGCAAAGATACAGAACACTGATTCTACAGCATATTCCTTAGTATGATTTTGAAAACTTCATGTTCAAAGTGTCAGTTTTGGGGAAGAGCTGCAGTGACTTTCATGTAACATCAAGGATGTCATGGACACGGAGTACGGGATGGTAAAGAGCCATTGAAAGAGAGGTTGCCCTGCTCCTGCCCCACAACTTCTAGGCCATAGTCCTGTTGGCCATCCCAGCCATGCTGTCCAATTGTGCCATTTGAACAAGATGTTGTATATCAGAGGGAGGCTCAGAATCAAGAAGAATTGTAACTGGGCCACTTTCTGAAAGCCACCTTCAAGGTAGGAAAGTATTTTAGAAAATCAAAACTTGGTCAATGGGGAAGGACAAGCAAATCACACCTTTCTCATCCCTGGGAGAGCTTCAAGTGCCTGTTGCAAATTGATTTTAGGATTGTGATGATACTGCTGATGATACTTTGAAGATGGCAGTAGCCTGATAAAGCTCTTAAAGAAGTAGATTCTTATGTGAACTATTGCAGGTCAAGATTCTCTTTGGACACCACTTTTTGGTTTGTCTTTTGTTCCGGCTCTCTGAGCGGTTATTATGGTGATGTGTGTGGGCGAGTGGTAAAGTGGCCGCAGTGACAAGTGCTTCCTGACTCTGTGTTCAGGTGTATAATTCTGTTCCTTCTTCCTTCCCACCCTCCACTCCCACTCCATCTCCCCAACCCTGTCAAACACTGTACTTAAAATGCCATTTTGCCTTTTCATTGTGATTCCTTTGTGAGAAGAAATTGGAGCGATCACATAAATGCTGCCCAGAGCCATCTGTCATCTTCTGGCTTCAACAGAAAAACCACAGCTACACGATTGTTGAGTGTTGGCCCATGTTTACCCAACTTCTCAGACACCTGAGAGCTAACCTAACTCAACATTTATAAAATTGCCATGTGTTCAGGCAAGTTCTTTTTTTCCCTGCTTGGTTAAAGCTTTGCGTTCTGAAAAATATTACTGAGAGGGATGGATGCCTGGAAATATGTGAAAGTAATAGCTTTGGGGCCAAGTAGATAAATTTGCATCCTCAGGCCACAAAGCAAGAGTATATTTTCTGCCTTCCTGGGAAATTGAGAGACGCTAGACAAAAAAGTAGTTCTAGTTTTCATTATTATATGTTTAAAATAGGCTGGGCTCAGGCAGTCCTTGGACTGAAGCTAAACATGTAAATTTCAGTTTAAATAAGTGCTTTATAGAAAAAGCAAAGGGGTAAGCCCTTGAGGCTCCACTGAAGGCCACTGGTGGCCTTGGCTCTAGTTTGCCACCTCCCTTTTTGTATTAGCTGCTGTAAGGAGAACTACCTTGACTTGGTGAGCAAGACTCAAGCAATGGCAATGAATTTCTTACCCTGCGAAGCAGCGGGAAGGAACTTGCCCAGCCATCCATGGAAATGCTAATGAGCCGAGATGGCCCCGAGCTTTAATTCAGACCTTCTGTAATATCTTGCTTTCCTGATGCTGTTGGAGCATATTTTTACATTACTCGATAGTAGAGAAATGGTGAAATGTGGATCCTTCCAAGTTGAATGGCTTCCATCACTTCTCTATGCACTCAGCAGTGACTTGATGTCTTGCATCAGGGGTGATGGAAACAGTTTGACTCTATTATGGGGACTGGCTTCAGGTGAAAGGAGGAGTTGTTTCTTTGCATTTCTCAATGCAAAGCAGGGCTGTGGTGGGGCAGGTCACAGTCCTGTTAGGACACCATGTTCCTTACACTTGAACAGGTTGGTCTTCTGATTGCACATGGCTTGCCTAGGAAATTGAGGGCAGGAGGTGGGAAGGTGGCGAGATGTTTCCCTTTCAGAATGCTGTTTCTGTCGTCTGGTGTTTCCTGGTATTTAAGAAAACACAGCTTATATCTGGAATCTAATGCCTGCCAAGGACTCCAGGCCATGACCTATCTAGGACTCCAAGCAATGACCTATCTAGGGTGAATAGAAGCTGCTACTTCCTGGTCACTACCCAGACATCCTGAGAAAAAAATATTCTTCTGAAAGATATTATTGGATTATTGGTTCAGTTTTTAATATTCACAATCGCTACAGTTTAGGAAAATGAGTATCTTATTATCAACATGACTCAATAGAGAAGGAGAAAACTTCCTTAAACAATTGGTTTGAAAAAAGACGTGGGCTTAGAAAAATGACAGCTTGGATATGTCCTGCACATGGGTCTCCCAGGCCCCACTGAGAAGTAGTTTTCAGTCTTCAGTACCTTAGGTTTGGCTAGTTTAATCCTGTAAAGTCATTTGGGTGGCATTCAAAGTCATTTTCTGTCTCATTATTAAACCAGTCATGGATATAGGGAAAGGGCTCCTGGCCTCAGGGAACAGTCCTGCTTTGCCTACTCCTGCCCATTGGCTCTTCTTGCCCCATACCTCCAAGATGCTGTCTGTCTAGTTGTCAGAGTTGAGCTCCATGGCCTCCAACTCAGGTTGACTTCCACATTTGGCTTTGGGCTAGGTGAATGGAAGGGATAGAAGAGGGACAAATCAGGAGATAAGGAAAACACCCACCATGTGGGTGATCATGTAGGGCCTGCTAATGCTGGTAGGTATATGTAGGAATGGAGGAAGAAAAGGCTTTTTTAATGAAAGTTTGTGTGTTTCCTAGACAAAGGTGATAAAAGACTAACTGAGAATGCCAGCTGAGAAAAGTTTCTAAAAAGTTACCTCATTCATTTATTCTTTTATTCAGCAAAAATATATTGGGCATTATTATGAACAAGGTACTGTAGGTAAACAAGATATAAAACACCAAGTGCTTGGCTCTCCAAAAGTGTCTGGTCATCATAGGTTCATAATCTATTATGTTACTGAATGCCATCTCTCATACGTGTTCCCCCTTGAGAAATAGCTTTTTGAATTTAGTACCAAGAAAACCTTGTCTCTTGTGAGAAAATGGTCTATGTCTTCTTTTTAGGTATGAGAATTTTGTAACTTATCATGTTTCTATTTCTACCCTGTGAATAAGCTGGGGTTCTAGGTTGCAAATCACAGTAATCAATTCTAGCTGTCTTGGGCAGAAGAGGAATTTGTTGAAAGGATATTTAAATCAAAAGATATACATTCAGGACCCTGCTATATCACTGACTTGCTCAGGGGCAGCGGACAAGTTATTTATCCTTTTCAGATTTCACTTTACTTGTCACTTAAGGAATGTCGTACAGTCTGAGTGGAGCTCCCCAAATAGATGGAATGCTCAGAGATCGAGTTTGGAAAATAGATATGTATGAAAGGCACGCTGGAAAGTGAGGCCACAGAAACTGGTTCACATGCTGTTGGCCAAGGTGAGTAAGATGTCCAACCATCTCTCTGATATTGGGTCACTCAGTCAAGATTTGAGTCTTGAGAGAAACTTCTGATTGGCCAGGATTTGGTTTGGGACGCTAGTCCCTTTGACATTCCAAGAGGGATAGCCACTCTTGAGATTAATGGCACAGTCTCTAAGAGGAAGATCAGTGGGCTAATAGAAATGATGGTTGGATGCTGGATAGCAACAAACAGAAACAACACCAGGAAATACAGAGTCATATTGATGTTCTAAATAAAACAGAAGCACTATCAGCTCTTATAAGGAGCATATTTGTTCTTGCTTTTTCTTGGTTCTGAGTTTTTCCTTCCTTTCCCTTTTATTATTCTTATTGTACAACATTCTTTGAATGGCAGGAAAAGTGAGATTTGAAAAGGACTAATGACTTTCTCAGTGTCCCTGAACTAGTAAGTGGTACAGCCAGGTCCTGAATTTATACCTTTTGATTTCACTGTCGGTTCTCTTGTCTTTCCTATGAATTGATGCAAAGTGGAGAGATAAATGTTAAGAAAGAAACCTAATGCTCTGGTTGTTCTGAAGAGGAATATTTCTTTTGGGGAGGTTTGCATTTCCATTTGATTAACAACAAATCTGTTTTCCTAACTTAAAGAAGAGTGCTCCTGTCCTTGCTTACCCACCAGCACAGAATGTTCTACCATTGCCAGGAAGGTGGCCACGGTGAATGTGGGGACTGGTTTTTTCAGTTTTTCAATTTTTCCCTGCCTGAGACCTTCTCAGGCTCTCAGGTCTATGCTTAGACTATTCTCTCCTCAAAAGACCTATCCTATCATCCAAAGGCACCAGACCTTAATATTCTTGCCTTTTAAAAAATGTTTTCTTTGGGGCCACCTGGCTGGCTCAGTCTGTAAAGTGTGATTCTTGATCTTGGGGTTGTGAGTTTGAGTCCCATGTGTGGGGGAGAATTTACTTAAAATTAAAAAAAAATTTTTCTTCAAGAGAATGAAACTGGACCACTTTCTCACATGATACACAAAAGTAAACTCAAACTGGATGAAAGACCTAAATGTGAGACCTGAAGCCATAAAACTCCTAGAAGAGAGCAAGGCAGTGATTTCTGCAGAGGTTGGCTGCAGAAACGTTTTCTTGGATATGTCTCCTAAAAGAAAAACATTAAAAAATAATAAAATAATAAAAAAATTAAAAATGTTTTCTGGGGGGAAGCTACACATTTATAATAGAAAATTTGGATAATATATAGACCAAAAACCAAAATAAAACCACAACATCAAAAACTCCCATCAAACAAAACTACTCAACTCTACGTATTTTGGTTATTCCGTTTTTTATATGTATGTGTGAATATATACATATTTTCTTTTACAGAAATTGAGATTAGATGATATAGTTTGATGTCCTTTTATTATATGACATAATTTTGTAAGCATCTTCTCATGACATGAATTTTTTGGCAGTTGAATTTCTAATTCAATTCAGTAACCATTTATTGTGCTACAATTTTGGGCTCACCACTGTGGATCAGAAATCCCACCTATTCTATTTTTTAAAAATAAATCTTGTTTAATATCAATGGAATTTTTTTTTTTCAAAATCAGCATCAATGAAAGAATAGACAGTCATGTTCCTCCCAATCTACAAAAGCTTCCTGGAACTTTAAAGATTCTAGCCACGCTCACCTAAGACAAAACACTGTGAAAAATTAGAACCAGCCATTTGGAATTCTTGGTTTTCTCATCCTGGAGGAAGCAAACCAAGATTGCCTTCCTTGACAATACTAATCTATATCTATGTATATATCTACATATGTTTTTTTTTAAGTTTTTTTTTTTTTTTTTTTTTTTAATTATAACTCATGTTTGAATCTTTAAACAAGCGTCTATGCAGGAGAAAGGTGGGTAGGACACTGACAACATTAGTTTTGCCTTAGCCGCAGGAGCAAAGGCAGAGTTCAGACTTAGCTTCGGAGGGCAAGGCCCCTGACCCACACCACGCCCCCTGTGCTGAGGTCAGAGTCGCAAAGATCACACTGTTTTGGTAATAGGCTCCTGGACAGTCTCCCAACCTATTTCCGGTGACTGCATGGCTTCCCCCAGGCTGGTCTACACTGCGGTGGAGAGCAAAGCACCGGAATGAACATTCTTTCTCTCTTTCGAGAGACTTCATGGTTTCTAGGCTGAGCATCATTGTGCTTCCACACTGTTTCCTTCGTGGCTTTGCAGCCAAAATGCGAATCAGCCTTTTGGCATGCTTCCGGTACGGCGCCTCCCCAAGATGAAGATTTCAACCTTGCCTTTAGAGTCGGGCTCTCCCATCCCGTGTAGGACTTTGAACTGCTGTTCGCACCCTGGGGCGAGGGCCCTGCTTGGACTGAAAAGCTTTCCCAGCCGACGCGCCTCCACGTGAGGCACCGATGGTTGCAGAAAGTGCTTAAACCCGCACCAGCCCCATCGAGTGTGCGGAAGGAGCCAGTTCCCAGAAGGGGAACATTTCCTGCTGGCCCCTGGGTTGTGCATCTGCGTTGGGTCCTCCTCAGGTACGGCGCCTTGGATCGTACCAGGCCGCCATCTGCAGGAAGAGGGAAATCTTACCTGTTCCTAAGGAGCCAGAGTCTCCTCTACTGTAGTCTATATCGGGAGGAGGAAAGGGAAGAAGCCAAGAATGAAAGAATCCAGGGAGCAATCCTGGGCACAGGACTTCGAACTGGCAATTGTCTTTCTGTATTAAAGATGTCAAGGAGTTCGAAACATTTCCTTTTATAATGAAAAAAATTGTTTTTAAAAATGTTTTATTTATTTTTGAGAGAGAGAGAGACAGTGCGAGCCGGGGAGGGGCAGAGAGAGAGGGAGACAGAATCCGAAGCAGGCTCCAGGCTCCGAGCTGTCAGCACAGAGCCCCACGTACGGCCAGAACTCACCAACCGCGAGATCATGACCTGAGCCGAAGTCAGACGCTTAACTGACTGAGCCACCCAGGTGCCCCTTCCTTTTATATGTTTTGAGAGCAGAGCCACATGACGTAGTTTTTGCATGAAACTACATCTAAAGCAACACAATTCAGGGGGCGCCTGGGTGGCCCAGTAGGTTAAGTGTCCCACTCTTGATTTTGGCTCAGGCTCAGTGTCAGGCTCCTCAATGACACTGCAGAGCCTGCTTGCAATTCTCTCTCTCTTCTGTCTCTGCCCCTCCCCTGCTTGTGCTGGCTTGTGCTCGCTCTCTCTCTCTCTCTCTCTCTCTCTCTCTCTGTAAATAAATAAATAAACAAACAAACTTAAAAAAAATCATTGTTTATCAGAGTCTAAAAATACTAAACAGGATCCACTCCATAACCCACATAGACAGAACTTCCCTGTCTTCTTCTCTGGCCAGTCCTCCAGCCTCTGGAAGCTGTTCTGGAGCTTCTCATGTACCAAACCCACAGCTCCCTCCTTTCTCCTCTCTTCTCCTTGCTTCCCAGGACCCTTCCTTTTATTTGGATCACTTAACCTCTTTTCTAGGAAGTAAGAATTCTTCCTCTTTTAGAGGAGGGACGATGGGAAGAGCTGTAGGAATTCTGGATTCTCTTTCAACAGCAGGGGAGAGACGGTGAGCGCTGACCCCTTGATCTTCATAGCCCTTTCCAGTATCCTGGCTCCCTGTCCCTCGAAGTGACCCGCACTGGTGTGAGCACCTGCGAGGAGCTGAGGGCACTCTTGTTAGATAGAATTGAGCCTGGGAAACCAGGCAGCAAGGCAGAGTCAGGGTCAGCAGGGTGCAATTCACATATAGGCCAGAGCTTGGGTTGGGAGAGGTAGGGCAGAAGTATGACCGAAGTGGTCGTCCCTCAGTTGCCCTTGATGCCTTTTCGTGGCCCCTCCATACCCCCAACCCCAGTGGTGGCCACCAGAGAAGGGCTGGCATGGTATTCCTCTGTCAAACCATGAAAACTGTCATCTTGGATAACAGGTCGCAAGACCATGGATTGGAAGAGATGGGTGTGGGTTAAGATTTGGATTTAAGCTCTCGTTTCTCCTCTCAGGCTGGTAGCTCGACTATGATAGGCTGCTCTCTTTCGGCTCTTTTAGGTCATGGAAGTCAGATTTATGAAAGAATTTAAGAGAGGGGCACCTGGGTGGCTCAGTTGGTTGGGCATCCAACTTTGGCTCAGGTCATGATCTTACAGTTCATGGATTTGAGTCCCGCATCAGGCTCTGTGCTGACAGCTCAGAGCCTGGAGCCTGCTTCAGATTCTGTGTCTCCCTCTCTCCCGCTCATGTTCTGCTTCTGTCTCTCTCAAAAATAAATAAACATTAAAAAAAAATTTTTGTTTTGAAAGAATTTAAGAGAGATTTAGGCTTCTGCAGTCACTGTGACAGAAAATTTGCTCATTATTTTATAAATGGGAAGGGCACTGACCATCTTTGGTGCTTTTCTTGGCCTGTCTTCTAATATTTCTGGGGAAATCATGGTCTTGCCTCAGTTTATCCCCCTGTAAGCTGCAGTTGGTATTGAGCAAGCTCCGATGAGCAAGGGGCCTGGCCTTCCTTGGCCGTGTGTGCCGCTGGGGACACCCGTGAAGGGGGCAGTGATGTCATCCTAGGGCCTCGTGGTGAGGGAGCCAGTGAGGGCACAGTCCTTGCTCTGCCGTGCTGTGTAAGGAAAAGTACATTAAGTCCCCAGTACCTGTTAGGAGAATAGAGGGTTGATTTCTGGGTTTAGATGGAAGAACTCTCTTCAGGGTTCTACTTTCCTTGAAAGTTACAAACAAACAAACAAACCCCAGAAGCGAATATGAGAAGCAAAATGACCAGAAGGCTGGGTATCTTGAATATTCATTTGTTCATCCCTAAATTCCGAAGTGAAACAGATCAAAATTTGAAGACTTTTCTGCCACTAGTTGGCTGCTTGTGCTTGGGCAGATAACATTACCTCTCAAAGCTCCAGCTTCTTTGTGTGTGAACTTGGGGAAATCTCAGCAGCCTCCTCAGAAGACTGTTGTGAGGATTAAGTGGAAATTAAAAAAATGCACGTAGAGCATCAGTCCAGCACCTGCCGTATAGTCGCAACTGTTGGTGACTGTTGGCTAGGTACTATTTTTCTTGAAAACACCATCCCAGAATGTGGTGAGGGTGGTAATAAAGGTTAGTTGACACAGATCCTGCCCCGAGGTGGCTTATGATGGGCAATCATGACACAGGACATGACAGAAGCCAAGAGAGAAGAACAGGGCGAAAGGGGCACGTAACAAATGGAATCAAAGGTTCAAAAGAAGGATCGATGGAGCTGGTTGTTGGAACACGGAGGGGCTCAGAAGTGAAAGCTGAATCTAACAGGGAAACAGTGCTTTCTGACAGAGCCTGAGCACAGTGGGCAAAGGCAGAAAAGAGGAGCAAGGGGATAAATTAAAAACAAAATAGGTGAGCAGGCTTGTCACTGGGCTGACAGGAGGTAAGCAAAGGAGACGAAAGCAGACTGGGGTAAATAAATAAACGACCAATGTGGTGACGACCCTCCAGGCAGCCTGTCACAGAGGGTGGAATGGGCTTGAGATCGAAGATTACAAAAAGAAAAATGATACCCAACTTTCACAGATTTTTCCGATACTTTGATTGTTTTCCTCCCACAGTACTCTGAAATGCACGCCTGGTTTATTCTCAGAAAGGATGCCAGAGCGCTCTCCTCACCCGCTGCCCCTACCGCGGACACGTAGGAGAAGCCTTGGGGTGGGGTGAATGGCTCAGAGAATGATCAGCCCAAGTTGCTCATTCCGGGGACTCTGGAGCAGATGCTGGCCGTGCAAGCTATGTCTAGACATGGAAATTGTGCTCCTAATCTCTCAATCTTGCTTTCTTTACATTCTCTGATAATGTGCATCTCTGTAAACATTCTCACCACAGGAACGGAGCTGGAAACACATGTGCAATCAACAGCCGCAGCAGCTAGAAAGGGGGTTATGAAATCTGCTCAAAAATAGCCTGCTTGCCCCATAGGCATGCAAAGCAGCCAACCAGCCAGGGTGAACGTGTCAGGCAGCAGATTGCTCTCTGCATATCGGGAGGCCTCCAGCGACCTGCCACACTTGGGCTCAAAGGAGCTCACCGCTGGTCAGAAACTTCCTGAGGTGATCTGGGCCTGTGGACAGAGTCCCCCTGAGCAGCTGGGAGCCACAAGTCCCTGGCCTTAGTTCCTGCTCCAGAGGGGGCAGTGTCGAGCCTCCCAGGAGATTCCAGGGCTAAGCCCTCCTGTCCTACCTGCCCTGAAATTTCTCAGCCCTGGAAACATTTTTGTGGGTTAAAACTTTAAGTTTACAGAACTTGACCTGAGGCAAGAAGATGTAAAGTCTGGCTCCCACCCTTAGACTCTACTTGATGCATCAGCTGGCTTGTCCCCTCGCAGGGCCTGGACGGCACATTTTTATACAGTGGGTGCACAGCGGGGAAGGGCGATCTGGCTGCATGCTCAGTGTCAAGGACGACCGGGCTTTCGGGTACAGGTCCGCTGCCCACAGGTTCTGCGCTGAGAGGCGAGACTTGCTGTGATGCGGGTGGTGCCGTAGTTTCTGTCCACGGTCATCTCCAGCACCAGCTGCTCGTGTGACCTTTGGCCCCGTCACTTCAGGCCTTTTGCTTCAGGCTTCTCTGCCGAGTGGGAAGGTGCTCTTTCCTCTGCAGTTCACGCATAAAGGGGAGAGGAGTCAGAAGGGACAGGTGGGCCCTCACCATGTGTCCTTGGAGTTGGAACTTAGTTGACTCACAGAATGATTACATTACCGAATGCAACTGTAGAGGTCCCCAGGATATTTTTGTCAATATTGCTCTTTGTGACAGAAGAGACAGGGTCATTCATCTATGTTCTGGCAAGAAAGACCACTGGGATAGAAGTCAGGAGAGCCAGGCTCTGAGCCATCTTGTCAGGTTGCTTCGTGTGAGTTCCGGAACCTTCCCTGACTCCCCTCAGTTGAGCAAGACCAAGACTCGTAGCCTGAGAAAGGATACCGGCAATAGCAGGGGTTAGGCTAGGGTAACAGAATGTGCTGAGGACAGGGTGGAGGGTATGGCCAAGGCACAAAAAGGCCAGATTTCTCCTTCATGGGAGCCTCAAATAAACCCTCCTTCCCCTCTCCTGCCTTCCATCCACACCCACTGCCTCCATTCCCTTTTAAAGGCAGTCAGGTTGGCCCTGGCCCAGACTGGGTTCATTTTGTCGAACCAGTTCCCAGGTTTCTTTTGGAAAGAAAACACCATTGGGAGTAGATTGAACTTAATATATGGTTTTGGGGTGGAACTTGAGTTGCTTCTTCAGGTACATCATGGCTTGGGTTAAACCATTCCCTCACTAAAGTGCTGTACTCGTCCGTACCCTTTTTCGGGAAGCATATAACCTTCCATCCCACCCCCACTGAGGACTGGGTCAGCATGACCCACGCAAAATATTTGAGGCCATTGACCCTATTCATAGGGTCTGCCAGGGCCCCATTGGTCTGTGCCTTATAGTTGAGTCCATACTTATTCCTGAGGAGTCCCTATGAACTTGGAATTTGAGGGCCAAGGGAAAATAAGGCCTCTGGTGACTTGAGTCATATCTTAAAATCAGAGCTGTCTCCTCTCCTGAGTCCTACTCTGGGAGTCACAGTTGTTGCCGAGGCTGGGACCCGGAGCTAGTGCCCACCGTATACTGCATATTGACTTCTCCCCTCAGCGTCCTGTAGGTGCTGTGGGAGCCTGGGCTGGGGACACACAAATCCCTGCCCCTCTATCACATCAGGACTTCAAAACCTGTGCAAGATGTACCCGGCCATTGCGGCTCCTTCCAACGTGCTTTGACAAGGAAAATTGTCTATCTTTGTAGTGATATCACTGATGTGGAGTGTCTGAAACTTGTATTTCCTGAAAGGCTGAAGGTTTTGATCTCCTCCGATGTGTTCTTCGTGTTTCACACCAGTTCATGTAGGGCGTGAAGAGCCGCCTCCACTAACCTGGCCGTGAAAACCTGGCAGCTGCTCAGACTGAAAATAGTACTTGATTTAGTTTGAGTTGCAGCACGAGAAGGGACTCACGTACGCACACCGACATACAAATGTGGGCTCAGAGGCTGTTCTGGGCATCAGGGCTGGGCTCACAAGTGGCTGTGAGGTGAAGCTGGAAACGAAGTCTGCTAGCCGAGAAAGCGGATGAGCTGAGGGCTTCTGTGATGTGGGACTGTCACTTCCTTCCTGCAAACAGCGGGTGAAAGGAGACACCGGAGCCTCCGTGGCTAAGTGTCTTTGCACTTGCAGCCTAGGACAAGCTTTAGGAGGAAGAGGAAAAAGCAAGTTTATTTTTCTGTTTTAAGCCAAACCTCTAGCATTCTCCCTTTAGCTCCACATGCCAATCTTTGATGTGTTTAAATCATTGCACCCTGTTAATAGGCTGGTGACGTTGGCGTGGAGAGCCCAGGGTCTCCTGTGTGCCCCTGGTATTTGTGTTACCTCTCTCCCCATTTTCCTCCCACTTCTCCGCTGCTGTTTCTCAGGGCCCTGTCCTATGCTCAGCCTGGGCACAGACCAGTAGCTCTTAAAACAGAGGACAACACAGCTTCAGATATTGAAACCATGCATAGAGTGATCCAAGCAATATCTAAAGTGTCTGTCTCTGTCCCGCCCTCCCTTCCTATGTTCTTTCCTTAAGGAAACAGACTCTTTTGGAAAGGCCATTGTGTTATGCTCTAAGGAGATTATTGTTGATCTATTTTCATTTTTCTTATCATGTCCTTTAGCCAGGAGGCTAGGTGGACCACTAGAAAGTGCTCGGGCCTTGGAGAGAAATGGGCTGAGCTGTGAAGCTCAGCCATGCTCTTAGCAGCTATAGAATCTTTATCATTTGCCTAAATGCTCTGCCCTTCTGTAAACTAAGAATAATACCTGCTCTGCAGAGCTCCTGTGAGGTTTCAGTGGGACAGTGCACATTTCAGGAGCACAGCAGCACCCGGTGAATGGTGATTGTAGTCGTCGAGGGGTCACAGAGCATTTTTGAGACTCCTAATGAAAAGCAAACACCATGGAGGGACAGAGAAAGGACAGGCCCAGGCATAGCACATACCATGAGCTCATCATGCCCGCACAGTTTGACCTTGGGCCACTAGCAAAAATGTCCCTGCAGCAGGGTGCACGTGGAGGGAGCTGGGCTGCAGTGCCGTTCATTTCTTCTGCCAGTTTAAATCTGCCCCCAGGCAGAACTGGGACTGTAAGTACAAACTTTGCTGGAGTCCAAAGTTACAGTGGAAGTTGCTGAAACCACTTCTTTCATGTTTATACAAAGTGTTATAAATAAAATAGATTAAACAAACTATTCAAAAGACATGGCTAGCTTACTGCCTACTCTGACTGTAGGGAGTATCAACCATTTAAAAAAAATTTTTTTTTCTTTCAGTGTCTATTCATTTCTGAGAGAGAGAGAGAGAGAGAGAGAGAGAGAGAGCACAAATGGGAGGGGGGCAGAGAGAGAGGGAGACACAGAATCCAAAGCAGGCTCTAGGCTCTGAGCTGTCAGCACAGAGCCCAACGTGGGGCTTGAACCCATGAACCACGACCCAAGCCAAAGTCTGATGCTCAACCGACTGAGCCACCCAGGTGTCCTGGGAGTATCAACCTTTTTAAATCTTCCCTTAAAGTTATGGAAAGAAGTGGATGACATGTTGTGGCATAGAGGACAAAGCCGAACAGGTGTAGCTTCCACATCGAGGTAAAAAAAAAAAAGAACCAGTGCCTGTTGTTGGGGATGTAAATTGGTGCAGCTACAATGGAAAACAGTGTGGAGGTTCTTCAAAAAATTTAAAATAGAACTACCAGGGACAACTGGGTGGCTCAGTGGGTCAAGCATCCGACTTCTTGCTCAGATCATCATCTCTTAGTGAGTTCAAGCCCCGTGTTGGGCTCTATGCTGACAGCTCAGAGCCCGGAGCCTGTTTCTGATTCTCTGTCTTCTCCTCTGTCTATACCTCTCCTGTTTGCACTCTTTCTCTCTCTCAAAAATAAACAAACATTTAAAAATAAATAAAATGAATAGAAGTACCATATGATCCTTCTGGGTATATATCTGAGGGAAATGAAAATGAAGCAGTATCTACACTTCTGTGTTCATTGTAGTCTTATTTACAATGGTCAAGATATGGAAACAACCTAAGTGTCCATCAACAGACAAATGGATAAAGAAGATGTGGTACACACACACACACACACACACACACACACACACACACACACACACACAGGAATATTATTCAGCCAGGAAAAAGAAGGAAGTCCTGCCATTTGCAACAACGTGGGTGGAGCTAGAAGACATTACGCTAAATGAAATAAGCCAGACTGAGAAAGACAAATACTGTTTGGTCTCCCTATATGTGGGATTAAAAAAAAGATTAAAAAAATTCCAAGTCCTAGAGAGTAGAATGGTGTTTACCAGGGGCTGTGGGCTGGGGAAGATGGGGGGATGCTGGTCAATAAGCCTTAGGTTATAGGATGAGTAAATTCTAGGGATCTGATGGACGGCATGGTGTCTGTAGTCAAGCTGTATCGTACACTTGAAAGTTGCTAAGAGATTAGATCTTAAGCATTCTCACCACACCACAAAAAAGATAACTAGGTGAGGTGATTGATGTGTTAATTAACCTGATTATGGTAATCATTTCACAAAATACATGTGTATCAAATCATCACATTTTACACTTTAAATATATACAAATTTATTTGTCAATTATACCTCAATAAAACTGGAGGGGAAAAAAAAGCCCGCTTCTCACTTCCATTGCTGTCTACTTCCTCTGCCTTGTGTCCAGGAAGGCACAGCTGTAAGATGCGAATTTGACCCATCTCAGGCTTCACAGGAATAAGAAGCAAACCTTTATTGTTTTAAAAAAACTGAGATGTGGGTTCATCTGGAGTTTAGCCTGTCCTAACTAATGGTGGATGTGCTCAGCTCTCCACTCCCACCCCACCCACCTGCTCCTCCATTGTGTGTAATCTGTGTCCACCATCGCTGCTCAGGGAAATGGCTGTTCTCAAAATTTCCCAGTGACCTCATCCTCATTCACCTACAGACTGTGGAGTTGTCTCATGTTCTTTCTCGCTTCAGTTTTCATTTCATTATTTTAAGCTTAAAAAAAAGTAATACATTCTTATTTTAAGGAAATCTGCCCTCCCCTTTCTAACTACCTATTTGCTTTCTGTTCTGGTTGCTTTTTCTCTTCACCTTTCTAAAGGCAGGTGTTCCCCCCACAAATCTGCTTGCAGTCCTTCTCTCCTCCCCTCTCAAACTCCATTCCCCCCCCCCCCCCCCGCCGACATCACCGCATTCTCCTCTGAGCTCCAGCTCTTTGCAGGACACTGCATTCCTCACCCTCAATTCTGAACCTCTCAGACACCTGCCTGTGGCTTCAGCCAACTTCTGGAGATGAAACTGCCCAGAACTGGGCTGGTAATTATCCTTTCTCCTCTTCTTTTTTCTGCTGTGCCCCCTCATCCTGCCCAGTTTCACCTCGGCTTGACTCCTGGATTGCCTATTTGACTGTTCTCCCTTCTCAATTCCACCATTCTCTTATCTCATCAGTTATTGAGTACTGTGGGTTCTCTTTTGTCGGGTCCCTTCTCTGCATTCTCACTACTATTACACTACTGGTATGAATGTAATTGTATTGAGATTGGACCAGAAAGACATAACTGGACTGTTGACCATGGTCGGTTCTTTTTTAAAAGTTTTATTTATTTATTTTGAGGCAGAGAGTGGGAGAGCACTCGGGAGGGGCAGAGAGAGAGGGAGAGAGAGAGAATCCCAAGCAGGCTCTGATGATGTGGGGTTCCAGCTCATGAACCACGAGATCATGGCCTGAGCCGAAATCAAGAATCAGACGCTCAACTGAGCCACCCAGGTGCCCCGACCATGGTTAGTTTTAAGGAAGGAAATCCATGGAAGTGGGAATGATGGGGAATTTCATACTTTAAAATATATCATTTTTGGGGGGCATGTGGGTGACTCAGTTGGTTAAGCATCTGACTTCAGCTCAGGTCATGATCTCACAGTTCATAAGTTCGAGCCCTGCATTGGGCTTGCTGCTGTCAGTACGAAGCCTGCTTCCGATCCTCTGTCCCTTTCCTTTGCCCCTCCACCCACCTCTTCCTCAAAAACAAATAAACATTAAAACATTTTTTACATGTTTTTTTAATCACAATGGATTCATATATTAACTATATAATACAAAAGCAACTTTTAAAAATAGAAGGTAATTTGCTCCTTGTCAGGTAGCAAAGCTTTCATAACTCAAAGTGTTCGAACAAAAGTCAGTTGACTCACCACTAGGGATGTTGTAGGAAGGACTCTGATATCAATTAGGTGTGAGTGATATCAGCTGTGAGTGATGGCAATCCAAAATACCACAGGCTTACACAATATGGAAGTTCACTTCTCTATGGAGTAAGGAGACCTGAAGGTAATCAGTACCGGGGTTGTGAACGCATTCCACGGTTCTCAGACACTTTTATCTTGCCACTACACTCTACTTAGCCCTTGGCTTCCACCTCATGGCCTAACAAAGCTGTCCAAGCTCCAGCCATTATATTTGCATTCCATGTAACAGGAAGAAACAAATTAGAGCACGTCTGCTCTCTTTAAGGACACTTTCTGGAAGTTGCTTGTTTCAGTTTATACCCTCTTGGCCAGAACCAAGTCACACAGGAACATTAAGCTTTCAGAGGAGTCTGGGATAGGCCTTATTCCATGTGGCCATGTGCCCATCTAAAACTGGGCTTCTATTACCAAAGAAAGAGAGGAGAATGAATATTGAGGGATTGGTATTCGTTGCTGACATTTTTAACTCAAAGGTTTTAAAATTAATAGTAGCTGCTGTCTACCTAGCTATCACTATGTACTAAGCATTGGACTAAGTCCTTCAATTGTGTTATCCTGTTTGGTGTCCATATACCTATGAGTTAGGGTCAGTGCTGTTACAATTACTTTGAAACTTAGGGAGGTTAAGTAACTTGGCCAAGGTTAAAACACTGCTAGAAAGGGGTAGATCTAGGACCTGAACCCAGCTCTGGTTGAGTCCAGAGCTCTTAACCTGTATCTTAACCTATCTTAACGTATATACTCAATTTGCAGCCATACACTCTCTGCATTGGTCTTCATTGCAAGCAGCAGAAGTTGAGTGTAATGGAGTTAGACAGGGAAGGAGTTTCTTAAAATATTGGGTAGTCCACAGGATGATTGTGAGGCTGGAACACCAAGCTCAGTGCTTGAAAAAGCATTCCTGCTCAAAGCAGGAAAAATGCCCTAGTTCTCCTTAGAACTAGGGGTTTTGATGAGAAAATTATGGGTGCCTTTGCCTGGCCAAAGAGAGGAAGCTGCCTATTCCTTACTTCCTATGCTAACAGTTCTCAATTCCAAGCCCTTGTGACTCATTCTGATTGGTGCAGCCAGATCCCAGGCCAGCCCCAGCTGCAAGGGATGATGGGAGAGTCAGTATCTAACATATTCATACCCTGTGATGGAAAGCTGTCCTGATTCCCACCAAAACTCATAAGGTGGAAATTCTCCAGACTTGGAAAGGGATTTAAATGTTGACATAATACCACTTCACCATTCTATTTCCTTATTTCCCTGTTCAGGTTCAGAAGTTTGAGCAAGTTGAATTTCAACTGGATTATTTTCAAAAGTTTTGAAATGTTTAGTTTTTCCTTTGGCCCCCTCCCCCTTTTCTTCTCTTCAGAAAGCAGTGGCATAACAATTCCTGGCCTCTGTAACAGGGTATCTGATAAGCAGAATAATGGCTCCCCGAAGATGCCCATATCCTAATTCCTGGAACCTGGGACTGTGTCACCTTATGTGGCCAAAGGGAATTGTAGATGTGATTAAACTGAGTGCCTTGAGGAGGGGAGTGAATTATCCAGGTGGGCCCAATGTAATTACAAGGGCCCATACAGGGGCAATAGGGAAGCAGGGCTGTGTGAGAGAGAGATATGATGGCTATAAGCAGAAATTGGAGTAAAAGCAGAGATGGGTTCCTGACTGGGGGCCGTGAGCCCAGGGATGTGGGCAGCAAGGGGAGCTGGAAAAGGCAAGGGACCGAATTTTCTCCCCTAAAAGCCTTCGGAAGCAATAGAGACCCTGTAGACCCCTTGTTCTAGTCCAGTGAAACCCTTTTGGATTTCTGACTTTCACAATCATAATGTATCTGTGTTGTGTTTAAGCCACCAAACTGCAGTAATTTGTGATAGTTACAATATAAAACTAATATAAGATGCAAATTAAAATACCCACAAGGCACAGAATGTGCCATAAGTGAGTAAAGTGGGCCATGGGTAAAACATTTTCATGAAGCATGTGGCCGTTTCAGTCTGTCTTTTGTTTTCCCAGTTCTGATAGAGACATGAATGCAAACATTTCATTTTACTCCCAATTTTTTAAAAAAAGTAATCTCTACACCCAGTGTGGGGCTTGGACTCATGACCTCGAGATCAAGAGTCACATGCTCTACCACTTGAGGCAGCCAGGAGCCCCAATTTTCCTCCTCATGTGATCTGTAAGAAAAACTATAGTGGAAGCAAGGTGACAAATGGCAATTTACATGCAACTTTATAACAGGGAGACAGTAGAGGGTGGTAGGAACGAATATAAATAAACTAGAGCCAACTGTTACCTTGTAGAGTTTGGATCTGGTGTTTCCAGTGTTTCTAATTTAATTCTAATACTTTTTTGTTGTTGTTGTCTTACAAATGAACAACTCAAACAAAATATATTTTCGGCAGTGGCTTGCTGTCCTCAGCTGTAGAACAATCTCCTTTCTCACCTGTTCTTGCCGCCACCTTAGATATCTTTTCCAATCTATGCGATGTTGGTTTTGCAATCTTTTGTGCATGGAGTGGCAGGCATCCTGGTCTTGCTTCCACCCTTGCTCTGCTCTCAGCCAGACACACACGATTGCATCAGGAGGCTAATTTGAATTTATCTGCGCTCTCTCTCTCTCTCTCTCTCTCTTTAAAGCACTTTACAAAGCTTAGGCAGGAAGTTTTGAAAAGTCAGGTTTTCAAAAGAGATGCACAGCCTAAAACACTCTCCACACTCCTTACACTCTTTCTTTGCCAGGGTGATATTTAAGATCTGTAAGCACTCAGCCAATCAGTAGACAAATATTTATTAAGCATCTAGGAGGATTAAGCCTGTGCCGGATGCTAGGAGGACTACACAAGATAGAAGACAGAGAAGCTCCTGGTGAACATGTCCCCTCATACTGAGGGGACATATGTGTTAGGGAGTGACTGCCGGAGCAGATAATTCTTGAGGAGTTGAAATGCAGCATGAGTCTCCATGCCAGCAAGGTATTTGCTCAGACAGTTGAGCAAATCTGATACTTAAATCTCTTCTGTGTTCTCTGGTTTGTGTTTTCCCTACAGGATTGGTAAACACTGTGTGCAGGACTCTGGGGGCCCAGAGCAAACTCCGGTTGCAAAACCACCACCTGCACCTGTGCACTGGCAACAAATTGACAGGTGAGACCAATCTCTCTGTGGTTACAGGGAGTGGTCAGGGGAACGCACTGTGTTTCTGGTGCCTTAGCTCCCCAGTGACAGTGATGGGACTCCAAGCTGATAAAACTGACGAGTGGAAAAGCATTGGACAGTGTCTGTATTTTGAGTTTCAATATTCTGCCCAATTCCCATGGTGCCTGGATCCATGCTTCACACTTAGTGGGCCTGAGGTTAATGTGAGACAAAAACAATTATTATAGTGAAAATGTATTGAGCGCTTATTCTGTGTCAGGCACTATGCCAAGTTCTTTATATCGATTATCTCATTTTATCTTCACAACTACTGACAAGAGTTATTATGATTACCCATTTTACAAACAAGAAAAATGAGGGCCAAGGTCATACTTCTGCTTAGTGACAGAGCCAAAATTTGGACCCAGGAGTCCATTCATCTTATATCTACCAGTTGGATGGAAACTCTAATTTAAGCCTGTGGCATTAGATTTCAAGGAGTCCTAATGTGGTTTTTGAAAACATGCAGGCCTTAATTTGTTCAATCGATATGCTCCTGAAAAATTAAATAGAAAAATGGATAGAAACACCCTGAGGGCATGGGAGATGTCTTTGTAACATCTACAGTATTTAGCACTGTGCCTTGCGTATAGAAGACTTGAAACAAACATTTGTCAAATGAATGGATGTATGAATGAAACAATTGTAGAAGGTGGTTTGAATTTTAAATGTACTCAGTAAGACAAGTGTTTGAAGGGACCTGCCGGGTTACTACACAGAGTGTCTAGGTTGATCCAATCTATTTGAAGCTATTTATAAATGGGCATTAATGCATAGAAATACAATTGGAGGGATGTTTTGTAAATGCACTTTTACTCTCTTCTTATACTTTTGTGTATTGTTGAGCATTTAAAAATTGAGGATGCATCTATCTCATTCTGTACTTGGTATGGTTGATTTGAGACATGATCCCAGGAAAAGGACCGAGGGAGAGAGGTGATGGGGTGGGTGAAGCCCATGTCAGGGTGTATAAAGGCTGCGGGGTGGGGAATGGGAGCTCCTTGCCCTGGGACTTGCCCAAAAGCCAGGAGACTGGATGGAGCAGTAATCCATTAGCTCCCAGTCCTCGCTGGCACAAACATCCCCACCTTTGCGGGCTCTACCTCTGAGGGCCCAGTGGGCCCTGAAGCATCAGAAAAAGCTCTGAGTGTAATGGCAGAAAAAGGAGCCGGACACTGTCAACACCAGCTGAGTCTGAACTTCTGGAACTGCCCGCCACAGATGTGGGCAGAGGTGGGGACATGAAATAGGAAGCATCTACTATAGTATGATTTTTCAAAAACCAATAAAACCATTTTCAAAATAAACTACAGAAGAAATTTTCACAGTGCACAGAATGGTCCTCTGATTTGACTTTACAAGTCCGGACTGTCACAGGTGAGGTTATTTTCGGTGAGATCCTGACGTGCTTGACATTGGGGGCCAGATTCCTGGGAAGCAGACTTGAAGATAGAGAAGCTATGCAAGTGTACTGGGGAGTGCTCTGGGACCCACACCTGTAGGGGATACAGGACTGGGCCTTGGGGGAAGCCTGGCTGTGATGTGGCCACAAAAACAGTGTTAGCTCATCCCCTGGGGAGCTTTAAAGCTGGGGTGGCTCTGCAGAGTTGTCCTGAGTTGGGGTGAGAATGCTGGGCTTTTATATGTGAGCATCTTCCAGCCACCGGACGCCAGATTCCAGGGCGTCCAAACTTGCCTTTGAACATCAGGGCCAATCAATAAAATTGACAAAATCAAACCCAGGAAAAAGAGCAGAACGTAATTCAACCACAACTCTCTCTCCTTACTGGTGCAGGCCAAACTGAAAATATACAAGGGATAGGACCAGGTTCTTTTCTCACATGTCAAGTGAAGACTTTGGATTACATCGGGAATTACAGACTGGTAGCTCGTGGGGCAAATCTGTCTGTGAAGTCTGTTTTATCTGCATGAAGAGTGTTTCAAATCCACATTTCTGGCTTCTCTTGAAAATTTGGAAGAAATGGCACATTGGGCCCACATTGTTTCATGGCAAGTACTAGCTCAGGTGGAGCAGCGGGTGGCCTTTAACTCGGGACCCCTCTAGCCTGTTTTAGTCATTTGCGTTATTGCCTGAGAACTGTAACCATCTGTGAGGTCCCACCTAGCTCTGATGAGCAGTGATTCTGTGTGAATAGTCTTGCATACTGCTGAAATAGGTATTTGATTTCCTAATAATGTGATGACAGCTAGAAATCTTTGACTTCCTAGTTAAAGATGCATATCCAGCTAGATATTCTCTATGGGCAAGTCAGACCACTTCTTTGTAGGCTAGTTTTCTGGCTTTGCAGATGAGGATCTCAGTGACCCTGATCTTGACTATGAGTTGGCAGCAAAATGCTGTTGGTGTTCATGGTAGGGCCTACGTGGGATTTTCTAGCCACTAGAACATTATTTAAGCTTTGGGATTCCCCACCTGCCTGAATCTCAGAATTACTTCGACTATTTATAAAAATACAAATTCTCAGGGTACCTGGGTGGCTCAGTGGGTTGAGTGTCCAACTCTTGAACTCAGGGTCATGAGTTCAAGCCCTGTGTTGGGCTCTGCATTGGGAGTGAAGCCTACTTAATAAACAAACAAACAAAACCCCAACAAATTCTCAGTTTCTTCTGATTCAGTAGGTCTCAGCCCAGCAGATGGGGCCCAAGAATCTTTGTTTTTTATTTTTTTAATAAAAAAAATTAATTTAAAAAAATACTTATTTTTGAGAGAGAGAGAGAGACAGAGTGTGAGGAGGGGAGGGGCAGAGAGAGAGGGAGACATAGAATCTGAACCAGGCTCCAGGCTCCCAGCTGTCAGCACAGAGCCCAACACGGAGCTTGAACTCACCAACCGCGAGACCATGATCTGAGCTGAAGTTGGATGCCCAACCGACTGAGCCACCCAGGTGCCCCAAATTAAAAAAAAAATTTAATTTCAGTATAGTTGACACGCAATGTTACATTAATTTCAGGTGTACAACATTCCTCCACGTTAGGAGCTTAGAAGCCTATAATACATGTATATATTATGCTATGCTATATATATATATATATGTATATATATATATATATTCTGTATATATTATGCTATGCTAAATGTAGCTACCATCTGTCTCTGTAC
Organism: Panthera tigris; assembly: GCF_018350195.1. Taxonomy (NCBI): domain Eukaryota; kingdom Metazoa; phylum Chordata; class Mammalia; order Carnivora; family Felidae; genus Panthera; species Panthera tigris. The sequence goes on along the minus strand of NC_056665.1, from coordinate 83,291,753 downwards.
GATATTATTACAATGTCATTGACTATATTCCTTACATTGTGCCTTTTATTCCTGTGACTTATTCATTCTATAACTGGAAACCTGTATCTCCCACTCCCCTTCCCCCATTTTCCCCATCCGCTACCACCCTTTCCCCTCACAACCATCAGTTTGTTTTCTGTATTTATAGATCCTGATTCTGCTTTTGTTTATTTATTCACCTGTTTTGTTTTTTAGATTTCACAGATAAGTGAAATTATATGGCATTTGTCTTTCTCAGTCTGACTTATTTCACTTAGCATAATACCCTCTAGGTTCATCCATGTTGTTGAAAATGGCAAGTTCTCACCTTTTTATGGCTGCCTAGTATTCCATTGTGTGTATGTACCATATTTTTCTTATCCACTTGTCTATTGATTGACATTTCAGTTGCTTCCATATCTTGGCTATTGTAAACAATGCTGCAGTAAACATAGGGGTGCATAATATCCTTTTCAGATTAGTGTTTTTGTTTTCTTTGGGTAAATATCCAGTAATGGAATTACTGGATCATATGGTAATTCTATTTTTAACTTTTTGAGGAATCTCCATGCTGTTTTCCACAGTGACTGTACTAATTTACATTCCCACCAATAGTGCATGACAGTTCCTTTTTCTCCATACTGTGGCCAATGCTTTTTACTTGTCTTTTTGATTCCAGCCTTCTGACAGGTATAAGATGATTGTGTAAGGTGTAAGATTTCACTGTGGTTTTGATTTTCATTTCCCTGATGATTACTGATATTGCACATGTTTCCATGTGTCTGTTAGCCATCTATATGTCTTCTTTGCCCATTTTAATAGGATTGTTGTGGGGGGTTGGTATTGAGGTGTATAAGTTCTTTTTATATTTTGGATATTAACTCCTTATCAAATATATCACTTACAAATATCTTCTTCCATTCAGTATGTTGCCTTTTCATTTTGTTGATAGTTTTCTTTGCTGTACAAAAGATTTTTATTTTGGTGTAGTCCTAATAGTTTATTTTTGCTTTTGTCTCCCTTGCCTTAAGAGACATATCTAGGAAAACTGATGCTATGGCTGATGTCAGAAAGATTGCTGCCTGTGTTCTCTTTCAGGATTTTAAGACTCTTTATTTTAAATTGGTTTCTCAAGTGATCTTGGTGTGCAATCAGATGTAGGCACCATACTGTCTCTTATTTGCTTTTTGTACTTAGTGCTTGGTTCATGTATTATAGGCGTCTAAGCTCCTAATGTGGAGGAATGCTTTCTTATTTATCTTTTTATCTTCCCCATCCTTTAGTATTACCACCTAGCACAGTGCTCTGCAAGTCCAGTGCACTCAGTGAGTGTCTAGTGAATGAGTGATTGAATGAATGATGAACATTCCCCAATAGCTTTCTTCCTTAGGAGTCGAAGAGCACAAACCTCCCAAGTCACATATTCAATATCATTTGATTTAGAAAACTTATTTTATAAATATGGTGTCAAATAAACCAGAGAGAGGAAGAGTCCTAGCTTTATCTTGGGAGTTTTTTGCCTTGGGGATGTTAAGAAATAAATGATTCCTTCTAAAAAGAACTTATGCTTTTCATCAAAAGATAGATTATTCACCACCCAACATGGTACATGTGAGTTATTTGTACAATATTTCAAAAACAGCAAATTGACTCAATAGAAAAGGAAACTTTCTAAATTATGCTGAAATCTTGCCTTGAAATATAAACCTTGAAAGAATAAGACCAGGAGCTTCTTTCATACTGGGAGATAGATGCAGTGATACAAATTTAATTTATTGTGTTATGGTTTATTTATCAGGTGCTCAGCTTCCAAAGAGTTCAAAAAACCTGTGTCTGTGAGAGAAGGCGTGGCAAGTCCCCCACTTAGTTTGGATTTTGAAGAGGGAACTATCTAGAAAATTTTGGCTCAGAAAAAATCTTCGTGCTTGTTTCGCTGTTTACATAGTCTGTGCTTCCTAGAGGTCCTTTGCCTTTTTTTTTTTTTTTTTTACTTCCTATAATTTGTTTATTTTTTTAAATTTACATCCAAGTTAGTTAGCACATGGTGCAACAATGATTTCAGGAGTAGATTGCTTAATGCTCCTTATCCATTTCGGCCATCCCTGCTCCCACAACCCCTCCAGCAACTCTCTGTTCTCTGTATTTAAGAGTCTCTTATGTTTTGTCACCCTCCCTGTGTTTATATAATTTTTGCTTCCCTTCCCTTGTGTTAATCTGTTTTGTATCTTAAGTTCCTCATATGAGTGAAGTCATATGATATCTGTCTTTCTCCGACTGACTAATTTCGCTTAGCATAATACCCTCCAGTTCCATCCATGTAGTTGCAAATGGCAAGATTTCATTCTTTTTGATTGCTGAGTAATACTCCATTGTGTGTGTGTGTGTGTGTGTGTGTGTGTGTGTGTGTGTATCACATCTTCTTTATCCATTCATCCATCGATGGACATTTTTGGGCTCTTTCCATACTTTGGCTATTGTTGATAGTGCTGCTATAAACATTGGGGTGCATGTGCCCCTTTGAAACAGCATACCTGTATCCCTTAGATAAATACCTAGTAGTGCAATTGCTGGGTCATAGGGTAGTTCTATTTTTAGTTTTTTGAGGAACCTCCATACTGTTTTCCAGAGTGGCTGCACCAGCTTGCATTCCCACCAACAATGCAGAAGAGATCCTCTTTCTCCGCATCCTCCCCAGCATCTATGGTTGCCTGAGTTATTCATGTTAGCCATTCTGACAGGTGTGAGGTGGTATCTCATGGTGGTTTTGATTTGTATTTCCCAGATGATGAGTGATGTTGAACATTTTTTTATGTGTCAGTTGGCCATCTGGATGTCTTCTTTGGAGAAGTGTCTACTCATGTCTTTTGCTCATTTCTTCACTGGGTTATTTGTTTTTTGGGTGTTGAGTTTGATAAGTTCTTTATAGATTTTGGATACTAACCCTTTATCTGATATGTTGTTTGCAGATATCTTCTCCCATTCTATCAGTTGCTTTTTACTGATAACAGTAAATAGTTTTGCTGATTGTTTCCTTCGCTGTGCAGAAGCTTTTTATTTTGATGAGGTCCCAATAGTTCAGTCTTGCTTTTGTTACCCTTGCCTCTGGAGTTGTGTTGAGTAAGAAGTTGCTGCAGCCAAGGTCAAAGAGGTTTTTGCCTGCTTTCTCCTCGAGGATGTTGATGGCTTCCTGTCTTACATTTATGTCTTTCATCCATTTTGAGTTTATTTCTGTGTATGGTGTAAGAAAGTGGTCCAGGTTCATTCTTCTGCATGTCGCTGTCCAGTTTTCCTAGCACCACTTGCTGAAGAGACTGTCTTTATTCCATTGGATATTCTTTCCTGCTTCATCAAAGATTAGTTGGCCATACGTTTGCGGGTCCATTTCTGGGTTCTCTATTCTGTTCCATTGATCTGAGTGTTTGTCTTTGTGCCAGTACCATACTGTCTTAATGATTACAGCTTTGTAATACATCTTGAAGTCCAGCCTTTGCCTTCTTTCTAATATCTTTGGTTGAGGTCCTTCAAGGGGAGGCCTCAGGATTCAGAAAGGCTGCAGATGGAAGAGATGGAGAATCTGATTGGCCTGAACTTGACTGGCTGTGGCCTATAAGGCTCAAAGCAGCAGCCTTGAGCAAGTTTGGCACTCTATCAAGAATGCTAGGGGATTAGGAACAGTTTTTTCTTAAGTTCTCAAGAGTCTCTGTTAGGTGAATGTTTTTTGAGTGTTTTGGCATCACTAGTGATTTCTGTCTTGAACTCAATTAGAATAAGTTTGAAATCTGTGCTTTGCATCCCTGGCAACTGCATTTTTCATTTTTTTTTTCTTCTTAAAAAACAAACAAATGCTAAGGTTATACTGTAATAAACTATTCAAATTAACATTGTACAGACAAAGAAGGCAATGGTGCTGAAAATCAACCTTTGGCGGTTTTGCTACAGTGCCATGCAATAACTTGAAATGTTCGCTGTCAGCTGAAAGTCAAAAGGCATGGTATAAAAGGTGTGTGGAAATGCCAGTGTTTAAAAATACATGCTTCACAAAAGATACATTCACTGAAAGAGACTACAGATTGGTTGGAATATAAATATCAGCATTGGCCTAGTTTTTGTCTGTGAGGTTTGGAGTAATGGCTACCCATGCCCTATCCATTTTCTGCCTTGATTCCTATGTCTGTTAATAGCATTATGTCTAGTACTTCTACTGCTACTTCCATCATGACTACCATCACACTCCTTATTGTTGTATTACTTCCCCAGACCATCCCACCAAGAGTCCTTGAGCAAGACTGTCTTGGGCATAGACTTCAGAACTATGACTAGATTTGGACGAAGCCATGAGAGATTTGATCAGATATTCATTTAATACTTGTGAGGTTTGTGACCCTACCTGACAAGGATATTCAAAGAAGTCAAGATTCCATCCAGTTCAAGTATCTGTGGAAATAGTGAAGACTTTTGAAAATCTTAAGAACCAGAGAAGAACATATGGGAGTAATACCAGTGGACTTCACTGAGAATTGGGCACTGTGTTACTTCAATCCCAGGCTTTCAGGGTGAGAACTCTCCATTTTGAGGGCAGTGATATCATAACTCTTAATAGGGCTCAAGTTGTCCCATTAGGGTTGTGGACAGGAATCCATTTGATGTCTTGGCCAAAGAGCTCTCTAGTCATTAAGAAATCTTACCCACATTACACTGCTAAGGATGTGTCTCCAAAATTATTAGAGGAGAGACCCCAGAACAGTTTTGGATGACAGATGATTTCTCTAGTGGGTATGCATCTTTTGAACATTGAAAAACTTCAGAATTAATTAAAGAACTATTTAAGAGACTCATACTATATTTTGGCTGTAAAAAATCTGGGGCATTTTATATTTTAAGCATAATTAAGGTGATTGAGTAGTAAATTTTTGGCCTGAAAGTAGCAATATAGGAAATTTGACACCATGATACTCAAGGTTTTCAGCTCCCATCAGAGGTTTTCATTGCCACCACTATCTTGGTTATCACTGAGAGATGCTTACTAAGTTACACTTGAAAGATAGCTACTCAGCTCTGACCTCTTTCCTTAAAATCTAGCAGCCCATTGAGTTGGTGAAAAAAAGTTGGTGAACTAGAAATTCACTTTAAGCAAGTTAACTGTCTAGGTAACATTTTGAAGAAATCAGGTAGAGATAGACTGTAGCACACACTAAAAATCATTCCAATTGGCTTTTATTCAGCAGAGACATTCTCTGACAATTGAAGTGAGCCTAGAACTCATACACCCTCTCTGCAAATTGACAAATCACATTAAATGTATTAATGATGTTTTGATGTGTGTCAGATAGAAGGGCGCCAACGGAGCTCCAAAAGGTGAGATAATCTCATTTCTCTTGTGGAAATGTCTACAAGTCTCTATCATTCTACTCTGTGTCCTAGAAAGCTGCTGAATGGTATAAAATTTAGATATGATAACAAAATGAGTTAAAACACTTTTAATTTGGATTTTGGACACTTTGTAATCCAAAGCAAGTGTTATCAATCTTTTATTTTAGTTTTTGAAGAACTAAATATTGTACATATGTCAGCCAGAGATAGGACACTAATCAAACTGACTTTCTTTCATTTCATTAGTCCACCACATTTACTGGTCATAGAAATGTGCTAAGCACCTTGGGAAATTAGGAAAGGAAGATGGCGGTCTTAATCCTCAAATGTAAGTGAATGGAGTTGTCTCTGTGCTTTTGTTACAGACTTTGGCCCATCTAGGGCCCCTGGATTATAAATTATTGGGAAAGGAGAACCTTTTATTCCATCTCCAACAGCATTTATCCTGTGCTCTGTAGAATACCACTTTCCCCAGGGGAGCCTAGCTATCCATTTTTTTCTTCATTGTGGGGTAGGAGCAGATATGTTTCTCCCCATTTTGCTTATAGCAGAAGTGAGGCTAAAGGTCACTTCAGATAAATTAATCTGACTCAGAAATCTTAAGATTTTGCTGCAAGTAGCAGAAGGAAATGGGTTATAAATGGCAAATGCAAGATTTGTTCAATATTATATTCTTGGAGCACATGGGTAGCTCAGTCAGTTAAGCATCCCACTCATTTTGGCTCAGGTCATGATCTCAGGGGTCCTGAGATGGAGCCCTCATCGGGCCCTGTGCTGATGGCATGGAGCCTGCATGGGATTCTCTCTCTCCTTCTCTCTTTGCCTCTCCCCCACTCACACATGCTCTCTTTCTCAAAATAGATAAATAAACATTAAAAAAAGAAATTAACTTTCTAAAAAATATATTAGGTTCTCTATTGTCATAAGCTTTGCATCTAGAAGAGTGTTGGGAGTGTGCAGAGTGATGTCTCTGTGCAGCGATGAAAAGGGGAAACATTACAGAAATCGGTGAGCCTGCTCATCTCTCCCATGACAAAAGAGAATCCCCTGAATTTTCAAAGTGAGGTTTTGAAAGTCATGTATGTACTATCTTGAAAGCTGTAGTAAACTAGAAAAAACAATCTCCTCAGACAATAGACATATTTGGTGGAATTCTTGAGAGGGATGCAGTAATTTTATAACTGAGAAAACAAACATAAATATTTAAGAAATGATAAGTTCTCCCGGTGGAAATCACTTACCCTTCCCAACATGGCATGCAATTGCCTGCAGGCTTTTCTAGTCAGAGAAGCCACCTGCATTTCTCACCCGGTGAATATTCAGGAAGACTCTCAGTACTTCTGCTAATTTATGTCTGTGTGATTAAGATTTATTGGAAAATTGTGCAATATCAGGATCAATAAGTAGGGACTTTGGAACAGGAGCAGCCGACACGCAGCAATTCCTCTGCTGGGATGGATGTGCGACTTGAAGAGAAGACACATCCCTCTGTCAATTAGGTTTTAGGTTCATGGCCTGAGAAAACAATGAAATCAGTCAGGTATTTAGCAAAGGGGAGTATGATACAATAAAATCTCTCATAATGAATTTAGCTCAATTCACTTGGAAAGCAAAGGGTAGAGGCCAAGAGAGAATGGTTGTATAGTTCAGACGGCTCCAAGATATTATAAATGGGCCTGTTGACTATGTCCCACAGCAGCTATCTAGAATGTTTCCTTCTAATTGTACCATAACCAAGGCCTTAAGTAATAATTGGGAGCAGGATTTGGATGAAAAATAAAATAAAGCCCGCATTTATATTTACATTAATTTTTCAGGACGTATTTTTGGTTCATTTCTTATTTCTGACATATTGTTTTCTGAGAAAACCTGCATATATTTCTAAAGGGTAAAAGGGTGAAGGGTAACTTTGAAAATGTTTGTTTTCATGCCTTGACACTTGAATCTGCTCTGCCTTCAAGATACAGGATAGAAGAAAAATCCTTCATATAGAACTCATAGACTAGACACTGAACCCCCCTTCCCCACAGTCTCCCTTTTACCCCAATCCAACTCCCTCCCACTACCCTATTTGATGTTGGTCCTGAAGTGTTGATATGGCCTGGCCCATGTAGTAGTGTCCTTTTCCTGGAGTGGCTATTAAAGGAGAACTGGGGTAATGCTTGAAGGACCCCCAGGGGAAGTACAGCTTCCTATAAGAAGCCTGCCCAGGAGCCCTAAATGTTATTTTTTCGTGTTTCCAATTGCTCTGTGAAAAACAAAAGAAGTTTTGAGTTCAGAGAGTCTTGAGGTGTGTACTTCTAGGAGTTCTATGAATACTATTAGTACAGTTTCCAGGCCAGAGGCTCAAGATCACCATTTTGAACCATGGATGGATATAGTCAGTAGATAACCACCTGTGCTTCCAGGCAGATCTGTAGAAAAGTTGGGGGGTGCTGTCAGGGGGATCCACAATGGTGGTAACCTTGTAGGTTGCTCTGGTGCACGTTCTCTTTAGCCCAAAAGGCTGAACAGAGCCTGGTAAGATTCCATTTCCTTTATGAAAGGGAATATTAAGACTAGGGGTGGGCCACAGAGTTGCAAACAGCATTCAGGGAATTGCAATGCTGAAAATAGGCCAAGTTCCCCATTATTGTACATATGGAGTCAGCACATCAGTTATTGATGTAGCTGACTTGTTCTCTGTGTCAGCCTATTTCAGTCTTGAAAAGTTCTGTCTAGGGGCTAAATGAAACTGAGCTAAACTTAAGTAATAGGTCTCAGAGGTCTTGCCCCAGTGGTGTTCTTGAGCCAACTTGCACCTACCTGAGGAAAGCCAATATCTTTCCAACTCTGTGTTCAATGATATCATGTTGGTAGCTGGAAATGGGCTATGAAGGGAATATTTACACCATGAAAGCTGGAAAAATGTACAATTCCAAGTTTTTACCTGCACGCCATTTTCTTGAGCCCTTCCATTTTTAATGATTGGTCTAGTTTGGACAGAGGAACCTCACTTTCTCTTGAGCAGATCTCTGCTCACTTTCTCTTGAGCAGATCTGCTTTGGCCTCACAATCTTTGCCACTCACCTCTACTCTAATGCCACTCTTATCCTGTTTGCCTCTGCTTAAAGCTCTCTCTTCCCTCTTGATTCTTCCAGCACTTTCCATCTGCAACACTCTGGATATTTGCACTCCTTACCTTGCTTCGGTTTGTTGTTGTTGCCGTTTTACTGTATTCCCTGCACCTCGAGCTAGAAGGTAAGGCTAGGGAGAGTGGGTACTGTTTAAGAGCATCAGCAGTGATGGTAACAATAACAGACAAGGGTGGTTCAATAGGGGGCTTAAACAGAGAAGAAAGAGATTTGAAAGGCATATTAAGATAATTTAAAGTCCTGGAGTAACACTCATTCAATATAAATGACAGGAGGGAGAGGACTCTGTGGGTCTCATTCTGAAGATATCCAAATGTTCTAATAACGTGCCTTCCTTATGAGGCATGCTTAGTGATTTTTTAAATCATCACTGTTGATTCCCAGTCAGAACTGCTCAAGAAGTAGCTTTCTCTATGGCTAGAAGAGGAAATTGTGCAAGGAGTAAATGTGAACAAGCAACTATCGCTAATTACTTGCTGCACATCCCAGGAGATCCTTCAGGAGGTTCTGAAACGGAAAGGAGGAGGGAGTAATAGCTAACAGCTTCTGCTGTTTACCTTGCGTGGGTCTGTTAGCAGGCAGTTTTCCCTTAGCTTCTCATACATCACTCTCCTCTTCACCCCCCCACTTTTACAGGCATTTGGGGGCTTTCCCCCTGTGTCCAAAGAGTCCCAGCTGGGCTTTATCACTCTGTCTGGTTTCCGGCATCCATGGTCTTGTATCCCAGAAGGCCCTTCTACTGAAGGGATCCCAGATAAAGGGGAACTATCAGAGAGGATCACCCAGCTAGTTTCCAGGAGCAACTTCATAGTGGCTCAAGGCACTTGAGCCCCCAATGGAGGAGGTTCAGGCAACTACCAGGTGGGCAACATCCCCTTTGAGTAACACTAAGATACCGTGTCAGAGTCTGGTTTCCCTGGCGAATCTGCACTTTTGTGAAGGTGCGTTGTCTTGATGACATTGTCTGTGTGTCTGTGTAGGTGGGGTGGGGGTGTGGGTGGAGGAGATGTGCCCGAGAGGAGAGGCAAGTCCAGGCTCTGCTGCTGCGCTGTGACTGCCAGTCTCTGCTCACAAAGGCACTGGAAGTGTTTGCTGCTTTTGTTCTGCTTCCCAGTCATACTGGCTGGGTTAAACCAAGATCCACTAATTCTACGAATATGTGGAAGACTCTTTGAAGACAAAAAGATGAGCGGGGGGAATAGTAATGACCAAAAGGTGAAAAAAAAAGGAGCAGGGTTATTTTCTTTCCCTGGAGGAGCCTTTCCGTCTTCGGGGAACATATATTGGTGTCCTACACACAAGGTATTGGGATTCTTAAAGCAAAATACTGTCTGCTGAGCCATGTAAATTACATCGCTCAACAATGCTCCTCTGTAAGTAGAGTTTTGCTTTGAAAATACTCAAAGGGGATGGGAAGATAGTTGACCTGTGGGTTATAAACAAAAACATTTTCATTTTTCATTAATATTGAATGAACTTTCCCAGCCCCCATTAAGTAGACACTACAGATAGTAAAAGAATACTGGTAGAAGCAATGCTAAACTATTAGCCTATTCAGGGTACCCACATGTTTTGACCTGGGCTTATGAGTGAATGAATGATGACTTGGAATAAACATCACTTTTGTCAGCTATTCAGGCACCAAACCTAGAGGGGGAAAATCTTTAGCCTTTGAGTTAAGGAGATAAAACTGTATGTGTTTTTATGGAGGGAGGGGGAAATAGACCTATACAGTAGGTCAAAATAGTTGCTCTTCTCTTTAAAAAAGAAAAAAAAAACAACCTTGGGACCTCTGCTTAATTTTGATTTAGTCTGGTCCTTTACGTGTACCTGGGCTCATATTGCCTATGCGTACTTTTAAGTCCCAGGAAATCAATATTTGGAGGAACATAATTCTTCACAAACACAGATTCTTTACCCAAATCGTCACTTTTGTCTTTAGGTGAAAGCAAGTGCTATTTCAGGTAATCATAGTCCTAGGAAAATGATTAAGGCCTGCTGTCTCTTTATTCAGGCATCTGGCTCCTTAACACCATAAACTAAAGCATGCCTTGAAGCACAGTTTCTGATAAACACAAGGATTTTTGACAACGGGACAAACACTCCTGTTCCTACATGCTCTGCATAATTGGACAGCAGACAATGCTCCTTTTCTTCCTTATGATCCTCTGTATTGCTGTGGAAATCCGAGAAAAATTGTGATAATTGCTATGATTGTGCACTTAACGTTCCTACTTCAACAAGGATGAGGAAAGAGTAGCAAGCTTTGTGGCTTTTATGAAACCTGGTAAAACCTGGCATAGATGGTGGCCAGTTTTAGCCATTGGTACTGTTATGCCCAGAATTCGTGATCCCCAAAGACCACTAGGGAGCCGAGTCCGATGCAAAAGCAAAGAGCCTTTATTCGAGCTAGCTCGAGCTAGCTCGAGCTCAATCCCCTACCTGCACCGACGCAGCTGTGAGATACCGGAGAAAGAGAGCGAGTTTCAAAAGGACAAAGGTTTTATTGGGGCCTAGGGGCAGTTGGTGAGGTAATGGCTATGGCCTCAGCCGATTGGCTGGGGAAGGGTCCTGGGGAAGAGTCCTGTTAGGCAGGTGAGGGGGGGCGGTTACTCAAGGGGAGGAGGTGTGGTCAAGGTGAAGGACACAGAACAAGATGGAGTCGGCCGGCGTAGGCCCGCCCTTTCAGTATCAGGTACTACAAGGTTCAGTTGTTGAGAAAACACATTTACCGAGGAACTTCTACCCTGACAAATTTCAGGTAACCGTTTCATCTGCGTTTGCTGGAAAGGGGCTTATCCATGCTCTTTGGGCTCCATTATGTGTGGTGTTCTAACCAGGCAGCCCGCTGCTTGTGAGAAGAGGCTACAAGTCAAAAGACACAGACTGTGGTTCGACTGGCTGCTCCCCCTGCTCTAAGTGGAAAGCTCTGTCTAGGACCAACTACACAATTTGTGGGGCTCATTGCAAAATGGAGATGCTGGAGGGGTGGGGGAGTGGCCGCTGGGTGGCTCAGTCGGTTAAGCCTCCAACTCTTGGTTTCGGCTCAGGTCATGATCTCACAGTTCGCGGGTTCAAGCCCCAAGTTGGGCTCTGTGCTGACAGGGTAGGGCCTACTTGGGATTCACCCTCTCCCTCTCTTTCTCACTTTCTGTCTCTCTCTCTCTCAAAATAAATTTAAAGAAAGAAAGAAAGAAAGAAAGAAAAGAAAAGAAAAGAAAAGAAAAGGCAAGGTCCCTTGTTGAAAATTTATTAGGAATTTTAAAGCAGTGACAGCACAGATGTAGATCAAACATGGGACCCTTTCAAGCCAGGGGCTGTGTGACTCACAGATCATAGGCCGGTGAAGCTGGCCCTGGCTCTGACCTTCCTAAGTGAGAAGATAGGATAAGAAGGGAAGGACCTTAATCCTCTCCCACACACAGTTGACAGTGTGTGCCAAATGCTCCCAAGAAAGAGGTGATGTTCCACTGAGGGCCCAGGGATCCACTCTTCCTGCCCTTGGTGGGGAGGAGACAGAGCAGCCTGAGTGATGACTGGGACGCCTTCGAGATCCTTCTGATCCTCCGTGTGTATAAACCTGGGAGCCCTTATCTAAAAGGGACTCTAATTCTAAGATGCCACACTTTTCTTCACTACTCTTCACAAATTGAGAATCGTGGCTTTACCACTTAATAGCAGTTATGACCTGGAGCTGGCGGTATGTCATCTCTGAGACTCAGTTTCCTTGTTTGTGAAGCGGAGATAATACCTCATGGAGTGGCTGTGAGGATTATATTAAACAACAGACGTAAAGTGGTGCAAAGTGGTGCTTAGTAGAGTTCCGGGCACATGGTCAACTCTCAGTAAATGGGGTTATTATCACTATTATTATGGTAACCCCTTGCTTTTGGAAAAGTGTGTGTAGGAGAGAAAAGCACTCTTTGTGTACTACCCACTCAGGCCCCGGGGTGACAACTCTGTTGAAGGCTTATGCTACCCCAGTAGGCCTTCTCTGACTCTTTTTTTTCCCAGCTTCCTCCAGCTTAACTCTTTTCAAATGTAGAATCTTTTGAATATGATGAAAGTCCACACTCTAACAAAGCCACTGCTGCCAGCAAGGTCACCCAAGGAGAGGCAGTCTTGTCCTCTGGGCATGCAGAACAACATGCATTTATTCAGGCGGGGAGGCTTGCAGGCTGCGCTGAGCCCCAGCTCAGATTGATTCCCTCTTATGGCCTCTTTCCAAGCCAGGCCAAGGGAGGCTCTTACAGTCCCGATTCAGCTTGGAGGCGTCGTCCAGATCCATTCGTTGGCTTTGTTGGTGACATCAGACTTTTCCCAGATGCTATTCTGATCAGAGCAGCTGGGAGGTGCTCCCTGGCTCTTTCTGAGGGAGGATGCGGCCCGTGTAGTCATTCTTCCTATTGCCTCCTAGAGTGGGCTGGGCATGGAGTTGCTGGCCTGAGTTGGGTCAAGGCAACCTTTTAGGGCAGTGGGCTGACTCTGTTTGAAACCTTTCCGGTGGCCACACTTGCTCCCTCAGGACTGAAAGAATCTCTTAGAGCTGGTGCACCTCCTCTCCCCCAGCCCTCAGACTTCCCCTTCCGGGGGCTGTCTGTGGGAGCAGACTCCTCTGCCTCCATAGCCTTCAGGATGCAGTCCTCCTCAACAGGAAAGAATGCTTCGTTTCGGCAAAGGGGACTGTGGTTTTAAATTATTTGCACCTTTGCTTTAGTCTTTTGGAACAGATGGCTGAGTATAGACTCTGTTGAGGGACCTTTGGCCACAGCACCTTTGTCAGAACAGAAAGGAAACTAGCATTTGTCAAGTACCCTCTGGGTTCCTGGCACTGTACTAGGGTTGCCATTATTTCTTCTCAGAAGGTGGAAATTCTTATCTCAATTTTCTGTCAGTGAAGAAACAGGCTGTTTGGGTATGCTACTCAAATGCACGTAGCTGGTGAGAGGTAGAACCAGCATTGAAATCCAGTTCTGACTTAGGTTTCTCTCAGTTGTTGTTTGTTGCCTCTGTAGACTGGCATCCTCAAATGGGAACATTCATCTGAATGTATGGGGACGCGGCTGGAAGGCAGACACTTGTTCTGTATGCGCAGACAGGGAGGAGCAGGGAAGGGCAGAGCTTGGTGGGGTGTCTGTGCTAGTAACATGTGCGGTATTGGGAGGGCCCAGAAGTCCCTAGAGGGCTCTCTGCTGGCATTTGGCTCTCATTAGAAGACAGAGTGAACACGAGGTTCAGAGAACCTTGGGTACTGCCTAGATGTATAGCTTCTGCCATGATTAGCTATAAGAAGAGAAGCAACTAAAAGTAAGTATCAGGATAGTACTACCCAGAGACATGGTAGAAAGAGATCTGTAAAATCCTGTTGCACATGGACTCAGGAGGATGTAGAAACCAGCTCTTTAAATTATTTTTTAATGTTTATTTATTTTTGAGAGAGAGAGAGAGTGGGAGAGGGGCAGAAAGAGAGGGAGACACAGAAGCTGAAGCAGTCTCCCGGCTCTGAGCTGTCAGCACAGAGACTGAGGCAGGGCTTGAACTCGCAAACCATGAGATCGGGACTTGAGCCATGTCAGATGCTTAACTGTCTGAGCCACCCAGGCGCCCCGAAACCAGTTCATTAAAAATGTGGATGAAGAGCTAAGCCAGATACCCCACCGACATCTCCGGCAACATTGCCTTTGAGGCATCCTGGTAAATGGGGCTGGGACTCTGTGGTAGAGATTCCTTGGGCAGCTTGGCATGGCAATAGGTAGGTGTCCTAGAAGACCTGACCATGCCACCATGAAACACATTTCACTCTGCTTTAGAAGAAGGCTCCGACTAAGGCCCACTCCAGACCCCTCCCACTGATGGGAGTGGTGTCCGTGGGCTCCTGATATCTCCTAGGGTGGGTGGGTTGGACTGGGAAGCTGACAGGGCTGCTGTAGGTGGAAGTCCCTAGCACTTAGCAGCTCAGAGCTATAAGAAACAGGGACTAACACTTCCATTTGAGCTGTTCCATGGTTATCCCAGGGTGGGGATGAGTTTGGTGGAGGATGGGAGCATCAATGGGATTTAAGAGTGATGGATATTTATTCCTGACCCCCCTGATGATGACAGTCTCCTTATTATGCACACTCATAATACAAAGAAAAAGGTATCATGATTTGTTATTTCACATTTATTTGTGCAATTCTTTGAGTGATGTATCTTCCAGTCAGTTTGTTTTTGCTCATCATTGATTCCCAATGCTTAGTACATTGCCTATCACATACAGCAAGTGTTCAAATAAATATTTCTTCAGTGAATGAATTAATGAAAAGTTTTGAAAGTACTAGAAGTGAAGAAAGTGCTTCAGAAATAGTTTCGCACTGCCTTTCTCAGTTCTGCTGATTAAGTTAATGACAGATACCATAATTACTGGAGTTCCAGATAAGAATCCAGAAAATGCTATCTTTTGCAGTGTCATAGAAGGACCAACTTTGTTCCTCTTCACTTGCTGGTGATACACTTTTCTTTGAATGAGATGAGGCATGGGGGCAGTCAAGATGCCCTTTTGCCATGGCTCTGGACTTAATCAGTTATAGGTCCCCCACTGGAGGCATGAGAGTTACCAGGAAAAAGCCAAAAGAAGTAAAATAGATCTTCAGGCTCTGCATGGGAAATCAAGGTGAGGGCAAACTTTAGAAGGCTGCAGGTAGGAAGATTTGGAAGTTTTTTGTGTGGTTTGAGGAGATCTGAAAGGCTAGCCTGACCAAAAGACAGATCCCTTTATTAGCCTATTTGGAGGTTCACAAATTTCTATGTTTATGAACATAGAATTTAAGAGTTTGGGTTAAGATTTGACTCTTGAGGAAGTATAATAGTATAAACATTTTCCTGGGTGAGGTATGTGTGAATCATGAGCACCCTAGAAGCATGGAAGCATGAATTATTTTGATAAGCTAGCCAGCTCTTATTGACTGAGCTGAGGTCTTCCAAGGGCCAGAAGGAAAGTGATAGGTAAAGTTGAGAGGCTATTGGAGTGTGGGAAGTTTGGGGGTTGGTTGGAGTTAGGAGGAGAGGTTTTGAGGAGGGTGGTCTCACAGAATATTCCTGTTGGGGTCAAGCAGGCACTTGGCAGAGAAATACTGCCAGGGTCCAGGAACATCCCTGGGTACACTCAAGCTGGATATTTTGAGGTGGAGTTTAATAAAGAGGCTATTACAAATGTGTGATCAGGGTAGAGGTGAATCAAACCATGGACACACCTTGGGACAGGCACTAACAAGGAGCCAGGTGTTCCACTCCTGGCCTGATGGAGCAAGGGGAGAGAGCAGTTATTGGGCCCTGGAAAGGTAGCTGTAGGAGAGACCACTTATAAACCGTGGTGGATTAAAGACAGTCTAAAATTCTTTGATAGTCCTTTCATCAAAAGTGAGGTCTGTGTTCTGTCCTCTTGAATCAGAGGGGTCTCTGTGACTGCTTTGACCAAGATCATGGTGGAAGTGATGTTGTCCCAGTTTCTGGGCCCAGGCCTTAAGAGATTGGGAGCTGCCATTACCTTCCTCTTGGACCACTCACTTTGCTGGGAGGAAGTCTAACAGCCCCAAGGAGAGGCCCTTCTGGAGAACTAAAGGTCTCTGTTAGCAGCCCTGACTAAGTTCCCCCAGATGATCAGATGATAACCAGCACCAACTTGCCAGCCATCTTGGAAGTGGATTCTCTAGCCCCAGTCACCCTGCCCGGGCCTATTCCACACGGAAGAGAGTTGAGTTGCCTCTCTAAGCCTCATCCAAATTGTAGGTTCATCAATAAAATAAGTGATTGTTATTGTTTTAAGTTATTGTTTGAGGTAAGTTGTTACCAGTGGATACAAGAGTATAAATATATGTTATGGCCTCCATAGAGGCACTCAGATAACTCAGGGTAAGCTGGCAGGATAAATACTCTGACCTCTCTCTCCTCCTGCCTACTTATTTACTGCCAGTGACCTCCAACTGGATGAAACCAATGAAAGCCAGAGAACAAGGAACCTATTGATACTGTCCTTATAGGTCAGCACCCTGGGGGAAGTGTGAAGGGAGATATGGAGGGACAAATGGAAGACATCCAGCAAGGGTACCTGGCAATTTGAAGTTGATATCATGGCGTTGATCCTGTTTGATAAAACTCAACTGCTCAACTCAGCAGAACACAAACCTTAGAAGACGAAGGCCAGTGTCAATTTTGGAAGGTAGCCAGATACATGATCAATTAGAAAGGAGGAGAATTTGCTTAAGACATTTCTTAATCAGAAAAGTAAAATGTAGTAATGCCCTTTGAGTGCTGGCCCCTCAACTCAGGAGCAGGACTGTGACTGACCTACTCATTCCCCAATTTCCTAAGTGGCTGCCTCAGGGGAGCCCTGGGGAGCCTGATACCCAGTGGAGGAGCTGGATTTGCCTTTATGTCCCATAAAATAAATATTTGGGCTTCCAGAGAAATTGGAATAATCTGGGTAAGGAAGAGTGAAATACTTTCCCAGGTCTGGAAGCCCCAGAGAGGCAGGTAAACCCTGGGTGACCTGGACAGAATCAAGACTGATATTGCCTAGCCAGTCAGAGGCATGAGGCAATGAGCCCATCCCTGGAGCGGTGTGCAGACAGGGAGGAGCCTTTTCCCATCTGCCTTTAGGAGGGGAGGAGGGCTACTCCCTGGGCTTCAGGGCCAGCCCCAAAGCCAGAGTGGTGCTTGCCACTGTCTAGGAGGAAATCTGCAAAACCCAATGAGTGGAAGCTTTGGAGAATTGCCCTCACTTAGAGGGAGGTGGTAGAATGTGATGGTTAGAGCTGGGGTTCAGGAGTCTAGCTGCCTCGATTCAAATTCTGACTCTGCCCCTTGCTGGCTGTGTAACCCTGTTTAACGCCTCTATGACTCCATTTTCTCATCAGTAAAATGGAGATAGCAGTGCATACGATGTGCAGCTTTTGTGAAGGATAAAGGAGCCCCTGACACACACGTAGGGAAACAGTGGGATGAAGCGGTTGAAGAGAACAGGCTCTGGAGCCAGGCGGCTGGGTTTGAATCCTGACTCCACCAGCGACAATATGCATGATGTGGGGCAAGAATCTCTGTGTCGTGGTGTCCTTTTCTGGGGGGGTAATAACAGCATGCACCTCCTTTATTTGGCTGTCATGGAGACTAATGAATTCATCTAGGTGAAGGGTTTAAATGTATTTTTTTAATGTTAATTTATTTTTGATAGAGCACAAGCAGGGGAGAGGCAGAGAAGAGGGGGTGACAGAGGATCTGAAGCAGGCTCCGTGCTGACAGCAGCAAGCCTGACGCGGGGCTCGAACTCATGAACTGTGAGATCATGACCTGAGCCGAAGTCAGCTGCTCAGTGACTTAGCCACCCAGGCGCCCCTAGATGAAGGGTTTAGAGTGGGAGGTGGCTGCACTTAGGGAGCACTCCCTCAGTTGTGATGATCAAGATGCCTTCTCCATCCCTGCGTGAGTGTCTGGGGCCTACAGTAACAGTATTTGCATTCTGCTGGAAGCACTAGCTAGAGGGAGAAATCCATGAGCTCAGTTCAGATTTAGCAGGAGATCCCTGACTGCCCTGCCTCTGGGCAGGTGGCTCTGTGGGTAGTTGAGCTGTCTGTTCCCTGACCTTGTGGTCACACGGACTTCTTTGTTTTCTGCTCTGTCCCAGTCTTATCTTA
Organism: Panthera tigris; assembly: GCF_018350195.1. Taxonomy (NCBI): domain Eukaryota; kingdom Metazoa; phylum Chordata; class Mammalia; order Carnivora; family Felidae; genus Panthera; species Panthera tigris. The sequence goes on along the minus strand of NC_056665.1, from coordinate 83,273,581 downwards.
GCTTCGAGGCTGTCCACCAAAGACATTATTCCCCTCCCACTGCCCCCAGCGGCATTCTCAGACCCAGCTGGGCAGAACAGGGCTGCCACGGCCAGTGTGGGGTGACTGATGGCTCACCAGGAGCGGGGCTTCCCTTCTGCCCTGGGGCCTGGTTGTGGAAAGAAAGCAAATGAAAAATGGCAGCAATAAAGAGGATTGTTTCTGGTAGACAACGCTTCTTTGCTTCCCAGTTAATGATGTGACTTAGGCCTAAGATGAAGGAGTCTGGAATCTGAGCAACCTGGTTGTCCTTCCAGCTTCTGGAACCCACTTGCGATATTGCCATTCTCCTGTGCCTCAAGTATACCCTTCCTTAAATTAAGATCTTGCCTTACAAAGGCCTCATCACGATTTGCCTGTTCCTGGGTGGCTTGCTTTGATAGACTCAGGGGCAGGATGTGGCTGAGACCCACAGCAGCTAGTGGTAAATATTCCAGAACACCAGCAGGCAGGAGAGAAGACACCATCTTGGCCCATGCTGACAAGCTGGAGAAAGTCACATTAGTAGTTAACCTCCTGGGGCCTCTTTTTATAAAATGAAGGTAACATGAACTGGCTTTGGTAAGTGACCTGAGGCTAATGAAATCCTTGGAGAAAGAGCTAAGGAATATCAGGTGGTGGTATTTATTGTGTTGACAGAACAGCAATGCTCGTCAGATCTTCTGATTTTAAGGCCTGAGAGTGGTCATCCTCAGGTGGACAGTTCTTCCCGCTTCTACTCCTCCCTCCCTTCAGCCCCAGCCCTTCTCTAAGATCAGGAAGATTCTCAGGAATGGTTGCCCCTTGGACCGGTGGAGGAACAGGAATTCTGGGATGAGAACCGTTCCAGGAGCCTGGCCTGCCTTTGAGATACAGTGAGTTTTCCTCTGGAGGTGAGTCCTCTGAGAGCCCAAAGAAGGCTGCCCTCATCCTCCTCACCTGGGCTGACCTGGAAAAACTGCAAACCACAATTCATGCCGTTTCTTTGCTCTGCCCTCCCTTGCTTTCTTTCCTTTCCTTTCCTTTCCTTTCAAAAAAAATTTTTTTTAATCTTTATTTATTTTTGAGAGAGAGAGAGGCAGAGCACAAGCGGGGGAGGAGCAGAGAGAGAGGGAGACACAGAATCCGAAGCAGGCTTCAGGCTCTGAGCTGGCAGCACAAAGCCCGACGCAGGGCTCAAACTCACGAACCCAGAGATCATGACCTGAGCCACCCAGACGCCCCTGCTCTGCCCTTTCTGTAAAGTGTCTTTCCTCCGGAGCGGGCAGAGCTACTGTCCTGGCCTCCAGCTCAAGTATCTTGTGGGGAAAGACGTAGTACAAAGCACAGCAAATAAGCTTATAGCTTCTAACCTCCAACCAAAGAGCGTGACTGCCAAAGGGAGCCTGCAACATCCTGCTAAACTGCAACTTTTGCAGGTAAAATTTTCAGTCAGCCACCAGAGGGTGCCCACAGAGTTCTCTGAAAATGACCAAAACCTGAAGAATTAGGGGAGAAAGACAATTTCCAGTGCATGTAAGACCAAGACAAAATAGAGCTCGCCCACACCTGACTCGAACAGATACACAGGCCAGCTGAGGAGCCAGGAGTTTGCAGCGGGGAGGAGAGCCAGGGTGGGAGTGATAGAAATCACCTGAGTTTTAGCTAAACAAGTTGCTTCTTGATTTTCAATTGGCAACTGCAATAGTACTTTGAGGATTGGCTCAGGGTGCATGTTCCTTCTTTGGCAAAACTCCCTTCCCCACCCTTTCCCCATCCTTGTGTACAAAGGAAATGCAAATACATGTAAATATTAGCCTAAGCCACAGGCTTCTTGGAAGGTAAGGCGCTGCCCCTGCTGCTGCTGCTGCTTTAAAAAAAAAAAAATCCTATAATGCAACTGAAAAGACAGATTTTCTGAGCCACTGGTCCTGCACCAGGGGGAGGCCTCTGAAAGAAGAAATGGAGAAGCCATGGTTCTCTGAAGAGAGGGCCTTGTGTGGAGCGTGCCTGGAATGAGAGGAGCAGAGGGAGGCTCCTACACTCTCCCCGGCGGGGTCTGGCAAGCAGGCGGTGCCTGGCATCCCTGGATCTCCAGGGCCTGGCACCGTGACTGACACACAGTAGGTGCCTGTGGATGTTTGTTGAATGACTGAGTGAAACGAATGGGAGTGGGTGGGTCACTGCCTGGGCTGGCTGGGAGCTTTTACAGGGTGAGGGGAGAATTGGGAAAGGGGTGGGTGAGGGTGGAAGGTTAACTTTCCAGGGAGGAGAGATCCCGTGTTCTGGTTTGCCTCTGCCTCAGGCCTTTGCTGTGGACGTCTGAGACTCCAGAACAAAATGTTTTGACTTTATCCTAAGGCTGGTCAAACCACCCAGGGCCCCCCCCCCCCCCCCCGCCCAGCGGCCCATTTTATTCATATGGTCTACTCATTCACAGTTACTGAGTAGTGATGGGGACCCTGGCAGTAACCCTGTGTCCCCACTCAAGGCACCCAGTCTCCTTTAGCCATTCCTTGGTGAACTGGGTATGTAAATGTTGGGGGGAAGTGAGCCCATTAAATACTGGGAAGGGGTTTTGGCTCTCTGGAAACCCAGCTAGTGGGGAAATGGGCTTAGGCCTTGGTTCCTGGGCAATTGGGCCATTGATCTTTCTGGACAAGTGTGAGCAATATGTGTATATATGCCGTGTGTGTGTGTGTGTGTGTGCGTGTGTACGAGGCGTCTGCAAGCATGAGTATGGGTTGCAAGAATGCTTTGCCCTTGATGTAACAAATTACCATAAGCAGGATGACTTGAAATAACAGAAGTGTATTTTCTCACAGCTCTGGAGGCCAGAAGTCTGAGATCAAAGGGGCAGCAGTGTTGGTTTCTGCTAGAGGATCTGAGGGAGAATCTGTTCCATGCTTCTCTCCTATCTTCTGGTGGCTGTCAGTAATTCTTGGTGTTCCTTGGCTTGTAGATACATTGCTCCATTCTCTGCCTTTGTCTTCACATGGTGTTACATGGCTTACAATTCTCTGTTTCCGTCTCTTATAAGGACTTGTTGTTGGACGTAGGGCTCTCCCTAATCCAGGATGATCTCACCTGAAGACCTTTACCTTAATTACATCTGCAAAGGCCAAATAAGTTTACATTCTGAGGTTCTGGGTGGATATACCTTTTTGGGGAACACCGTTCAACCCAGTACAAACAGGATGCAAATGTGTTCATTGTTGGATTACTCTACTGGTGGACCATGTGTGTGCTTAAATAAGCAACAAACAGGGGTACTGAGAGGGAGAGAGACTGATTTTGTTTTTGAAAGAATTTGATACTTTAAAAAAATGAAGTCCTTGTGGAACAAATATGATTTAAGATAGTTTTAAATTTGAATTTTACACAGAAGTGGGAGAAAGAAAGCATATTTTCCCTGCCTTGGTCCCTAAAGATGTTAATCAATGTAATTAGTGAATTATAAATAGTTCAGTATGGTGACAAGGTAGAATGTGAAGGAGTCTTTTTGTTGGCGGTGTTTTTTTTTTTTTTTTTAAAGTTTATTTATTTTGAGAGAGAAAATGCATGGGAGCAGGGGAGGGGTGGAGAGAGAGGGAGAGAGGGATCCCAAGCAGCCTCCCGGCATCAGGCTGTCATTGTAGAACCTGATGTGGGATTCGATCTCACAAACCGGTAGATCATGACCTGAGCCGGAATCAAGAGTCGGCCGCTTAACTGACTGAGCCATCCAGGCACCCCATGTTGTTGGTTTTATTCTGTTTTGTGTCTTGCAATTATTGAGGCCACTGGTGACCTTAGCAGGAGCAACCGCCATGTCCTTAACATCCGTGGGTTGGGGTTGAGGATTGAATGAAAGTGAGAAGATTGTTAGTGTGGGTATCTTTTTGCAAGGAGCTTGATTGTGAAGTGAGAGAAGAGACATAGTGGTCTCTGAGATGCGGTCTGTGACCTTAGAAGGTTAATTAATGATTTGCTATTTTGTGCTTGCCACAATTAACTTTAACTGCTGCCAGAACTTCTTAGGGATGGTATCCACTGATGACATCTCTGAAAGGGTGCAAACTGAGGTTGCTGTCTAGCCCAAAGTTTCCCCTCAGGTGTGCCTTGGGTAAAGCAGCGGCTCCCCACCAAATTCAACAGCTTGACAGAACCTCAGTGTGCCAGCCCAATGTCCTCTCTGTCCTTTGTACAGTGTCTCGCCTGCCTGGCTGTTCTTCCTCCATTACCTGCTTATCTTTTAAAGCTCAGCTGGAATATTCCCTGTTTATTCTACCCTTCCCCCTTGAAGTTGCTCATTCTTTAGAACCCCCATAGCACCTGTAAATTACATACATAGCACTTTTCATGATAAGCATTATCAGCACCAACGACCAATTTTCCATTACTACTCAAATCCAGGTTTTGTGCAGTAGATGTATTCTAAGCAGCAATGTGCCTTAGAGGAAACTCACCCTTCCCCAGGCCAAGGTTGGGTCTGATGGGCCTGAAGGTAATCACATTCCTGTTGCCAAAGGTCGATTCAGGGATGGGCATGTCACCCAATTCTGGCCAATGAGACGTGGGAGACTTTTGAGAAATGTTTTCTTGCTCCTAAGTGAACAAAAGAGATGTTGTCTCTTCTTTCTCAAGGTCTTGTCATGTCTGGAAATAACTGAAGCCATCTTGCCACCACCTTGAGAAGGAGTTGAAGCCTGAGGATGGCAAAGCAGAAAGATGGTAAGAGCTTAGATCTGTAATCACATGGCCACTGAAACTGCCTACCCAGCTCTCTGCCCCTTAAGAATTACAATTATTGCAATTAATGCATTTCCTTATTGTTTAAAGATGCTTGAATCTCTTTCTATGGCTTGAGGCCAAAAGCATTCAGCATAACTGAAACAACTTGCCATATAATAAATATTTGTCAATTACAACTTGATTTTAAAGTGATGGCCTTTGAAACAAAAGAGCATGTTGTCTGAGTTCTTGTCATGCACTAGGACTTGGAAAAGTAAAATACGGTATTCCCGTGGTCTTCTCCTTAGAGGCCCAAGGTTATTTCATTTATTTGACTATGCCACTCAGATGGTAGAAGCAAAATTTCTTTTTCTGGAAGATTAGGAAAAAATTGGTCTTGAGCTATTTGAGGGAAAGTAAACAAAGTTATAAGACCCAGAGAAGAAACCTCATTTCCATTGGATCACTGACCCAAAGGAAAAGTCTCTTTGGGGAGATACATCAGTAAAGCTTTAAAATTGAAGTACAATTAATTATAGTTAACTTTGTTTTGTTTTGTTTTTTTCTTTTTTTTTTTTTATTCTCAAGTTATGTTAACATACAGTGTAGTCTTAGCTTCAGGAGTAGAACCGGTGATTTCATCTCTTACGTATGACACCCAGTGCTCATCCCAAAAAGCACCCTCCTTAATGCCAGTCACCCATTTAACCCACCCCCATCAACCCTCAGTTTGTTCTCTGTACTTAAGTCTCTTCTGGTTTGCCTCCCTCTCTGTTTTTATCTTATTTTTCCTTCACTTCCCTTATGTTCATCTGTTAAGTTTCTTAAATTCCACATATGAGTGATATGGTATCTGTCTTTCTCCAACTAACTTATTTCATTTAACATCATACCCTCCAGTTCCATCCATGTTGTTGCAAATGGTGAGATTTCATTCTTTTTCATTGCTGAGCAGTATTCCATTGTGTGTGTGTGTGTATATATATATATATATATACACACACACACACACACACACATATATATATGTATATATATACACACACACATATATATATGTATATATATACACACACATACACACCACATCTTCTTAATCCATTCGTCAGCTGGTGGATATTTGGGCTCTTTCCATAATTTGGCTACTGTTGATAGTGCTGCTGTAAACATTGGGGTGCATGTGCCCCTTTGAATCAGCATTTTTGTATCCTTTGGATAAATTCCTAGTAGTGTAATTGCTGGGTCATAGGGTAGTTCTATTTTTAATTTTTTGAGGAGCCGCCACACTTTTCTCCAGAGTGGCTGCACCAGTTTGCATTCCCACCAACAGCGTAGGAGGGTTGCCCTTTTTCACATCCTCACCAACATCTGCTGTTTCCTGAGTTGTTAATTTTAGTCATTCTCACGGGTGTGAGGTGGTATCTCATTATGGTTTTGATTTGTATTTCCCTGATGATGAGTGATGTTGATTGAGCATTTGTTCATGTGTCTGTTAGTCATTTGGATGTCTTCTTTGGAAAAGTCTTCTGCCCATTTCTTCACTGGATTTTTTGTTTTTTGGGGTATTGGTTTGGTAAGTTATTTATAGATTTTAGATGCCAACCCTTTATCTGATATGTCACTTGCAAATATCTTCTCCCATTCCATTAGTTGCCTTTTAGTTTTGTTGATTGTTTCCTTTGCTGGGCAGAAGCTTTTTACCTTGATGAGGTCCCAGTAGTTCATTTTTGCTTTTATTTTCCCTTGCTGATTATAGTTAAATTCTAAAAAATTAAAATAGGGTACCACTGGCTCATGAAGAGAGAAATGAAACAGAATCAATATCAAGAAGTAGAGCCCTAAACATAGGGGGATTTAACATATAATAAAAGTCTCATTTCAAATCACTGAGGAAAACTAGATGTTTTCTCAATGCTGTTTGGACAACACGGTAGCCAGCTATAATAATAAATACATAAATAAATTTGAAACCATACCTCACACTTTACCAAAGAAATTCTGAATGGGTCAAAGATTTTAAATATAAAAATGTGAAACCACAAAAATATGAAAAGAAATATGGACTATATTCTTGTAATTTATGACCAAAGAAAACTTAAAATTTTTTTAATGTTTATTTATTTTTGAGAGAGAGAGAGAGAGAGAGAGAGAGAGCGCGAGCATGAGCGGGGGATGGGCAGAGAGACAAGGAGACACAGAATCTGAAGCAGGCTCCAGGCTCTGAGCTGTCAAGACAGAGCCTGACGCGGGGCTTGAACTCACAAACCAAGAGATCATGACCTGAGCTGAAGTCAGATACTTAACTGACTGAGCCACCCAGGCACCCCCCAAAGAAAACCTTTTAAGATATGACACAAATTATAGCAGATATAAAATAAAAGATTGAAAAATTCAACCATGTTTTCAAAACTATGCATGCAAAAACAACCATAAGTGGTGTCAAAAGTCAATGGGCAAATTGGGAAACATATCTGCAACTTGTTCCTACATAACCAGTAAGAAAAAGACCAACAGCACAATACAAACATAAAGGATATTGTGTTAGGTGACATAGATTGGCACTTTGGAAGTTATCTATCAAAATTACAAATATGTATAATCTTTGATTCAGAAATTATATGAATTGTTTGTACTAATTCTATTAGTAGCAATTCTATTAAATTACAGACATATTCCTTGATGTGGGAATCCCTTATTGAACAAGATTATTCATTGCAGCGTTATTTGTAGCATCAAAAAATTGGAAATAGTGGAAATGATCACTAACGGGAGAGAAATAACCACTGATGGTTAGACAAATGGTCCTATGTTAATATAATGGGTTGCTACTTGTCATGGAGGAGGATTGAGGAGCTCTTTGTTACTTGTGTGATCTCTGATACATACCAAGTATAAGTAAGGAATGGAACAGGATAGTAAGTTACTATTTGTATAAACAGAAGATGGTGGGAGGTGCTTTGCCCAAGTTTACTTGTATGTTTCTGAAAGGAAAAGTAGGAAATCAGTGATACTGAAGCCTCTGGAGAGGAACTGGAAGGCTAGAGCATGTGTGTGGAAGGGAGGCATCACTGTATAAAATTATATGCCTTTGACTTCTGAACGATGTGAGTGTATTACCTATTCCAATTCCAAACCAAATAAATTACACTTAAAAAGATATTTTGAGGGGTGCGTGGGTGGCTCAGTCGGTCAAGGGTCCTACTCTTGATACTGGCTCAGGTTGTGAGATCAAGCCCCACATTGGGCTGTGCACGGAGCATGGAGCCTGCTTGGGATTCTCTCTCTCCCTCTCTCTCTCTGCACCTCCCCTGTTTATGCTCTCTGTATCTCTCAAAATAAGTATATAAACTTAAAAAAAAAAGGATATTTTGAAAGCAAGGAAGAGAAATAGAAAAGCCCTCAATGCTTTAAAAATCAAAACTGAGGGATGCCTGGGGTGGCTCGGTTGGTTGGGTGTCCAACTTCGGTTCAGGTCATGATCTTGCATGATCTTGTGGCTTGTGGGTTTGAGCCCTCCATCAGGCTCTGTGCTGACAGGTCAGAGCCTGGAGACTGCTTCAGATTCTCTGCCTCCCTCTCTCTCTGCCCTCCCCTGCTCGGGCTCTGTCTGTGTCTCTGTCTCTCAAAAATAAATAAACATTAAAAAAAAATTAAAAAAAAATAAAAATGAAAACTGAAAATGAGGAACTGTAGATCTAATTCAGTAAATGGGGGACACCCCTGTCTAGCAGGAGTAGGGCCCAGCATCTCCACCTTCTGCAGCTCTCTACTGACCTCAGATAGGGTGGGGTTTCATTTGCCAGCCCTAAGCCCTCTCCCTACCACTTCCCATTCCTCCTGCCCCAAGGTCAAGCTGTCTGCCGGGGATTCGCCTCTATGCTTCTGTCTTCTTCATACCCAGGGCAGAGCACTAAGCTGAGGGCATCCTACTTTTCTTTGCTGGGCACAAGTCATGGGTGCAATTGTTTGTCTGAAGGGTGGAAGAGTAATTGAGACCCTTAATTCTGGAAAATTAGACTAAGGCAGAAGAAAATGAAAGCTGGTAGGATGTAGGAAGTTTTCACCCACAGAGTATTGTAACAGGGTGAGTGAGAGGAAATGGTAATAAATCATAGAAAGGAGAACCACCTGCTTGCCACACTTTGGCTGAATTTTTCTCTTCTCAGAGTTCTGTAGTTGATGCCTTATTAACATCAGAGAGGATTTGATGACTTGTGGTATTCAGTCCTGACTACTGAAATGAAAAGGATAGAAAATGAAAAGTATGGAAAATGAAAATCAATTGCATTCTCTAATTTTAGTCAGCCCATTCCTGGAGCATATTGAATACTACTTTGGGGTCTTTCATTGTTCAGGTTATTAATAACAAAGAACCAAAGTATTTCACATTCCTAAAGAGCCTTTCATCTCAAAGGAGCCAGTGTAATTCACTAATTCAGTTACCTGAACTACATTTGGTAATTATTTGAGGATCACTTCACCCAGGGGTGAATTTCAACGAGTTGTGTGACACCGCCAACAGTCACTTCATTCTCCAGTCAGTGCGAAAGAAAAATGAATAGCTAATGGGGATGTCCTCCTGAAGGATTTGCCCAGTGAAAACTTCAGGGAGATGGATGCTGAAAGAATGTAATTAACTGCCCGAAATTAGTACCTCCACTCTTACTCAAGGTTTCCTGACCTCTTTACTAGAGTCAGGATGGAGAGGTGTCTTATCTCAGAATGGGGCTCTCTAGCAGCCAAGAGACCTGTGAACAGCCATCACTCCATTGCTATATTTTTTTGAGTAGTTATAAATGGTACTGTATTTTTAATTTGTTTCCACAAATTCACTGTAAGAATATAGAAGTGCAATTAATTTTTCTTTTGTTACAACTGATTTTTGTATGTTGATCTTATATCTGCGATCTTGCTGAACTTACTAGTTTGAAGAATGTTTTTTTAAGATTCCTTAGGATTTTCTATGTAGACCATGATGGCATCTGCAAATAGGGACATTTTTAGTTCTTTTGTCTTATCTGTATGCCTCTATTTTCTTTTCTTGCCTTATTAAGCTGGCTAGATCACAGGAATAGCAGTGGTGAGAGCATACATTTTTGCTGACATCTTTACCTTGTACCTGATCTTTGGGGAAAAACATTCAGTCTTTTACAATTAGAAATAATGCTAGCTATAGGTTTTTTGTCGGCATTCTTTATCAAACTGCTGTTCCTAGTTTTCTGAGAGTTTTTTTTTTTAATTGCAAATAGGTATTGAATTTTTATCAAATGTTTTTTCTGCATCAATTGATACAGGCACATGAAATTTCCTCTTCATTAATATGGTTGACTACATGGATTGACTTTTGAACATTGAACCAGACTTGCATCCCGCAAATAGCAGTTATTCCAATACTATCTATATTAAAGTTCATTTATAAGGAATAGTGTCTCAGTTATTTGGGGGTGGGGTGGGGAGAAGAGAGGTTAAGTAGCTGGAGCTCTTCCTGCCAAGGGCATGTGGCTTGATCCACTTTACTGAATCCAGTAAGACTTCTTTCTCTCTTTCATCTACTCTCTGCAATTAACCAGAGGTCAGGAAACTGTGGCTAGCATGACAACTGCTCATTACCCTTGAGTCTGGTCATTAGAAAGTATAACATGGAGTCTGGCCACTGCAAAAGCTTGTGTTTGTGGGAACAGGCTCATCAGTCACTGCTATCCCAGAAAGAATGATCTCCACTTCCCTTCTGCATGCCAGATAACACATGAGTACATTTTAATGGCAGACGATAAATCATATCTAAAACCCTAGCAGAGGGGCACCTGGGTGACTCAGTCAGTTAAGCGTCCAACTTCAGCTCAGGTCATGATCTCGAGGTTCATGAGTTCAAGCCCCGCGTTGGGCTCTGTGCTGACAGCTCAGAGCCTGGAGCCTGCTTTGGATTCTTTGTCTCCCTCTCTCTCTGCCCTTCCCTGCTGATGCTCTGTCTCTCCCTCTCTCTCAAACTAAATAAACATTAAAAAAAAAAAAGTTTTTTTAACCCCAGCAGAAAAGGAGTCAGGAAAATAAGGTTTTAAGCCTTCCAACCCCTGTGATGCAGAGGGGAGCATAGAAACAGGCAGAAATAGATGCTGAGGGCCAAAAGACAAATTTTAGCACTTCCATCTGCCTCACTGAATCTGATAGGAAACAGAGACCTTCCATCTCCTCTTCTTACTCTCTAAATTTTTCCTCTTAAATTTTAATGTCCTCTTTCCTCTTTTATTTCCCTCATCATCATTCAAAAACCTACTCAGAAGGATGTATTTGCAAAGGTGGACTTGGGGTGGAAAAGAAAGAGGTGAGACGCAATGCAAATAGGGTATCTGTTATTTGAATGATCTATTTGAATGTGTGGAGATGTTTGAAAAGATGAGAAGAAAAGAAAAGAAAAAAGAAAGAAAGAAAGAAAGAGATTGACTATTTCCAGAAGAGTCTAAATTTGGGCAGCTGGAGTGGTCTGAGTGGATGCATATGTAGGCTGGAGATAGTGTGCAGAGTGAGCAAGGGTTAAGTAAAAACGGCACATGAAAGGCCTGGGGCTCAGTAATGGGACATGACTCCAACAAAGTGAGAGGAATAGATGGGCAATGATCATGTTCAGAGAAACAGAGCCAAGGACTTGAGTAGGACAGCTATAGCTTAGCTGGCAAGTCAAAGTTGAAATCGAGTCAGTTGGGAAGGAGAATTTGGAGTCAGGGTCTGGGATTGCTCCAGGGACTCTGATTGAGCAGGCTTTGGTCCTCAGCCCTCAGCTGCTGCTTATTATTTTAGGTGGCATGGTGTGAATAGGAGCCTTCTATAATCAGTGAGCCTTGTGTGTATCACTTTTGATTCAGGGTCTGAAGTGATTTCTGTGGATGGGTGGGGGGCTCAACCAGACAGTTGCTGATTTCCAAGACCCCAAGATCTTTGTACTTTAGCTCTTTCCCCAGGTCCCAGGTGAGATATTCTGCCAAGACAGAGCCTGATTAGAAGTCAAAGTTGTGTGAAAGGCCCAGAGATGGACTTCCTTCCTGCCTTCTTGCCTTCCTGCCTTCTTGCCTTCCTGCCTTCCTGCCTTCCTGCCTTCCTGCCTTCCTGCCTTCCTGCCTTCCTGTCTTCCTGCCTTCCTGCCTTCCTGCCTTGCCTTCCTTCCTTGCCTTCCCTTCCCTCCCCTCCCTTTCCTTCCTTCCCTTCCTTTCCTTCCTTGCCTTCCTTACTTCCTTCCTCCCCTTTTCCTGTTTCTTTCCTTCTTCCTCCTTCCCTTTCCTCCCTTTCCCTTCCTAAAAAAAAAAACAAAAAACAAAAAACAAACAAAAACAAAAAACAACAACAAAAAAAACCAGTTAGGAACTTTTTCCCATGTGGAAGACTACCGAACCCTTGAATAAATAAGTATATTAAGTCTGATGGATTAGAGAGGTCAGGACTATGGGAGGTAACAAGAGCCACTGAGTAACAAAATACCTTCCTTAAGGATTCAGCTCCCTAGATTCCTCCAGTCTTTATGTAACACCTCAGAGCACAGCTGCCCACAGCTCTCCAGCTCATTAGTCTTCAGGGAGTTAGAATGCAGCTTGAAGGTATTGGGGGTGACTGATTTTATTCTTGCATGGATCAGGGCATTTTGTACTGCTTGGTGGCCCCAGACTGCTCCTTAGACTGGTCTACAAGTATGGGATATTGGTTTCAAGAAGCATCAAACTGGCATCATCAGATCCATTGGCAAGGTTGGAGAAGTATCCTCTCAGGAGCAGTGATATGCCCCAAGTGTCCTTCTCACACATGAAGTACTAAATGTTTTTTCATGCCAGTGATTTTCAAATTATTTTGCCTTTAAATTATTTTTTTCTCTATCCAGATAAAATCTTACTTGGAAACTGAATATAAAAATCAAATGAAAGAGGAACTATTCCGATTGAACATTGGTGACATTCAGAAACCCATGTATTTACCCCCTCACTCCTTTGGACTATTTCCAAAAATTTTGCAGGGCTTCAGTAAACAGAATATTAAAACACTGTATTAAATGTTTGTTAAATCTGGTTAGTACTCTTAGTCAATTTTAAAGAGGAAGAAACAGACACAGAGGGGCTAAAGAACTTACTTTGCCACAATCATGCTGTGTGACTCTATCAGTTGGGAACTGTACTTGGACGATCTGAAAATTGGTTTAAGCAAGACAGATCTTTATTCCCCTCTCATCGAATAAGATGGCTTAGTCAGTTAAGCCTCCAACTCTTGATTTCAGCTCAGGTCATGATCTCACGGTCATGAGATGGAGTCCTGCCTTGGGCTCAGTGCTAGACGTGGAACCTACTTAAGATGTGTTCTCTCCCTCTCTCTCCCTCCCTCTCCCTCCCTCTCCCTCCCTCCCTCCCTCCCTCTCCCTCTCCCTCCCTCTCCCTCTCCCTCTCTCTCCCTCTCCCCCCCCCCCACCCCTCCCATGCTCTCATGCACATGTGCTTTCACTCTCTCTCTCTCTCTAAAAAAAAAAAAAAAGATGTCCAGAAGTGGGCAGTGTAGGACCAATGTGGTGGATGTGGTGGTGCCATGAGATTTTGGGGGACCTAAGGTCTTTGCAGCTCACCATTCCAAAATCCCTGGCGTGACTCTTCAGCCCATGTTTATAGCATGGTTTCTAGAGCTCCAGCCATTTGATCAGCATCTAGAAGGTATAGAAAGAGGAAGAGAAAGGGCCTGCCATCTGAGTTAGTCTCTTCAAAGGGGGCTTTCTAGAAAGCCTCAGTGTCTTTTACTTACATCTCACATAGTCATAAAAAAACTTAAACTGGGCATTTTGTCAGTCCTGGCAACATGGGAGCTCTGCCAGTGAGGAAGAGGAGAACTGTTATTGGGTGGGTAACTGATGGTCCACCACGAACTTGATGCTTTTGCCCTCTAAGTGAGCATGTATCTTGGCTTTTGGATTAGTCCCGATTGGAAATAACCTGCCTGTCCTCCTCCTAAACCCACAAAATCAATGTTTTGGCACCTAAATATACATTTTTCCTACTCAGAAGAGGGTCAGATATCCTTTGTCAGATTCATGTGTCTTGCATTTTATATAACTGAATTTATTATTTGCTCAGGTTGCTTGACACATGTCACTTTTTGAAAGAAATATTGTACACGTTTTGGATTCTCTCCAGGTAGCAGGTGGAAAGGTATAGTTACATGAGGTTTGTGACCAAAAGTAAGAGCCAGGTTATTCCTCAGCGCACATTAATCCCCATCTTTTGACCCTTCACTGCAAGAAGATCTTCACTAGTTTCTCACTGAGATATTGCATTCCCTATATGCTTAGGAAAACATCCACCTGTCATGGGTGATGGGGCACTATTGGTTCACGCCGAGCCACCACTGCCTGTGGTGTGGTGTGGAGGATGAATACTGGACATGGACTAAAAAAATCTGGACTCAGCTCTGTCCCTTACCAGGGGCCTAGCTGTGACCCTCAGGCAAGCCCTTCATTCCTCCAGGCCTCAGTTTCTCCTTCAGTAAAATAGGGGGTTAGACCAGAGGAGCTCTGTGGCAGGGACCCTGCCAAGGCAAACATTCTGATTGTATCTTCTGCTCCCATCCCCCTTCCCTTGCCCTCACTTGGATTGGAATGTGACCGACAAATGCTGCCAGCGACCGTGCTAGGGTCCTGAAAAGTCACCTGTCCCTTTTCTTCCACCAGAAAGAATTATGACAAAAACAAACAAACAAACAAACAAACAAACCCAGCCTGTTTTCTTTGAGTTTCCCTGAGGAAGATTTGTTTTCCAGACTCTAGGAGGTTTTCTTAATGTAGGTCTTTAACTAAAATGCCTCCAGTTGTAATTTAGTGCCTGTTTGCTTTTGTCCTGCTGTTAGTATCATTCTTGTCTGGTTATTCATAGGAAAACTTCAGACAAAATCAAAATTGCAATAGGATGAGGAACATTTTCCAAACGAAGATAGTAGATCCAGATTTCTCATTGTCTATTCATGAGTTCACTTATTAGCTAATTCCTTCAATCCAGAAACCAGGGTGCCTGTGTACAAGTCACTGCATGGAAGATGTGGGCTCCCACCCTGACCTGGTCTATACTATAGATAAAAGTTCCATTAAAGGTCAGTGCCTGCCCCATGTGTACCACGTTCATAGTTAATCTTTACAACAACCGTATGACGTACACATTTATTATGGAATTCACTTGCTTTTGTCTGCCTCATCTTTAGACTGGAGAGCCTGCACAATCCCCCTTCCCTAATCATTTTGTTTACCTAATTTGGGGACACTTATTATGCACTAGGCATTAGGGTTATGACCAAAAAAACAGAAAGGGTGTATCTGACAGGTCTGCCAATCTGTTAATCATAATCCCTCCAACTACTCCCAAGTATGTGACTCAAGCTCGGCCCATCATGAAACTTGGTGTCTTTTTCAATAGTGATTGGGCTGGGGGTTGGGAGAATGACCAGTAGGGCAAGTTAGGGTTTCATATACCATATGATCTGATTCTGGTTGCTGGAAAAGACAGAGTTTCTCTTTATTCATATAAAGATTCAGACGTGTATGGTACCTACTCCACTATTATGCTTTGTAGTTTCATAAACCAATAAAATCTCTTTTTGTTTAAATCATTGGTTTGAACCATATAAAACTGCCATTTTTTTCAGATTAGATGTGAACAATTTCATCTGGTTTAACCTAATGATGTGGATTTCTGCTGCCTGCTATGGAAAGAATCCCCATTAATGTGGTAGTATTGTTATCTCCCATGCAGATTAGGAAAACGAGGCCAGGTGTATTTATTTACCCCAGGTCATTCAGGTACTAGGCATAGCAAGAACTGAAACCCAGGTAACTTCAAAGCCTCTGTTCTTGATTACTCCGGTGCCATCCCATAAAGTCAGACAAGGACTGAAGAGAAGAGACTTCTCCTCAAGGGGCGGTCCGCAGGCGGTTGCCTATCAGTAAACTCTTTGCTACTGGTCCAAGAGGAGGTAAGAAATAATGAGTCAGAATGTAAATACAACATGTCACTGAGCATACGCTTTAAGTTCAGCTGACATTTGTTTTTTTAATTGCCAGACTTTCTTGATAAAGTAAGCAGTGCACTGACTTACATTCTGATGCATGCTCTTTATCCCCTCTTGAGCTGACATCAAACTACGGACCGGTACTTGGAGGAGCACTGGTAGAGGACTGGGTTTGCTGCCCACCTGACAACCATCCTCCTGTCTCTTGGGACTTCCACAGAAGCCATGTCTATGCCATGCGACCCTGTCCCCCTCTTCTGTTAGTCATAACTGATTTATTCAGGTCATTTGTGTGAGTCACGCTGGACCAACCAGATTTTCTTGTTTAAGAATATAGAATCTGAAAAAAAGAAACAAAGGAACCAGGAGGTGTTGGTTGCTGAGCTACAAAAATAGAAGAATGAGCCCAGGAAACTCTTGTTTTCATGTCTCTGGAACTGGTGTGAGTTTTGACTTCTGAGGAGTGGGTGTTCAGTCTTATATCTTGTAAGGTTATGAATATCCTTTCAAGCAAATTCCCTTTGGTCTTAAGCTAGCCAGAGTTGGTTTCAAGAGAACTTTAATAGTTTTGAAAAAATATAGGCAAGACCACCGGTTTCACGACTCAGAATTCTGTTTATGATTTCAATTATGTGTTAGCCTGGCTGACACCATCCTCCATGATTTTAGGTCTCAGTAATAGCTGGAAACACTGCTACCTGAGCCAGGGGGCCCCACTGTAAAACGGAAACAAAGATGTACATAACCAGTTACCCCTGGCAACTATAGTTACTCCAATAAAGACTAAACATCTTAATTAAAGCAAATAAATAAGCAACCTTTGTCTGTTTAACTATGGATAAATAGGAACCAAATGATTGAATTAACTCATTGCTAACTTTAGGACCAGTGCTGCTCTGGGGTGGAGCACTTACATCTGCCCATCTAGCTGGCTCTCAAGGAATGACCATGAGCTCTGGGAAAACAAACGTTATCTCAACCTGCCAAATGCGAGCAACAGTTTCCTGAATTCACGTTGGCTTTTTGGGAAACAACAACAACAACAGTGGAAACACAACCTAAATCCTCTTGTTATGTGGCCATATCTTTTTTAGATGCAATGTTTGATTTAAACAAATACTTTGGTCGTCTCCTGAGATCGTCTCACTCGTTGAGGCTCCAAGTCCCGATAGAAGCAGACCCTTCCGGCTCGGTGAAGGAGGCAGTGAAAATGGAGGTTTGAAGCTGCATCCTGAGCAGCGTGGAAGGGGCTGCATGGAGTGATAGCAGAAGGAGAAAGGAAGCAAAGCACCATGTGCCCGCTGCTCTCACTTAAGTGGAAGAAAAACAGTGCTGGAAGGTGTTGGGGCGGTGGGGGGGAGGCTTCAAAACTTGAAGCTTTCATCATTTATTTCTGAATCCGGACAATTGTCTCCTCTGTGCTTACCTAGAATCTCTGTGATCTTGGTTCTGAATAGGTTAATCTATTTTTAAAGGGTATCCAAATGCTATTAGGATAATTCTTGCATTCCTTTGCTCTTTCTATTTAAAAATTAAAGTGCTCGCGGTAATAGATTTCTCTGCCAGTATAGCCAAGAGGATCACCTACAGATGCTCTCTGAGTAGAAAAAACCCTCGAACTTGAGATTCAAATATCTGTGCTTATAATTTTCTCCGTTTAAAACCTCTTCTTAGTCTCTGTTTAAATTCTGATGATTTAGGTGCAGAGTTCTTTTTTCTTAGTTGTATTGCTGGACATATATTAGGCATAATCTATAAGATTTTCAACATGATATCATACATCCAGCATTTTTATTGTACTAAATTTCAGGGCTAATTTAAGTTTAAACTCTTTATTTTAGAAAATCAGTAACAGCAACTAATTAGCACATCTCATTCTGGATGTATTTGCCAACCAATTTCAGAGACTCATTTGCCTGTTAAGAGATTTTATTGAACACCAGCACCACAGACTCTCCTTTTTTTCTAGTAAACAGCTCATGCTTATTATCTTATTACAGGAATGCCACTGGTTAAATCAGGCTCTGAATATAAATAGCCATATTACTGCCATCAGGCATCAATGTTTATTTAGTGGCTGTGAGTCATGCATACCTCTTTGATCGGCTTTGGAATGAGCCGTTGCAGTTTTTGTTCAAAAAGGTTATTTGCAAAGGCTACAGAAGTATCAGTTAGATTAAACATGAAATTAATCAGTGTGGAATTTTATCAGCCATTTCTGCCACCAAACACCAGGTGTCAAGAGCATGTGCAAATGAGGGCTGAACATAATGAAGCTGGGGGACAGCTTAGTAGGGAGGTCAGAAAAGATTCCAAGAGGTCTACCATGCTCAGGGAGGAGAGATGAAAGGGAGGGAGGGAGGAAGGAAGAGAGGAAGGAAGGGAGGAAGCAAAGAGAGAAAGAAAGAAATATTGAAGGCCTATGGAATCATCTGGAACTCACTGGCAGTTTCACACTGCATATCTCATAGCACAGTATATGGAAAGAGAATCAGGTGACCTGAGTTAGTGTGAGCGCTGCCCTGTCCTACCCAGTGGTCTTTGGAAAACTGTTTCATATGCATATATGTGTTACAAAGCATATATTTTTATAACCTATGATAAATTTGTACACAAGCGTATTTTTCACCTCAACATTTCTTGAGACTAAAAATATCAGCGAGAGACCCAAGATAGCTGTCATGTGGTTTTAGTTGATGAAACTAAGTTGGCGGAGGAGATGAGGCCCTTTGACTGGAGGGCTCATTTAAAGCGGGTCCATTCAATCGTTCAACATTTAGTGGGTGCTGCAGCCGGTCAGGCACATGTGCTGAGGGAGGCCTGGAAATAACGATAACACACCATGTTTTGTACTAGGATGATCGCCACTCTAAATTCCTGGTGACCTCACTCTCCACCAGCCCTCATCACTGCTTGGCGATTCTGCAGTATTCTGCCAGGCGACTCACCCTGCTGGTGCCTCAGTGCCTGTTTCCAATGTTCTCCACTGTCTTCAAGCTTCTGGCTTTCCCTGAGTTCCTCTTCCTCTCAGCAGATGATCTAACCTTGGCTACAGTGAAAATGAATTCACCTACATTCACGCTCATCTTTTCCTTATTCAGTCTCACCATAGGGAACGTCTTCCCTCTTATAGCGGGTGATCCTTCTTCTGTGATTTGGACCCCATTTCTTCCCAGGGTTCTTCTGTTCACCCAGAATCTTCCCTTCTTCCCTCTCTCACTGGCTCTTTCCTGTCAGCAGATAAAAATGCTTAGTGTTTACAAGTTAAAAAAAAAAATCCTCCTTTGAGAGTACTTCTTGCCAGGAACCTTCCTTCCTCATCACAGACAGCTCCTTGAAAGAATTTCCCCCCTAGAACTCTGACTTCCTCAGGTTCTGCTTGACCTTGAGTCAGGTTTTCTGGGAGACTCTGACCCAGAGATTTGTATGAGGGTGGTATATGGAAGCAGGTGTTCTAGAAACCACCTTGGGAGTGGGATGAAGGGGGCAGGAATGGCAATGTAGGTACAACAGTGGCATCATCCAACTCTAGGAAACTCTAGAGCTGGCATGGCCTCTCAGAGATGACCTGAATTGAGGCAGAGGGGACAGGCCTTTGTACCCCACAACAACCTGTCATTGGATGCACAGGACAGGTGTATAGACTTGGGCAAGGCCGCTTCCTTTGATAAAGGGTAATTCTTGGAGGGGGATTTGGCCATGGGCCACCGGCAGACAACAGTCCTTGCAGCTGGGGGAATGAGTGCTTCATCCCCAGATGGGGTTTGTGGGTGGCATAGCCCGGTACACACTGCTTGCCCAGCCTTCTAGAACCTGGCTTTCTCTTGAGCTCCAGACAACATTTATATTCAACTGCCTATTGGATATTGCCATCTGGACACCTCACAAAAGCCAATCAGACATATTCACATTTAACTCATCACTTTCTACCCCTCCACTCACTCCTTCTTAGGGTTCTTTATCATGGTAAATGGAAGATAGAAGATGACTTGTGAGGGTTATCCTTTGTTTCCTTGGTAGGTTACTTCAGGGTCTGTTTGTTGTTTGCAGCCCTTCTAAGGAGTCTTGTGTGCTGAATAAACATGCCCACTAAAGAACCCACCCACTGTCTGTTTTTGCATCCTGTCATGAAATAGGAGCCAGGCTGTCAAGGCAGCACACTGCATTATGGTACGGCTGTCCTTGCTCACTTCACTTGTCTTCACTCTCACTTCCTTGGGCTTGCATCTGCCAAATATATTGTTATGGCCTTAACTCTGGTCTCAAAGGCCTTGCTTTCTGAGGACCTGTGAAAAGATACCACCTTTTCCCTGATGGCCTGTTTTCCAGTAAGTCCTACTGATCCTAACTTCTAAATAATTCTTCAGTCTATTCTTTCGTCAACATCTCCATGTGCCATCACCCTTAGTCAAGCACCATCAGTGCCTCTTGGATTGTTACCTCAGCCTCCTAACCAATCTCCAGGCTTGCTTCCCTATAAGCTATTTGCTACTGTCTAGCCCTGACACATAGTAAGAGCTTAATATTAGTTGCAAGAGTGAATGAATACCTGAATAGGTGTATCACAGCGTGCTGCATATTGTAACTGAACTACTTTATAACCTTGACATAAGATTTTTTTTCTAGAATTTTTTAACATTTCACACTCGATCTTCCCCTCTAGGAGAGATCACATATTAGTGGGCCATCTGGTGACCTCATAGATAGGCCCAAGGGCTTTAAGATAGGACACTAGAATTCTTTTTTTCTGCTTAAACTGAGTTATAGTTGAAGTTCTCTTTTTTCCTTCCTTCCTTCCTTCCTTCCTTCCTTCCTTCCTTCCATTTCCTTCCTTCATTTCTTTCTTCCTTGGTTTCTCCTTCTTTTGTTCCTTTGTTCCTTCATTCCTTCATCCTTCCTTCCTTCCTTCCTTCCTTCCTTCCTTCCTTCCTTCCTTCTTTCCATCCATCCATCCATCCATCCATCCATCCTAGATTGGGGTAATCCATACAACACTTTTACTCTTCTGTGCTGTTCTTTGTTCTTCTGCTTCTAAGATTTCATGGGTTTTTAGGTTAAGTGAGTGGTAATAGTTAGTTTAGGTTAACTGAGTGGTAATAGTTAGTTTAGGTTAAGTGAGTGGTAATAGTTTAGGTTAAGTGAGTGGTTAGAGCTGTGCTGGGTATATACTAGGGGCAAAATAAGTTTTAGTCATCATCATTACCATTATCATCCTATCATGCAGTTTTTTCCCTCCTATTTCCTTTCCATTTCCTGAGGTTTAAAATGGTTTTAAAATATTTAAATTGGGGGCACCTGGGTGTCTCAGTCGGTTAAGCGGCCGACTTCGGCTCAGGTCATGGTCTCGCGGTCTGTGAGTTCGAGCCCCCGCGTCGGGCTCTGTGCTGACAGCTCAGAGCCTGGAGCCTGTTTCGGATTCTGTGTCTCCCTCTCTCTGACCCTCCCCCATTCATGCTCTGTCTCAAAAACAAATAAACGTTAAAAAAAATTTTTAAAAAATTTAAATTGAGTAAATTGAGTAAATTCTATATACAGCTCTCCTAGGAAACAAAATACGGTAGAAATCTAAGTGGTCATCGACCTAAAATTGGCACTGTCCAATGAGTTATGTAGTGTCTGTACGCTATGTTTTTGTGGATATAAAATACAACTTAAACCTCAAGATTTAAGAATTAATATTCAATTTAGGAAACTTACAAAGTAAAAATAATACTAGTTTTCTTCAAGCCTTCATGCTCAAATTATAATTCTTACTTTAAAAATAAATATAATAAATCCAGGGAGGTATTTGATTCTAATTTGATTGAGTAGCTGAACAGACCAAATTCCCTAAAACATTCTGTTCTATTTACATCACAATTTTTAAAATTCCCTTGAACATTTTAAATTGCATTTATAAATTGAATGTATCTGATTATTTAAAGCACTTCTACTGCCCAACCTGCCCACCAAAGCCTTTCCAGCTCTAATTAGGCTAATTAAGTTAATGAATGTGGTCCATCTCAAGCTAAAATCCATCCACTGGAATATCCATTCCAGTTTTGCTTACAAACTTTGCATAATTCTCTTTATCTTTCAACTGAAGAGCGAAGTCTAAAATAAACTACTCAGTGATACATTTCAGATTAGAATCGAAGACCAAATCTATCAAATTCCCTAAAATCTCCTAAACACTTCAAATACTTCAAATATAAAATATACACAGATCATTCCTAAATGCATGAACAAACTATTAGTAGCAAACTATGAGTATGGTCTATTTCATCATCTCTATATTTAATTCTAAACATTCCAGAGTTGACAGATAGCTTTTACCATCTCAAGCAAGTTGGTGTTGCCTTTGGACGGGAATTTTGGCTGGGATACAGTTGTAAGGTCTGAATGCCAGGGTGCCCTGTCTGGACACTGAACGAGATGCTGAGCACCTTTTGAATAGCCACAGTGATGACAAAGGGATTCCTTGTTTGTGCCCTGCACACGGGGCTGTTTTCACAGCTGACCATCTGGTTTCAAATTAGACCATTATCCAATTCTTTCTTCTGATGCAGAGCCCGTAGTTCTGGCTAGTTTACCTGTTGATAGGTATTAATTAATCTACTTACCACTGATTAACTTGAAAAAAATTTTAAATTTACCTTTCATATTTGAGTATTGGCCACAATCCTAAAGATATTTATACTGTCAGGCTCATTCTTGTCATTTGTGGGAAAGGAAGAGGAAAAAAAGACACATTGAACATACTTTAGGTACAAAACACATGTCATCATATATGTATATATGTTATTTAATCTTTTTCACAGTTGTGTGATGTAGGCACAATTATGTTCATTTGACAGAAGAGAAAACTGAGGTTCAGACAGTTAAGTAGCTATTAAGTCATGAGCAGGGTTACAAGCCTAGTTCTGATTCTGTAACTCCCAGTTTGTGCTCTGTGGGGAACTTCATGTAAGCCTCCTGAGACTTCTAGCTAGAAGATGAGTTTGGCCACACATGCAGAAGATTCTTGGGGTTGTGTTTTTTAAAAAATTATTTTTCCTGCTATCTTTTTTATAATAAAACAGTCATAAATAGTTTGAGGCCATGGCTATGAGTTGAACATCTGACACTCGCTCTTTCTTTCTGGGAGGGATCACACATTAGGTGATCTCAGAGACAGAGGCCAAAGGGTTTTGAGATAGGAGACTAGAATTCTTTTTTTTTGTTGTTGTTAATAAAGTACAGTTGAAGCTTACTCTTCCCCCCTCCCTCCCTCCTTCCTTCCTTCCTTCCTTCCTTCCTTCCTTCCTTCCTTTTCTCCCCTTCCCTCCTCCCTTCCTCTCCTCCTTCCTTTTCCCTCTCTGTTCTCCCCCACTTCCTTTCCCTTCCTCCTTTCCATTTGGAAATAATTTCAAGCTTTTAGAAGAGTTGTAAGAATAGATTTAAAAAACCTTCCATATTCCCTTCACTCAGATTCACCAGTGGTTAATATTTATCGTTCTCTGAACTCTTTGAGAGTGTGTGGCACACATCATACTTCTTTGCACCTTTGCAAATTTAGAAATTGACATAATATCTAACTTGCAAATCTTATTTAAATTTCACCAGTTATGTCCCTTTTAACAATTTTGCTTTTCTGGTTCACAATCCAATATAGGATGAAGTATTATATTTACTTATATGGCTTTTTCGTTTGCACAGTCTGGAATGATTCCTTGGCTTTCTCTGCCTTTCATGTCATTGACATTTTTTTTTTTTTTTGAAGAGTATAGGTCATATATTTTCCAGGATAGTTCTCAATATGAGTTTGTCTAATGGTCCATCATGATTAGATTTAGGTTATGCCTTTTTGGCAGGAATCCTACCTAAGTGATACTGTGTCCTTCTCGGTGTGTTCTGTCAGGAGGCACTCGGTGTCAGTTTGACCCATTATTGATGATGTTAATTTTGATCACTTGGTTAAGGTGGTGGTGTCTCTGCCAGTTTCCCTCTTGCAAATTTACGACTTTCCCGTTTGTAATTAATGAATCTTTTGTAGTAGTTTTTTGAGACTTTGTAAATAAACTATTTCTCATCACGCTTTTACCTACTAGTTCTACCATCCATTAATGATCCTTATCTGAATCAATTATTACTGTGATAGCTGCAACATGTTGATTTTCTAACTCCATCATTTTTTTTCTACATTTATCAGTTGGCATTAGAGGGAGCGCTTACTGGTATCATTCATTGTAAGTCTGGGCTAGTGGGTTCTTATTTTTGTTCAATGGGTTATTGTTCATTACTATAAGTATTAATTTTGGTGTTCAAACTGTCTCAGATTTGACCAGCAGAGGCGAAGTTAAGCTGGTTCTTGTGTTCTTTTAACATGTCCTCATTATTTGGTCACTTGTTTACTTTTTGACACAAGATAGTCCAGACTCATCTTTTACTTTCTCTGCCTATGCCCTTGAATCAGTTGTTTCTCCAGAGAGCCCTTGTTCCTTTTAGTGGGGAATGTTGTCTAGAAACCAAGATTTGGATGCTACTGGAGTGTCAAAGCTGTGAGGCCCTTTCAGCAGACAGACCTAAGAAATAGACACACACATCCAGTTCTATGTTCATATATATGTTAAAGCTATAAATTCATACTGTGCACAAACACACACAAATAAGCATACCTATTTCTATATTTATACATACACTAAAAACTACAGATTCATACTGTATCCAGTTTTAATCCAACAACACAGAATTCTTTAAAGCCTACCCCCTCCGTATTTGTATATCTTCTCCCAAGGCGAGAAATCTGGTTCCCCACATCCTCAAAATATTTATCCATTTGCTCCATTTTACAACACAGAAAATAATTTCAGAATTATGCATCCATACCACTGAG
The DNA here is from genome assembly GCF_018350195.1 of Panthera tigris. Classification (NCBI taxonomy): domain Eukaryota; kingdom Metazoa; phylum Chordata; class Mammalia; order Carnivora; family Felidae; genus Panthera; species Panthera tigris. Next base: position 83,249,001 of record NC_056665.1, on the reverse strand, counting down.
AAAAATGTACATATTAAAGTGGAGGTCAGTGTTTGTAACTTGTTTTAGTCTTTAGATCGAGGTTATAGAAGCAAAGTATTATGTTCAAAAGGTATTTGGCTTAATTTATTTTTCTTCGGTGTGCTTAGGTTATTTGTTTGAAATATAGTGAGACTCTTGTTTCTGTTTGTATTCCATTTTAGATTTTTCATCTATCCCATTCTTGTGGGTTTAATTTTATGTATTTGAGTAAACAGAAAAGTAATATACTTCCAAAAGCCAAAAGGATACATAAAAAAGGATATTCCAGGAACGTGGAGTGTTCCTTTATCCCTTTATCCCTTGTTTTTACCCACTGAATACGCAAACTCATTAGTTTCTCCTTTATTCGTGCTGTGATTCTTTTTGTGAAAATATGTAGATGAATGTCTGTATTCTTATGTCACCTTTATTTTCTTACACAAAAGGTAACATACCATCGATAATGTTTGCACTTCACTGTTTTAAAGCTAAATATATATTCTGTAAATCACTCCATATCATTTCAGAGAGAGCCTCCTTATTCTTTTTTATAGCTGTACAGTACTCCACTGAATGGATGTGCTGCAGTTTGATCAACTACTTATTTTTGTCAATACAGCTTTTCATTATGGTAGAGATATAGTTTCAGGGAAAAGTGATAAAAGTGGGTCAAAAGATAAACATACATGTAGTTTAGTTAGACACTGCTAGATTCCCTTGTATAAATGTGTATCATTTTGCATTTCCACCAGTAATTCATAAGAGTGACTATTTCCCCAATGTCTCGCCAGCAGAATGTTTGGTCAAGGCTTTTAAGTTTTGACAACCTGATAAGAAAAAAAAAAAAAAATAAAAGCTATTGCAGCATTGTCTTATTTTGTATTTCTCTTATTATTTTGAAGCTGAACAGTTTCTATATGTTTATGATTTCTTTTTTTGGTAAATTGTTGATATCTTTGTACAATTTTTAGTCATTTATTCTTCAGCTTTTCAGGGTTCTACATATATTAGGGGTATTAGGTGGATACCCCTAATATTGAAAGATCTCTCCATCTCTTTCATTGTCCATTTCTTTATCTTTATTTCTATATACTTTTTAATTTTTATTTTATTATTTTATTATTTATTTTTTTAAAAAATATTTTTATTTTTTTATATTAAATATAATTTTTTGTCTTATTGGTTTCCCTACAACACCCAGCACTCCTCCCTAACAGGTGCCCTCCTCAATGCCCATCACCCACTTTCCCCTCCCCCCCACACCCATCAACCCTCAGTTTGTTCTCATTATTTAAGAGTCTCTTATGGTTTGCCTCCCTCTCTCTCTGTAACGTTTTTCCCCCTTCCCCTCCCCCATGGTCTTCTGTTAAGTTTCTCAGGATCCACATAAGAGTGAAAACATATGGTATCTGTCTTTCTCTGCCTGACTTATTTCACTTAGCATTATACCCTCCAGTTCCATCCACGTTGCTACGAATGACCAGATTTCATTCTTTCTCATTGCCAAGTGGTATTCCATTGTATATATAAACCACATCTTCTTTATCCATTCATCATTTGATGGACATTTAGGCTCTTTCCATAATTTGGCTACTGTTGAAAGTGCTGCTATAAACATTGGGGTACAAGTACCCCTATGCATCAGCATTCCTGTATCCCTTGGGTAAATTCCTAGCAGTGCTATTTGCTGCATCCTTTCTTAATAAAAACGCTTGAAAAAGTCAGGATAGAAGGAACATACTTAAACATCAAAAAAGCCATTTATGAAAGGCCCACAGCTAATGTCATCCTCAATGGGGAATAACTGAGAGCTTTTTTCCTGAGATCAGGAACACAACAGGGATGTCCACTCTCACTGCTGTTGTTTAAAATAGTGTTGGAAGTTCCAGCATCAGCAATCAGACAACAAAAGGAAATCAAAGGCATCAGAATTGGCAAAGATGAAGTCAAACTTTCACCTTTTGCAGATGACATGATACTCTACATGGAAAACCTGACAGACTCCACCAAAAGTCTGCTAGAACTGATACATGAATTCAGCAAAGTCGCATGGCACAAAATTAATGTACAGAAATCAGTTGCATTTTTATACACCAATAATGAAGCAACAGAAAGACAAATAAAGAAACTGATACCATTCACAATTGCACCAAGAAGCATAAAATACCTAGGAATAAATCTAACCAAAGATGTAAAAGATCTGTATGCTGAAAACTATAGAAAGCTTATGAAGGAAATTGAAGAAGATACAAATAAATGGAAAAACATTCCGTGCTCATGGATTGGAAGAATAAATATTGTTAAAATGTCAATACTACCCAAAGCAATCCACACATTCAATGCAATCCCAATCAAAATTGCACCAGCATTCTTCTTGAAGCTAGAACAAGCAATCCTAAAATTTGTATGGAACCACAAAAGACCCCAAATAGCCAAAGCAATGTTGAAGAAGAAGACCAAAGCGGGAGGCATCACAATCCCAGACTTTAGCCTCTACTACAAAGCTGTAATCATCAAGACAGCATGGTACTGGCACAAAAACAGATACATAGACCAATGGAATAGAATAGACTCCAGAATTGGACCCACGAATGTATGGCCAACTAATCTTGGACAAAACAGGAAAGAATGTCCAATGGAAAAAAGACAGTCTCTTTAACAAATGGTGCTGGGAGAACTGGACAGCAACATGCAGAAGAATGAAACTAGACCACTTTCTTACACCATTCACAAAAGTAAACTCAAAATGGATAAAGGACCTGAATGTGAGACAGGAAACCATCAAAACCCTAGAGGAGAAAGCAGGAAAACACCTCTCTGACCTCAGCCGCAGCAATTTCTTACTTGACACATCTCCGAAGGCGAGGGAATTAAAAGCAAAAATGAACTATTGGGACCTCATGAAGATAAAAGGCTTCTGCAATGCAAAGGAAACCATCAATAAAACTGAAAGGCAACTGACAGAATGGGAAAAGATATTTGCAAATGATATATCAGACAAAGGGCTAGTACCCAAAATCTATAAAGAACTCACCAAACTCCACACCCGAAAAACAAATATTCCAGTGAAGAAATGGGCAGAAGACATGAATAGACACTTCTAAAGAAGACATCCAGATGGCCAACAGAACCATGAAAAGATGCTCAACCTCACTCCTTATCAGGGAAATACAAATCAAAACCACACTGAGATACCACCTTATGCCAGTCGGAGTGGCTAAAATGAACAAATCAGGAGGCTATAGATGCTGGAGAGGATGTGGAGAAATGGGAACCCTCTTGCACTGTTGGTGGGACTGCAAACTGGTGCAGCCACTTTGGAAAACAGTGTGGAGTTTCCTCAAAAAAATAAAAATAGATCTACTCTATCTACTTTTTTAAAGGACATAATTCTCAGGGGCACCTAGCTGGCTCAGTCAGTGGAACATATGACTCATGGTTTTGGGGTTGTGTGTTTAAGTTCCATGTTGGGTGTAGGGATTACTAAAAAATAAAATAAAGGACATAATTCTCTCTTTTGTCCCTTAGTGACACACTTTTATAGTAACATTGTTTTAGAGACTCTTTTTTTTTTAATGTTTGTTTATTTTTGAGAGAGAGAGTGTGAAAGTGCCCACGCATGGGGGAGGAGCAGAGAGAGAGAGAGAGGGAGAGAGAATCCCAAGCAGGCTCTGCACTATCAGCACAGAGTCCAACATCCAGCTTGAACCCATGTCATGAGATTGTGACTTGAGCCCAAGTCAGACGCTTAACCAACCCAGGCGCCTCTGTTTTAGAGACCGTTAATGACAAGTATCTTTGCCTAGATAATTATTGGTGAACAGAGGCCCTGTGAAGATGTAGAAAATCCCATTCACCTTCAACCTCGGGGTCTTTGCTAAGTGAGGCGTTGCTCATCCAGCACTTTAGGGACGATACCTATTGGAAAGGAAGGGGTGATGTGAAACCAAGGCATGTCACGGGCACATAGACCAGAAACCCTCTCAGAGATCACACGGTGATCTGTAGATGAGCCTGAGCCTTCTGCAGGAATTGGCCCCACTGAAACCTCAGGCTGCCACATGTCTTGTCTTAGGGAAGGACTGGAAGACATGTGGCCACAAGATTCTAGGCTGGTGATAGCAGCAGGGGTCCCTGTGTGTGCATCAGGTAAGAGATGGTCACATCATAGAACCAAAGAATTTGAGGCCTGTAGGAGAATTTACAGATTACCTGGACTCAGAAACAATCTGACCTTATTTCATAGGCAGGAATCAGGCCTCCACATGTAAACAGCTTGCCCAAAGTCATAAATGTGACTTATAACTAAAAGGCCTTTTCAAAGGTAATCCATGTTGAAACATCTGCATTCAGATGAGTTTTATATTTTATTTATTTTTAAAAATTTTTAATGTTTATTTATTATTGAGAGAGAGAGCGAGAGAGAGTGAGAGAGAGAGGAGAGGAGGGGCAGAGAGAGAGAGGGGGACAGAATTCCAAGCAGGCTCCATGCCATCAGCACAGAGCCTGATGTGGGGCTCAAACCCACGAACGATGAGATCATGACCTGAGCTGAAACCAAGAGTCAAATGTTTAACCCACTAAGCCACCCAGGTGCCCCAAGATGATTATATTTTAAAAGTGTCATCCTGGTCAGCTGTGTAGTTAATTCTAACAACTGCCATGGCCAGAACTTTTCTGAAATTCTCTTAGCAAAGGAGAGCTGAAAATTTGCTTTGGGTGGTCTGTGCATTCATTCATTCCTTCGCTTTAATAATACTGACACATGTTTCTGATTTCTTTTTTAGACTTGAGTCTAACACATACTCTTCTATCAGCACAAGTTTTTTTGTTTGTTTTTAAAAATGGATCTCAGTGTAAATAATTAGGTTGGTTTTCTTTAGTTACATTCTTGTTTTAAGGATACACCCTAATTAGCTTAATTGGACTCCTGTGTTTCCTCAGTCTCTTATACAACCCATTTCTATCTAGATTAATCTCATCCATTATGTTAGTGGTTCCCAAACTGGTAATCATCAAGTGTGCTTGTTAGACATACATATTCAACCCCACCACGACATCCTGAATCAGACTCTCCACGTGATTGGAAATAAGAAATTTTAACAATTTAAGGTGAATGCAAATGTTGGAAAATGATGATTCTGTGTTAGTTTTGGGAACTTAACTCTCAGCTGGCGGCTTCACCCCAAATCCTTACATGTGGATTATCCCTAGGTTCTGAGGGCAATGCCAGTAAAACTTTGTGGTCTATGGCGAATTATGGGAATAAATATACAACTTCTTAACAGAGGCAATTCATCAACCTGGGAGGCTACTCTGAGAGGGAGAGAACTTCTCAGGATGATGAGGCACTTGTATAAGTCACAGTGCTTTACAGTGAGAGCCATTCTTCAGAAAATGCAGGAGGCTCTGGGTAGTCAGTTCTTCATCCATTACAGAATTGGTTGACAAAGGCAGTCATTCCTTCAGTCATCAAGATCTGTTGACCAGACCACTTGATCAAGCACCAGGACTGATTGATTGACATCAACAACACTGGTGTTCTGGTGAACAGACTGACATCCTGGTTGGGACTGCTTCTCATCCCCTTTGTCTTCCATACTACCACTGGGGCTGTCTGCTTAGGCTGTCATGAATTCACTGTCTTGATTTCCGTCTCTTATCTTGGAACGTCTTGCTCTTCCCACTCTAACACTTAAAATTTAATAAATGTTTGCTGAGTGATTGCTTTGTGTAAGGCACTGTGGGGTGGGGAAGCAAGATGGAAAGCCACTAAGAAAAATGAATACTCAGCCAAATTGTCGAGGCTAATAAAAATGCTTAAGCAACAGTTCCTGCTCTCAGGGAACTGAAGTTCGCTAGGGGGATAAAACAAAGAAAGAACTATTAAAACTTGGCAATGAGAATAGGCAAGGAAAAAACAGGTATAAGGCAAGTAGTTTTGGTGCAATAATTAAAATAGTTTGGTACTGATGTAAGAATAGATACATTAATGAAATTGAATAGTGAGCATAGAAATATACTCAAACATAAAAATAAATAAAATTTGATCATCTCATTTTGAATTGGTAAGGAAAATACAAAATATTTAATAAATTATTGCGGGACAACTGGCAAGTCTTCTGGAAAATGAATTAAACTGAATCCTTACCACAGTTCTTACACAAAATTAATTCTAAATGGATATAAATGTAAAGAAACCATAAATGCATTACAGAAAACACAGGTGAGAGGCTTTCTAATTTTAAGTACAGGCAGCCTTGTTTTATTGCTGGATTGTGCTTTGTAGATGCTGTGTTTTTTTAAAAATTGAAGTTTGGGGGTACTTGAGTGGCTCAGCTGGTTGAGCATCTGACTTCAGCTCAGGTGATGATCTCGCAGTTTGTGAGTTTGAGCCCCGCATCAGGCTTACTGCTGTCAGTGCAGAGTACTAAGTTAAAAATTTTTACAAATAAAAATTGAAGGTTTGTGGCCACTCTGGTTTGAGCAAGGGTTCTGGCACCATTTTTCCAATAGCATTTGGTCACTTCAAATCTCTGTGTCACATTTCAGTAATTCTCGCAATGTTTCAAATTTTTCATTATTATATTTATTATAGTAATTTGTGATCAGTGATCTTTGATGTTACTATTGTAAATGTTTTGGAGTGCCATGGATCACACTCATATACGATGGCACACTTAAATTAATAAATGTTGTGTGTGTTCTGACTGCTTCAGCAACCAGCCTTCCTCCATCTCTCCCCCTCTCCTCTGTCCTCTACTCCCTGAGACATAACAATATTGAAATTAGGCCAATTAATAACCCTACAAAGGCCTCTGAGGGTTTAAGTGAAGGGGAGAGTCGCACATGTCTTACTTTAAATCAAAAGCTAGAAATGATTAAGCTTAGTGAGGAAGGCATGTCAAAGACCACGATAGGCTGAAAGCTAGGTCTCTTATGCCAGATGGGACAAGTTGTGAGTACAAAGTAAAAGTTCTTGGAAGAAATTAGAAGTGTGACTCCAGTGAACTCACGAATAATAAGACAAAACAGTCTTATTGCTGATACAGAGAAAGTCTGAGTGGTCTAGATAGAAGATCAAACCAGCCACAACATTACCTTCAGCCAAATCTTCAACTCTGTGGAGGCTGAGAGAGGTGAATATATTGCAAAGGAAAAATCTGAAGTGAGAAGAGTTGCTTCATGAAGTTTAAGGAAAGAGGCCATCTCTACAACATCAAAGTGCAGGATGAAGCAGCAAGTTCTCCAGAAGACATAGCTAAGATAATTAATGAAGGTGGCTATACCAAACAATAGATTTTCAATGTAGATGAAATAGCCTTCTATTGGAAGAAGAGTCCAGTTCAGACTTTCATAGCTAAAGAGGAGAAGTCAGTGTCTGGATTTAAAGCTTTAAAGGACAGGCTGACTCTCTTGGTAGGGGCTAATGCAGTTGGTGATGTTAAGTTGAAGCCAATGCTTACTTACCATTCTGAAAATCCTGGGGCCCTTGAGAGTTACGCTAAATCTCTTTTGCCCATGTTCTATAAATAACAATAAAGCCTGGTTGACAGCACATCTGTTTACAACATGGCTTATTGAATATTTTAAGCCCATTGTTGAGACCTACTGCTCAGAATAATAGATTCCTTTCAAAATGCTACTGCTTATTGACAAGTTACTTGGTCAGCCAAGAGCTCTGATGGAGATGTACGACATTAATGTTATTTTATGTCTGCTAACACAACATCCATTTTGCAGCCTGTGGATCATTTTGATTTTCAAGTCTTATTATTTAAGAAATACATTTCATCAGGGTACAGCTGCCATAGACAGTGACTCCTCTGATGGATCTGGGTAAAGTAAATTGAAAACCTTCTGGAAGGGATTTACCACTCTGGACACCATTTGTGATTCATGGGAAAAGGTCAAAACATCAACATTAACAGGAATTTGGAAGAGTCGATTCTAACCCTCATGGATAACTTTGAGGGGTTCAAGACTTCAGTGGAAGGAGTAACTGCAGATGTAATCTCGTGATACAATGTTAACAAGTGAGGAGTTGTTGCTTGTGGAGGAGCAAAGAAAGTGGTTTCTTGAGGTAGAATCTTCTGTTGAAGATACTGTGAAGACTGTGGAAACAACAACAACCAAGGATTTAGAACTTAGTTGATAAAACAGCAGCAGGGTTTGAGAGAACTCTAATTTTGAAAGAAGTTCTGTGAGTAAAATGCAACCTAGCAGCATTGCATGTTATGGAGAAATCGTTGGAGAGGAAGGGTCAACCAAGTGGCAAACTTCATTATTATATTATTTTAAGAAATTGCCATAGCCAGTGCTTGCTCTGGCAGCACATATACTAAAATCGGAAAGATACAGAGAAGATTAGCATGGCCCCTGCGTAAGGACGACACGCACATTTGTGAAGCATTCCATATTTTTAAGTAGTTTTTGAAAATTAAAAAAAAAAAGGAAATTGCCACAGCCACCCCACCCTTCAGCAGTCTGAACAGTCAGCAGTCAGCAGTCACCAACATGGAGGAAAGACCCTCCACCAGCAAAAAGATTAAAACTCGCTGAAAGCTCAGATGATGGTTAGCATTTTTTAGCAAGAAAGTATTTCTTATGTACTTAATTTTTTAAGAAATTATTTATAGATTAAGGTATGTACATTGTTTTTTTAAACATAATGCTATTGCATACTTAGTAGACTACAATGTAGTATAAACCTAACTTTTACTGAAAAACCAAAATATTCATTTGACTCACTTTGTTGTGATATTTGCTTTATTGCAGTGGTCTGGAACTGAACCTACATTATCTCTGAGGTATGCCATAAAGTCTTTTCCAAGCATGAAAAAATAACCTAAAGGCATTTTTAAAAGAGTGATTTTCACTACATAAAAATATAAAACACACCATAAACAAAGTCAAAGACCAATGACAATTGGAAAAATATTTAAATCACATATGGAAAATAAAGGGCTGATATTTATAATATCCAAAGAAATTTTACAAGTCTATAAAAAGATAACTGAACAGAAGTTTAAAGAGACATGAATTGTGTATTTATAAGAGAAAAATTACGAATGCAAATAAAAATACACTTCAATAATTAAAGAAATGTAAATGAAAGCATTTTTTTTGGCCTATTTGATTGGAAAATGTATTTTTTTTAATTGACAAAATGTCCAGTAAGTTTTGTTGTAAATGGAGTATAAATTAGTGTATAATTTTAGAAATAAATTGGCAACATTTATTTAAAATGGGAATGTGGCTTCTTTGTGATTCAGAAATTGTATGTTTATAAAATTACAGGTTTACTCCAATAACTGCAAAGGTGTATGTACAAGGTCATTCACTGCAGCACTGTTAATTAAATGAAACACTGGCAACAATCAATAAGGTTAAATAGATTATAGTACATGCATATGATAGGATAGAGTAACAATGCTCTGAACTGATGAGATCTGCAATGGGTAGTTGCTTAATTGAAAACTTTAAAATGGGGAATCATAAAAAATGAGTCATATTTACTTTCAACATAAAATTTTCACCTAAACTCTCTAAATGTAAAATCATTCATCAGTCCTTTTTTAAAAAAATATTTATTTTTTAATTTACATCCAAGTTAGTCAGCATATAATGCAATAATGATTTCAAGAGTAGATTCCAGTGATTCATCCCCTATGTATAACACCTAGTGCTCATCCCAACAAAGTGTCTTCCTTAATGCCCTTTACCCATTTAGCCCATCCCTCCCACCCTCTTTTTGATTGCCAAGTAATACTCCATTGTACATATATACCACATCTTCTTTATCCGTTCATCGGCATTTGGGCTCTTACCATACTTTGGCTATTGTCAATAGCACTGCTATAAATATTGGGGTGCATGTGCCCCTTCGAAACAGCACACCTGTATCCCTTGGATAAATACCTAGTAGTGCAATTGCTGGGTCATAGGGTAGTTCTATTTTTAATTTTTTGAGGAACCTCCATACAGTTTTCTAGAGCAGATGCACCAGTTTGATTCCCATTAGCAGTGCAAAAGAGATCCTCTTTTTCTGCATCCTTGCCAACATCTGTTGTTGCCTGAGTTGTTAATGTTACCCATTCTGACAGATGTGAGGCGGTATCTCATGGAGGTTTTGATTTGTATTTCCCTGATGATGAGTGGTGCTGAGCATTTTTTCATGTGTCTGTTAGCCATCTGGATGTCTTTTTTGGAAAAGTGTCTATTCATGTCTTTTGCCCATTTCTTCACTGGATTATTTGTTTTTCCGGGTGTTGAGCTTGATAAGTTCTTCATAGATTTTGGATACTAGCCCTTTATCTGATATGCCATTTGCAAATATCTTCTCCCATTCTGTTGGTTGCCTCTTAGTTTTGCTGATTGTTTCCTTTGCTGTGCAGAAGCTTTTTATCTTGATGAGGGCCCAATAGTTCATTTTTGCTTTTGTTTCCCTTGCCTCCGGAGACTATTGAGTAAGAAGTATTGATCAATCTTTTGATGTTAAGAGAAGGTCTTTTCTTTGAGTAAGGGTTTGCTGACTAGAGTTCCACTCACCTTTCCTGCATAAGACCTATGATGTCTCTGCTCATCTTCCCAATCTTGTGTCCTACCTTTTTCCACCTTGCTCACATTGGCCTCCTCTAAGTTGCTCCAGTTGCTAAATTCCCACTAAATGGTCTCTGCAGTAGTTATTTTCTCCTTTCCTTTTTCTGCCTCTTTGCACGACTCTTTCCCATGCTTTAAATGTCATTCTAAATGTCTTTTTAGAGTCACCTTCTTTGATGACCTCAGTGTATCACTAGGGATAATTTTTCTTGCAGTAATTCTAGCTTAATTGACTTATATTATAAAAATGTAATTTATTGTCTCACCTATCTATCTATCTATCTACCTATCTATCTATCTATCTATCTATCTGTCATAGATCTGGCCTAAGAATACACCATAGCCATAGTTTAAACTAAATGACCAAGATTTGTCTTCTATTTTTCACCCTACTTCCTTAGTGTTGGCTTGATTCTTCTCTTCTTTCCAATGGCTGTCAACAACTCATGTAACATCTGGGTACTAAGATAAACACAACTTGACTCTGATGGTCCTTATATGGGTCTTGTGCTCGTTTATCTTAGGCCATTTTTCCAAAAGCAGAGTCTGATGCATGTGTAAGTGCTCTATAAGAAATACCTATAAAGTGTCAAGTATCTTCTGACCACATAAGAAACTAGCAACCACTAATAAAGGAAATTCACCAATATGTGGAAATTAAAGAGCATACTCCTGAACAACCAATGTATCAAAGAAGCCATCAAATGGGAAATAAAAAAATCTTGAAATAAAGGAAAATGGAAATACAACATACCAAAACTTGAGGGAAGCAGTAAAAGCATTTCTAAGAGGTAAGTTTATAGTGATAAACACCAAATTAAGAAAAAAGAAAGATCTTAAATAACTTCAGGGAACTAGGGGGAAAAAAGAACAAACTAAGCCTTAAGTTAGCAGCAGAAATAACAAAGATCCGATTAGAAACAAATGAAATAGAGACTAGAAAAACAATACAAAAGAAAAAAACAATAGAAAACAATAGAAAAGAACAAAACTAAGAGTTCTTTTTCTTGAAAAGAGGAACAAAATTGACAAATTTTTAGCTAGACCAAACAAAAAAGAGAGAGAAGACTTAACTCAGAAAAAAAAAGCAGAAACATTACAGTTTTTGCTACAGAAATGCAAAGGATTGTTAGAGATTACTGCAAGCATTATACACCAACAAAGCCATAAGATAGCCTAGAGGAAATGGATATATTCCTAGAAATAGATAACCTATTAAGACTGAATCATGAAGAAGTAGAAAATCTGAACAGATTAGTAATGAGTAAGGAGAGTGAATCAGTAATCAAAAATCTCCCAACGAAGAAAAACTCAAGCCCACAGGGGCTTACCGGTGAATTCTATCAAACATTAAAAAAAAAAAAAAATTAATACCAGTCTTTTTCAAACTTCTCCAAAAAAAAAAAAAAAAAAACTGAAGAGAAGGGAATATTTCCAAACATTTCACAAGCCAGCTTTACTCAGACAAAGACATGACAAGAAAACTACAGGCCAATATCCCTGATTAGCATAGATGTAAAAATCCTCATCAAAATACTAGCAAACCAAATCAACAGCACATTAAAAGAATCATATACCATGATAAGTAGGATTTATCTCTGGGATGCAAGGATGGTTCAACATATGCAAATCAATAAATGTGGTATTAACATAAAGGATAAAAATGATATGATCATCTCAATAGATGGAGGAAAAGCATTTGACAAAATTGAGCATCCTTCCATGATAAAAGCTGTCAATGTATTAGGTGTAAGGTAATGTATCTAAATATAATAAAGGCCATATATGAGAAGCCAACAGCTAATGTATTCAACAGTGAAAAGCTGAAAGCTTTTTTTCTGAAATCAGAAACAAGACAAGGATGCCCACTCTTGCCACTTGTATTTAAAATAGTATTCAAAGTCCTAGTCAGAGCAGTTAGGAAAAAAAAGAAAAAGAAAGAAAGAGCATCCAATCAGAAAGGAAGAAGTAAAATTGTCACTGTTTGCAGGTGACATAATCTTGTATATAGAAGACCCTAGAGACTCCATCAAAAAACTGTTAAAACTAATAAATTCAGTAAAGTTGCAAGACATAAAAACATAGAAAAATCAGTTACATTCTATACAGCAACCATAAACTATCTTAAAAAGACATTAAGAAGACAATCCCATTTATAATAACATCAAAAAGAATAACATACTTAGGAATAAGTTTAACCAAGAAGGTGAAGGATCTGTACACTGAAAACTATAAAACACTGATGAAAGAAACCAAAGAAGACACAATCAATGGGAAGTTATCCCATTTTCATGCATTGCAAGTATCAATTTTGTTAAAATGTTCATACAACCCAAGTGGTCTACAGATTCAATGTAATTCCTATCAAAATCTTAATGACATTTTTTCACAAAAATATGAGAAACAATCATAAAATTTATATGAAGCCATAAAAAAAATCCAAATAGTTAAAGCAATCTTGGGCAAGAAAAACAAAGCTAGAGGCATCATACTTCCTGAGTTCAAATTATGTTACAAATTGTAGTTATCAAAACAGCATGGTATGGGGCATCTGGGTGGCTTAGTTAGTTAAGTGTCTGACTTGGGCTCAAGTCACGATCTTATGGCTTGTGCGTTAGAGCCTCGTGTCAGGCGCTGTGCTGACAGCGCTGAGCCTGGTGCCTGCTTCAGATTCTGTGTCTCTGTCTCTATCTGCCCCTCCCCTGCTTGCGTGTTCTCTCTCTCTCTCTCTCTAAAAAATAAGTCAACACTAAAAACAATTTAAAAAAATTAAAAAGAATCCAGCATGGTACAGGCATAAAAACGGATACATAGATTAATTGAAGAGAATCAAGAGCCCAGAAATAAACCCACTCATACACAGTCAACTAATCTTCAACAAAGGTGCTAAGAATACACAATAGGGAGAGGATAGTCTCTACAGTTAATTGTGTCAGGAAGACTGAATACACACATGCAAAAGAATGAAACTGGACCATTTTATAACACCATACACAAAAATTAATTCAAATGGATTAAAAACATCAATGTGAGATCTAGAAGTATAAAACTAGAAGAGAACATGGGAGGAAACCCCTTAGCATTTATTTTGGCAATGATTTTTTTTTCGATTTGACACCAAAAGCACAGGCAACTAAAGCAAAAATAAACAAGTGGGACTACATCAAACTAAAAAGTTTCTGCACAGCAAGGGAAACAATCAATGAAATGAAAAGGCAACTTACAGAATTGGGGGAAATATTTGCAAATCATGTATCTGCTAAGAGGTTAATATCCAAAATATGTAAGGAATTCAAACAACTCAGCAGGAAACAACAACAACAACAACAACAAAACAAATAACCTGACTAAAAACTGGTCAAAGGACCTGAACAGGCATTTTTCCAAAAGACATACAAATGGCCAACAGGTACATGAAAAGAAGCTCAACATCACTAACCATCATGGAAATACAAATCAAAACCACAATGAGATATCATGTTGCACCTATTAGGATGGCTATTATAAAAGTAAAAAGATAACAAGTGGTGTTGAGCATGTGGAGAAAAGAGAACACTTAAACATAGTTGGTGAGAGTGTAAATTTATACAGTCATTATGGAAAACTGTACAGAGTTTCCTCAAAAAATTAAAAGAAGAACTACCATATAAGCCAGCAATCCTAATTCTGTGTATATATCCAAAGGGAATGAAATCACTATCTTGAAAAGGTATCTGTAGTCCCATGTTCATTGCAGTGTCATTCAGGTAGCCAACGTATGGAAACAGTCTACTTATCTGTCAGTGGATGAATGGATAAAGAAGATGTAGACTATTCAGTCTTAAAAAAGAAGGACATCTGGGGGCACCTGACTGGCTCAGTCAATGGAGCATGTGGCTCTTGATCTCATGTAAAGATGAGCTCTTGATATAGGTGTAAATATTACTTAAAAAAAAGTAAAATCTTTAAAATAAAAATTACATTTTAAAAAAAGGACATCTTGCCATTTGCGACAACATAGATGATTTTGGAGGATGTTCTACTGAATGAAATAAACCAGACAAAGACAAATACTGCATGATCTCACTTAGATGTAGAATCTAAGTAAGTCAGACTCAGAGAGACAGGGTGTAGAGTGCTGGTTATCTGGGGCTGGAGGGTGGGAGAGGTGGGGAAATGCTGGTCAGAATACAAACTTTGTTATAAGGTGATTAAGTTTTGGAGACCTAATGTGCAGTATGATGACTATTAAAGTCCTTCCTTCCTTCCTTCCTCACATATTTGTGAGGGAGAGAGTGGAACAGGATAAGGAAGGGAAAGATACTGAAGAATTAAGAATCTCAGGTCAATTCTAGCCTTGGCATGATGCACACAGGGACCATAAACCACAATGCAAGGATAATGTAGCTTTTTTTTTTTTTTTAGTGTTTGTTTATTTTTGAGAGAGAGGGACAGAGTATCAAAGGGGGTGGGGTGCAGGCAGAGAGAGAGGGAGACACAGAACCTGAAGCTCCAGGCTCTGAACTGTTAGCACAGAGCCCTGTGTGGGGCTCAGACCCATGAACCATGAGATCATGACCTGAGCTGAAGTCGATCACTTAACCCACTGAGCCATCCAGGCACCCCAAGGGTAATGTAGCTTTTTGTGTCTATGTATCAGTCAGTTGTTGGCTGAGGACTGCTCCCAGGTTGGGCAGATCCCATCAGCCAGGGCAATGAATTCTCTGGAGACAAAGGGCAGGTGTGTGCCTTTAGCAGTCAATACAGCACCTGGGGGATATGTGTGCTGCCTGGCAAAGGACATCTGAACTGGGCACCACAGCATCTATCACACCATTGGGGCCAGGAAGATTGCTGTGTTAGTTGGTTTAAGCCAGTTAGAGTCCACTTATGGAGATATGGATGGGGTCAATCCCATCCACCCAACATTGCTGAAAAATTCATGATAAGTGTAAGCATGGAAAATGGGGAGAATGGATGGTGATCAGGTATCCAAGATATGTTCATATACTTCCTACTCTTAATTAGTTGTTGTTGTATAACCCTGTTTATTTCCTTCAGAGCACTTTCCATAGACTATAATTCTCTTAATGATTGCTTGATTGCCTGTCTGACTCCTAGAATGTAAGTTCCAGGAGGATAGGAACCTCAGTTGTTTTTTGTGTTGTTGTTGTTGTTGTTGTTGTTTTGGTTCGCTGTTGTAGCCTAAAAATCTATTGGCTGTCTAGTACTAAATATGTTGATTGCCTTCCAGATAGTACTCTAAATGTGCAAAGGCACCATTATAAAAAGGAAAAATGTTGTGTAGATAAAGAAGATAATTCTAGACCATTAGTTCTCTAACTGTAGTCCCCAGACCAGCAGCATCAACATCACCTAGAAACTAGTTAGAAATGAAAATTCTTGGGGCGCCTGAGTGGCTCAGTCAGTTGAGTGTCCTACTTCAGTTCAGGTCATGATCTCATAGTTCGTTTCATGAGTTCGAGCCCCATGTCAGGCTCGCTGCTGCCAGCCTGTCGGTGCAGAGCCAGCTTCAGATTCTCTGTCCCCTTCTCTTTCTCTGCTCCTCCCCGCTTATGCTCTCTCTCAAAAAATAAATAAAATATTTAAAAAAAAAAGAAAATTCTCAGGCCCCACTCTGGACCTAATGAATAAAAAACTCTAGGGGTGGAACTCAGAAATCTCTGTTCAATAGGCCTGCCAGATGATTTGGATGCATAACAAAGTTTGGGAACTACCAGTCTAGAACAGTTTGACTAAAATATGGGATTTATGCAGGGTAGGTAGTGGTAAATAAAGTGGTAAGAAAAATTTAGGACCATATTATTATCAATTTTAATGTAGTAAACAAGTACCCTGTATGCTGTTGATTTGTTTTTACTTTTCTGAAATAAAACCTTTTGTTGGAAAAGCCATGAATTCTTTGAATTCTAGACACACTTGTTGGTGTTTGGAAGGTAGGAGTGGGTGGGATTAATGGTGTTTTGGTTTTTCAGGACAGGAGGGGATATAATACTCCTGATAATTCATCCTCACCCTTACCTTCACCCACAGGCAGCTCCTTGCCCTATGCACACAATTTCCCTTTTTTTTTTTTTTCAAGTTTATTTATTTATATTGAGAGAGATAGAGACAACACGTGAGCAGGAGAAGGGCAGAGAGAGAAAGGGAAAGAGAATCCCAAGCAGCCTCCACACTGTCAGTGCAGAGCCCGACATGGGGCTCGAACTCACGAAACTGTGAGATCATGACCTAAGCTGAAAACCAAGAGACAGAGGCTTAACCGACTGAGCCACCCAGGTGCCCTGCAAAATTTCCTTTTCTTTATTCTTTTTTAAAATAAACTTATTTTTTAGCATGATTTTAGACTTAGAAAAAAATTACAAAGATAGTCCAGAGAGTTCCCATATAGCACCCCACCTAGTTTCCCCTATTATTAACATATTCGTTTGTGTGGCATATTTATTACAATTAATAAGCCCATATTGATCCATTATTGATCCATTATTCTTAACTAAAGATCATATTTGATCCAGATTACATTAGTGTTTATATAATGTCCTTTTTTTTTTTTTTTTTTTTCCCTGTTCCAGGATCTACCTGGGATGCCACATTATATTTAATCACCATGTCTCCTTAGATTCGTTTTGGCTATTACAATTTCTCAAACTTCCCTTGTTTTTGACGACCTTGACAGTTTTGAGGAGTACTGTTTGGGTGTTTTGTAGAATGTCTCTCACCTTGGGTATGTCTGATGTTTTTCCTAACAATTAGATAGGGTTTGGTTCTTGGTTACAAGATTAACAGAGGCAAATTGTGTAATTTTTGGCACATCCTATCAAGGGTACATACTATCAACGTGATTTATCACTGTTGATATTGACCTTGATCTGAAGCCTCAGCTAGGGTATCTGTAGAAAGAGGATGGATTTATGAAATGGTACACAGGGAAAGTTTTCAGAACCTGAATTTTACTTAGATTTTGGGAAGATGTTTGTGGTAATGAAAAGGAGAGGAGGAGCCAAAACCTTTGCTTAGGGTGCTTTTCTAGTATGCGTGACTGGGCCCATGGCTGGTGTTTGACAACTACAGCAGCTGATCTTCCAGGTAAAGAAATTTGGTCTGTAGTCAGTTTTCTCCTCGGGACCTGGGGAGAGTTCGGGCGAAGAGTGTTTCATGGTTGAAGCTCTCAGTGCCCTGGAACACAGGGGTAGAGAGTGTGATTGGTACAGAGGCCCTACTGGCTACGTCTGCCAGTCAGATCAGCTAGCACAGTCCTTCCCAGAATGACTTAGACAGTCACCTGGAGGTGATATCAGGACCTTTCTAGGGCCTTAGGCTCTGGAGGGATGAGTCTGGGGATATTCCGCAGTAATATCCCAGCTGCTTAGTCATTTGAAAAAGCAATGGATGCCTGAAGTCAATTAGGAGATGTATAGCTGAAATTTTCCCACAGACAGATTGGCCATCTATTTCATAAGACGAATTTGACTATAGAAAGAATCAAAGGGCATACATTAAAATATTAATATTGTTTATCTCTGGGTGTGATGGGTTTTCGGTTGTATGAGTTTTCTAGGGCTGCCATTAACAGAGTACCACAAACTGGGTGGCTTAGAACAACAGAAATGTATTGTCTCATAGTCCTGGAGGCCAGAAGTCTGACATCAAGGTCAGCAGGACCGTGTTCTCTCTGAAGACTCTTGGGAAAGATCTTTCCTTTTCTCCTCATAGCTTCTGGTGGTGGCCAACAATCCTTGGTTTGCAGCTGCAACACTCCAGCCTCTGCTTCTGTCATCACATGGCATTCTCCCTGTGTGTCAGGGCCAAATTCCCTATTCTTATCAAAGCACAAGACATATTATGTTTAAGGCCCACCCTAGTCCAGTATAGCTTCTTCTTGATTATATTACAACGACCCAATTTCCATTCACAGGTCACTTTCACAGGTTCTAGAGAGACACGAATTTGAACAGGGGTGGTTGGTATTTTCTTCTTCATATGTTTCTGTTTCACTTTGGTTTCTTTTTGCAACTTGCATGTGTTACATCTATACCAGCAAAACAACAACAAAAAACAAGCAAACACACAAAAACAAAAAAATGCAATCCCTACCACGAATACTCTGAAAAATAATAGAAACTGCATTTGGTGTAGGGGCCAGAGCTGTCCTGGAACATGCAGGAAAGGTTGCTTATGCCAATGATGTTATCCTGTGCCAGGAGGCTTCCTACATAACCCAGCCAAACCCTGGTCAAAAGACAGGGAGGGGTGCTGGGGTGGGATGCCTGGGGAAATGTTTGGGCATCTCTGCTCAGGCCAGGGCTGAGGGTGGAGGCTTCTCTGTCTTGCTGTGGGCTGGGCTGCTGGCTTCCTAGATATGGGGCTTACCCAAAGAGATCATTTAGGCTTCCTGTGGCAGCACCCGCTTCCTGAACAAACACAGGAGGGCAGCTTCAAAAAGTGTGAATGTGATAACTAAAGCCACATTCACTCTGGCTGGGTAAATACTGCCTGGGAATCAGTCGCTGTTTTCCCAAACTTTCTTAGGTACTGGGGCCCTGTGGGGAGGTGACTTCTCTCATGACAGCCACACCCCAGGTCGCCCTTTATTAGTCACAGCACATGCTTTACTCTGCTTGGTTATGCTCCCCTGACGTTCTGCACGTCCCACCATCCAGCAGTACGTGTTTACCCTTCCCCAGGGCTGGTTGGACTGAACAACATTTTGTGCAACCCGTTCTAAAGGAGCAGCTGGGAATCAGGTTTAAATCATAGATATTCAGCACGGCAGAATTAAAAATCCCTTAGACGCTTTTGTTTATGGGTGCCAGGGAGAGAGAGCAACCAAGGGAGAAAGAAGAAATTCTTAGTGTGTTTCATTTAACCACAAATTCTGTCTGCTTCCTTCAGAAGGCACTGGTGTCCGACTGATTTTTCAAATGTAAGAGCATCCTGTTTGGAGATGGGGGCTTTGAGTGGATAATTCTGGCTATTAAGGAACAAAAACAACGGGTTCTTTAAGGGGGGGGATGGGCATTCTTCAAACAACTGTTCCTAGGCCTGAAAACTCTCTTAGAATGTCAATATCAAGTTCAGTCCCACGTGACTGAGGCAAAAGGCTTTCATCCTTTTTCTACACAGCTATTTAACCCTTTACTAGGGTAAAGGACAGCCATAAGAGAAGAAATAAGACTTCTCTTCCTGATCCACATCTAGCCACAACTGATGGAGGGCTCCCATTCTGTACCTCCCCCCCACCCCCAGTGCCATTGTTCTCCTCCTTTCAGAAAAGAGAAAACAGGCTCAGAGAAGTTGGGTAGCTTGCCCCAAATTGTAGCTGTTGGCAAACTTGAGCCCCCATCTGAGTGACTACAAACGCTGGATTCTTGACCATTACATCGAGCTGCTTCTAGAGAGGGTGACATCCACCAAAGTGTGCTCAGCAGAGGCTCAGGAGAAGAGCAGGCATTCACAGATGGGAGTTGGATATGCTTCCATTTCTATCTTTACTGTTCACTTACTGTGTGACGTTCCATAGCTCACTTACATGTAAGTTTGGTGTGTTTTCTTCCAGCATTAAAAAATTCACATAAATATTATATATGGACTTTTTGTGTGGGCATGCTTTATAGAAGTGGGATCACGCTGCGTGCATTATTTTGCAACTCAACTGTTTTTCAGTCAATATATTTTTGAGATTTACCCATTTTGACACACATAGATGTGATGGAATCCTTTTAATGGCTCTCATATTACTCCATTGTATGAATGTACGTTTTATAAATAAGTGCACTTAAATTTTCAGTTTTTTGCTATTATGAACAACATTAACATAGATATACTCAGGACTCCCACATTGCAGAGCCCTGGAAAGTTCCATTCCCATTTCTGTGTATGTACCTTCTGGAGTTCTGCAGCACATACTCGGTGTACCTTGCTGTACCTTGCTGGTGTCTCCTTCCTTCATTTTCTTTTTTTTTTTTGTAAACAATATTTATTGAGTGCCTAGTGAACCCAGGGCATTGTTCAAGTGCTTTGCTTGTATTAATGTATTTAGTTCTCCGCAAAGTCCTAAAAAGTATTGTTTTTACCATTCTCATTTCTCAAACAAGGACGGTGAAGGGCGTTGAAGGCATCTGTTGGCTCCGAAAGCTGCAGAGCTGGCATGGGAACTCGGATGGCCAGGCTCCGAGTGCGGGTGTTGAACCATTACACTAATTCTCCCTTATGTTTCACTCTCTACTTGGTTGATGTTCACTCTCAACGGTACCCTTGAGAGTAGGGACCATGGGGGGCCGCTTATTTTGCATTCCAGTGCCCAAGCATGCCTCACCTCCCTTAGGGGCTCAATAATACTGTGTTTATCATTTTACTCTTTGTTCAGTGCTCCTTTCCTAATTCACATTTCCTCTTTCTCTTCCCCATCTAGCTCTTTCCCCTCATAAGCATCCTTTCTCCTGCCCTCTCCCCATAACATGGCTACCCCATGGCTTAACAGGCTTTCAAAGATGACAAAGGGACATCACAGATCCATGAACAGGAAAGCTTTATAACTTGCCCTATTTGGGAAAGAATATTTTACCAAAGGGCAAAGGAGGACTTGACTTTTTTCTGCCCTCAGGAGGCCCAGTTTTGCAACCCTGTAGGTCTAGGGCTGAACAGGAGGCACTGCTGTGTTCACACGTTCAGTCAAGAGTACTTCTAATTCTGTCCTTCAGCCGTCAGGCACGTAGGCAATTTCCTCTTATAAAGTTGGTGGTTGTAACTAAACAGGTGCAGATTTGAGGAAATGCAGGCCGTCTCCACTAAGCGCCGGCTGCCTGTGCGATTAGGTTGATAAGGGACTTCCCCCTCCCCCCTAATGTATTCACCCCAGCCCCCCTCCCCCAGTCTGCCCCGGCAGGAGCCCCCGCAGCTGGGCCCCACAGCCCAGGCGGGGAGGAACAAGCGAGTCGGGCCAAACGTGAGCAGGCGAGTGTGCGGCTCAGAGGAAAGCACACAGGGACAAGAAGGTCGAGTTCCCGCTGGGGAAGGACCACCGTCCAAGGCTCTGTCCTTCCCTTCACCCTGCCGCCCCTCCTTCCCGCCAGGCCAGCGCCGAGGGGGCGCTCGGCGGAGGGAAGGCGAACCCCACGGCCGCGTGGCTTTCCCAACGGCTACCCCCGGGGCCCCTCGCTCCGCCTCGGCCGCCCACGCGGAGAACAGCTCGGCGGATCGGCCCGCGGAGCTGGGCGGCGGGACGTGCGGCTGGCCGGCGCGGTTCCAGGGAACTCTCCCCGGGCTTAGGGGTGCGGCCGAGCGCGCTGACTCACGCTCTCGCTACGTGAGCGGCGAGCCGAGCCGGGCCGGGCCTGGCGGGGGTGGGGGGGAGGGGGAAGGAGGGGCCAAGCCTGCGCCGCCCGCGCGCCCTTGTGGTTCTTCGCGGGCAGCTGCGCGGGGCCGCGCCGCGCGCCTGCCGAGGACTTCACCCCCGGGCTGGTCGCTGGGTGCCGATTTTGATCTTCTTTACGGCTTTATGGCCGCTGCGGGGCTGTGATCTTTGATTCGCAGCGAGAGCGCCCGACAGTTTCTGCTAGGCAGGGGCCGCCAGAATCACGTTAGGTTCGCATGGGCGCAGGGCTTAGCCTCTTCTTGCTCCTGGGGGTGTCCACTGCGGCCGGAGGCCCGGCCTCTGGGTTTGCACTTAACAGCATCTTACCTAAGTAAAGAGCCATCTAGTAGTCTACGGGCGCTCTCGCACTCTCTTTGTTTCATCTGATCCCTAAAACAACCCCGTGACATGGGAAAGATAGGAAGGGCAGGCGCTGTTCAATCCATTTGACAGATGAGGAAATCAAAGTGTATGTTTAGGTATTTTATCCTTTGGTAAGAAAGCAGTTGGCTGTACCTTAGACGTAGAAGTACTTAGTTCTTGGGTAAATAAATTTTATTGCTGGAATAGCCTATTTTAGCATCGTCTTCTGTTCTCCTGTGTTCCCTGGGAAGACCAGTTACAGAGGGAAAAAGGGGTCCTGGGAGTGAGGGGGGGGGGTGCTCTGGGGGAGGGAGAGTTTATATTAATAGGTGAAATTGTCCCGCTGTCTACACAGCTGTTACCTTTTTGGTAGGCTTTAAATGGACACAGCTGAGCTTACAGTATGACCAGTGTTAGCTGAATAACTGGCTAGTCCTCGTCAAATACACCGAGGGTGTCCTTGGATGCCTGCCATGGATGAGGGTCCTGCTGGTGCGGTGCACAAGGGCCGGACCCCGAGCACTAGGCCCACCTCTGAATCTTGAGGCTTTGGTCATTGCCAGTGACTCTGGGCAGTGTGACTAACATCATTGAGCTTCCTCGCACTTCGGGTTGCTATGAGGTTCAAGAGAATGTATTCGAAGGAGTTTCCTTAACTACCATGGCCCATAGAAATGAGAGGCGGGATTCTTTTCCTTGGTCATACAATATCAGGGGTGAGAGGAGAGAGACATTGTCCACTTCAGAAAAATCTGTGTCACTCTTGTTTGCTCATCTGGGGTAAACCATGGAGAACACTGTTTCTATAGAGTCAGTAGGAACAAAAATGAGTTAATTCTCATGGAAATTTTGCCTTTAGACGCAGAACACTTGGTTACAGGATCTTGACTACAAACACAGAGCTAAGCCACTTGTAGAGAGCACACACCAGTTTGCCTACTTTGTTTTTGTCTTGATTTTTTGTTGTTTTGGAGGGGGTGGGGGCTTGCCAAAGTCTTTCTAGATTATAAAATTAATACATGATTTTGTAAAAACAAATAAACTAAAATATAAAGAAAAAACCTTTATAATCACACACACACACACACACACACACACCGATAATGTTAGCATTTCAGGTATATTTTCCTACGTATTAAAAAAATTCATTTCAATACAATTGGGACCACAATTTGTGTTCTGTTATTTACCTTGCTTAATGTTATATCATACACATTTTCCCATGTCCTTAAATCTTTATTGGTCAAGTTATGAATGTATTATATTTTTTCAACATTGTTAGAAGTTTAGGTTGTTTCCATTTTTTGACTAAGCAACACTCTAATGAGTATCTTTGTGTATAAATATTTGACCATTTTATTTATTATCTCCTTAGCATCCATTTCCTAAAGGGGCATTTTTCGCTCCAATAACATAAACATTTTCATGATGAGATCACATTGCCAAGTGGCGATTTCCATGAATGCAGGGACTGGACTGGCCTTCTTTATTGCCGTATTGCTGGCATCCAGCATGGAGTTGGTTAATGTGCAGTGTTGAAGGAATGGACGCAAGGAAAAAAATCCGGTTTACAGCAAAACTTGCCTAGGAAATATTAAAACTAAAATGATCTTTCATCCAACTGGTTCTAAGCAGCTGAGGCTAATAGAGGACCTTGAACTCTAAGGGACCTCCCCCCTCAACTCAGGCCCCATCTCAGGACCTGCCTGAAGACTCTTCTGAGGGGTGAGTAATGGCACTTGTTGAAACCAACTGCCTACCCAGAGTGCTAGTTTTTGGTGCTTAACTAGAGTAACCACCTGGCGTTCCTCCTTCCTAACACTTAAAAGAAAAGAAAACACAACAAAACCCTGACTTTTCCTTTAGGGTACTATTCTGCAAATGTCTCCATTGGTGTGTATTCCCTTGCCTGGTAGATTCGTTGGCTCAGCTATGATTTAGGGCGAAACAAAAAACAAAAAACAAACAAAAAACCCCTCAGGTGCTCTTGGTTTTTATTCTTTGACAAACGAGTATTGTCAAATTGAAATACATAGAACTTGTAGCACTCTACAATTTTTTTTTTTTTTTTTTGCACTCTACAATTTTTCTACCGGTTTCTAAGTGTGTTTCATTGTTCCTTTGCTAATATTGCATATTATAATTTTCGTAACTTTTGTTATTTAATGGATTAAGATGTGATTTTTTTTGCCTACTAAATGAGCTAGACTGAACCTTTTAATACAAATGTTGTGATTATCTGTTTATCTTTTTATTTATTGAGATCTTAGTGATTTCTCAGTTTGTGTGACCCTTTTATATACTAAGGATATTGCAGAGTAAATTCTTCATAATATTTTTTAATGTTTATTTTTGAGAGAGAGAGAGAGAGAGAGAGAGAGAGAAAGCTCAAGCAGGGGAGAGGCAGAGAGAGAGAGACAGAGAGAGAGAGAGAGAGAGAGAGAGAGAGAATCCCAAACAGGCTCTGTGCTGACAGTGCAGGGCCAGATGTGGGGCTCGATCTCATGAACACTGAGATCATGACCTGAGCTGAAGTCAAAAGCCAGATGCTCAACCAACTGAGCCACGCAGGTGCCCTCTTCATAATATTTTTAAAGGGAAGCAACACCAGGAAGATCCTGATGCAACACATTATTTTGATGTATTAAACCTTTGAAGTAATTGTTTAAATTACCTCTTGCTGGAGGTTTTCCTAGGTGGAATGGGTAGTTTCTAGCTCCTGGAATGATCTAAGTAGAGGCTGTTTGATCCCTTGGGAGAAACTGAAATATCTAAATGAGAGGTTGGGCTAGTGATCTTTAAGTTCTCTTAAAACCTAGAGAGTTTATGATTCTATCATTTGTCCAAGGATATAAGGCTAATAAGGTTTGGGGCTAGTTTTCTTTCTTTACTTTGTAAAGTCAGCCAGATCCTACAAGAATCAAAGGATGAATTTCTTGAGGCAATTGCCCTTATGTATATTTTTTGAGAAAAGCCCAGGGTGGTTGAAGGGTGTGAATGTGCATTGTATTGCAGCTGTACCCTGGCCCCTTAGGACTTCATTTATCAGAAATAAGCATTAAGGGGTGCCTGGGTGGCTCAGTCGGTTGAGCGTCCGACTTCAGCTCAGGTCACGATCTTGCGGTCCGTGAGTTCAAGCCCCGCGTCGGGCTCTGGGCTGATGGTTCAGGGCCTGGAGCCTGCTTCGGATTCTGTGTCTCCCTCTCTCTCTGCCCCTCCCCCGTTCATGCTCTGTCTCTCTGTCTCAAAAATAAATAAAGGTGGGGCGCCTGGGTGGCTCAGTCGGTTGGGCATCCGACTTCGGCTCAGGTCACGATCTCGTGGTTTGTGAGTTCGAGCCCCGCGTTGGGCTCTGTGCTGACACCTCAGGGCCTGGAGCCTGCTTCGGATTCTGTGTCTCCCTCTCTCTGACCCTCCCCCGTTCATGCTCTGTCTCTCTCTGTCTCAAAAATAAATAAATGTTAAAAAAATTTAAAAAAAAATAAAGGTTAAAAAAAAAAAAAGAAATAAACATGCATTTTTACCAAAAGTTTTTACATGAAGAACACTGATTTTGCAATCTAATTCAATTTATGGTTTTTTCTATATAATAAGTTTAGAATTATATTTTACATATTTCTTCCTTATTAAATGTTCTTTATTATCATAGATTTTTACATATTTACCTACACGTAACTAGGCATGGTTATACATAAAAACTGTGTGTACTGTGTTTTATTGGTAATATGGTTGTTGTTTTTTAAGGCGATCGTTTATGTAGTTTTCAATTAAGTGCCAACTTTGGAACTACTTTCAACATAAAAATTAACTCCACTGCGATGTCCGTGCAGATGTCTATTGTGGATGTACTTGATGGCTGAGTCTTGACACAGCCTAAGTGACATGGATTTTACGAATGCACTTGTTATGTGATATGAGAGCTCTGTGTGTTCCGACAGGCCTTGTATTTCCCTTATTGGAGTGCTCATTACTGAGGGAACGACATATTTAATCACCTGTAGGCTACAAGTTTAGGAGGGAAGGGACTTGATCCTGTTGCATCCCTAGCACTCAGTTCAGTGCTTGGCATTCTACACAGTCTTTGTTGAATTGAATCAAATGTGATAAATCGCATGCAAAAACTAGACATGAAAGTGTGCAAGAGGTTATGGACTGAGTTTGTGCTGAGAAAGCCGAGTGTACTGAGGGCCTGCACTGGGGTAATGGTTAGACGAAGCTGAATGATTTGAGCACCTTTAGGAGCTAGCGGTAATCCGGCATTGCACAGGCTTTACCTTGTGTAATCCTCACAACTTGACTCTTTGAGAGTTTTTTGTTTGTTTGTTTTTATGTTGTTTTTTACGGAGGAGGTTTAGAGAGGTTAATTAACTTTGTCAATAAGTAAATGGCAGAATTGGAATTTTCTTTCAGTTTATGCTGGCTTGGACATCCAGGCTTTTTTCTCTTGGCCAGGATGCCTGCAGTAAGAGTAAGCAGCCCGGTCTTGACTGGGGCAGAACTGGAGAGGAGAGGTGTGTTGATTTAGAAAAGGCCTTTGTTCCGTCAACCTAGATGAATTTTGTCTTTGTATCTCTTCTCTCCACACCCTTTGGGTTCTGCATGCCCTCCGCTTCGGTTTTTCTCCAGCGCAGGGCCCTCATGATGTTCCTCCTTATAGGGCCTCACCTTCTCTTCCAAACAAGCCACACATTCTGTCCTTCCCATCCAGCTTTAGTCCTTAGTATTCTTTTTCCATTTCATCTGATAAACTCTGCTGGAAAAGAAGGGGATGATTGTTACAATGTTTCCCCTCTTCCCCATGTGCTCTGTTAAATACAGATACTAGTTGTAGGGGTTCTAAATCTGGCGGGGAGGCATCTGGGTAGAAGGGTGTTTTGGGGCGCCTGGGTGGCTCAGTCGGTTAAGCGGCCGACTTCAGCTCAGGTCACGATCTCGCGGTCCGTGAGTTCGAGCCCCGCATCGGGCTCTGGGCTGATGGCTCAGAGCCTGGAGCCTGCTTCCGATTCTGTGTCTCCCTCTCTCTCTGCCCCTCCCCGTTCATGCTCTGCCTCTCTCTGTCTCAAAAATAAATAAAAAAACGATAAAAAAAAATTAAAAAAAAAAAAAAAAGAAGGGTGTTTTGTCTCCAACTAAAACCGTAAAAGGCCGCCACTTAGTCTCGGAGCAGGGCACAAAGGGCCCTTAGACCTCCGGATCAATGATAAGAGCCAACATTTCATCTGTTCAGTATGTCCACATGAAGGCCTACTGTGAACTACTGTTCTAGGTGCTTAATGTAAATTAACTCTTTTATCCTCCTAACATCCCAATGAGGTAGGTGATAATGTCCACATAGTTGGTGAGAGGAGAGTTGGGACCAGAACCCTGTGGGTTTGGCTCTACAGTGCTGGGGACACTCAGATCTGTTGGACGAGGTGGAGAGGCAAGGTGAGAAGGCCAGAGAGAGGGAAGGTGGGAAAGAGTGTATCAGAAAAAGAGAAGCTCTTAATGGCTTAGGAATTTGATTGGAGATGAAACAAAAAATAAGGTCAGCCAGTGAACCGTTTTTGAAATCCATTAAAGAGGTAGTTTAGACCATTTAGAATGGGGAAGAATTAGGACCTGTGCCAAGGGGTCAGCCACAAATTGTTGAGGCCCAAAGGAGGGGGAATACCACTGGGTAGGGATCTGCCACTCTGTGGTTTATTACAGGTAGTTTGCTATTGAGTGGAACTTGTTGGAAGCACAGCCAGCCAGGAGGGAGTGCAGAAGGAGTCTGCCAAGGGATATTGTAAGGGAAGGTTCCAGGCTGGAAGTGTGAGCCAGAAGGAGGGAGGAAATGAGCTTTCCCTAGTGGGAGGATTTCACCCAAATGGAAATCCAAATATGGGTCTCCAAAAGCTGGAGGGCTGCAGGAAGGGGCCTGACCTGTCTGGGAATCCCAAAGACAAGATCATTCCTAAACTGAGTCGGGGGTGGATTCCTGGGAAGCCTCTCATAACATTACAAAGTATTAAGTTCTAAGCTGTAATAATTTCTCAAAAAAGTAAGTGTTTCTGGAAAAGAGATTTAGAAGGTGTGAGAGAAACGTATTCCTGAGTAAGTGGCTGAAGGCAGGCAGCCAGGCCCTCAGCGGTATTCTCTGCCAGGGTGATCTGTCGATTATTCTGGTTTGCCTGGGACTATCCCAATTTTTGGGAAAATTTTTGCACTGAAAATCCAGCCCCCTGTCAAAATACTCAAGACTGCTCACATGTTACTTCTTGATAGAGGCCTTTCCTGGTCATTGTCTGAGATAGTATTCCACCCCATCCCCAGTGGTCATATCCTGATCCCACTTATGCCCTGAAATCATCTTTGTTTATTTGCTTACTGTCTCTCCTCCAAAACTAGAATGTAAGTTCCAAAAAGGCAGGGATTTAGGTTTGTTCACTGTTATATTCCCAGCACACAGAACAAGACTGGGCACACAACACATGCTCATTATATATTTGTTGAATGAATGATCACTGTTTAAGGTTTCTAGTACTGTGCTCAACTCTGGATATACAATGGTGAGCAAAACCAGAAGTGGTTCTTGCACTCATGAGGCATAGAGTTTAGTGGAGGAGAGAGAGAGACATTAATGACATATTTCCACATATACAAGTAAAATTACAACTGGGTTGACTGAACAAATGAATAGGAGCCTGAAGGAGAGGTAGGTACTGATGCTCTGAGAAGGTATGATGCCAGGTGGAGTCTGGGGCCCTGGGCTAGTGAAGCTTGCCCAAGGAAGTATTGATTGAGTTGAATCTGAAGGTTGGAGAAAAAAATGCTTTCTAGGAAAAGGAAATTGCACATGCAAAAGTCCTATGGCAGATTGGAGCAGGCTTGTTTGGAGAACCACAGCCATGCCCTATAGTTGGTGTGCAGAAAGCAAGATCCGTTGTGGTACCATGTGAGGCCAGGCTGAACAGGCAGGCATAGCCGGGCCCCTTGGGGCCTTGTGCATTGGAGGCCTTGCTGAGGATTTGGTTATTTTTTCCTCAAGAATGATGGGAAATCATTGAAGAGTCGCATGTGCATGTGTTGTGTGTGTGTGCGAATGTGAGATGATTCACCTTTTGTACTTTGAAGCAAGCATTCATTTGATGGGTTCCTCCATCGCAGTGGCTAAATGGTTAAACTAGGCAGGGAGGCAATAATTAAAATGTTCATAATTATAAAAAGGTACCTTACAGTCTTAGTTCTTTTCTTCTTCTGTCTTTTGTTGGAGTAAATTCCTGTGGCTTTAATAAAGGCACAACAATGAGGGGATCAAATTTGTGGCCAACTAGTTTTTTGAGGAATCATTCTAGAACTTGACACTCTGTAAAGAAAATAAATTTGTGAAGCTACTTTTTTCAAAGCACTCTTCTAGGCTCTGTGGGAAGAGATGAAGGAAACCACATGAATGTTCTACCCCTTTGGGGAGCTTAGATGTTTAATGACGGGTATGCAAATGAAAAAGGCACAGGATAGACCCAGAAACAAGTTCTACAAGACCTGCTGCCTGGAGATACTTGGGCACATGTTAATGTACAACCTCCTGAGAGCAAGGTCCGTTTCTAAATCATTTTTGTTCCTCCCACAGAATTTAGCTAAGTGCCTTGCCCAAGAGATGTGTCAAATGAATAAAGCTGAGTCTGATCACCTCAGCAGAGAACAATCAAGTCATTAAGCAAATCAGACCTCTAGCGATCCTTCCATTATACAAAGTACTTCTAAAAAATGAAAGCTTCCTGACAACAGTTTTGTGGCCGTTTTTTGGTTGCTCACTGTGTGTGTACCCAGTGCCTAGTATATTGTCATTCAGTAATATTTATTGAGTAAATGAATTTAGTAGCTTGAGTGAGAAGCTCTGGAATGATCTGAGGACTTAGTGAGAATTGGTTAAGTAAAATAATGGTCCCTCTGTATGATGGGATATTATTCAGCATCATATCTAAAGATATTATTCAGCATCTAAGTCGTCTTGTGTGACAGACAGAAGGCAGGGTAGTGAAAGCACAGGCTTTGGAGGCCCACTGCCTGGAGTGGAGGCCCAGTTCTGCCGCTCACCAGCTGTGTGACCTGGGGGGAGTTATTTAACCTCTCTGTAATGAGATTTCCTGAGCTGTATGGTGGGTATAGTAATAGTACATACTTCAGAATTCTTATGAGAATTAATGAGCTGATACATAATGAGTTAATATATATAAAGTATGTAGGCCAGTGCTTGCTCTGTGGTAAACACCCAATAGTATTAGTTCTAACTGCTTTACACATGGTGACTCTTACTCCTCACAACAACTCTATGAAGCAGGCACTGGTCTGATCCCCCCCATATTTTAGTAAGTGATATATTACAGTTATTTCTCTGAATGTGATAGGTAGAAATTGGGACAGTTTTGTGAAGAGGAATGGCATGATCTAATTAAAATTTTTTTTAATGTTTTATTTTATCTTTGGGAGACAGACAGAGTGCAAGCAGGGGAGGGGCAGAGAGAGAAGGAGACACAGAATCTGAAGCAGGCTCCGGGCTCTGAGCTGTCAGCACAGAGCCCGACGCGAGGCTCGAACCTACGAAGCGTGGGATCATGACCCCGGCCGAAGTAGGGCCCTGAACCGACTGAGATACCCAGGAGCCCCTGACATGATCTAATTTAGGTTTTAACAGGATCCCTGTGTCTGTTGTGTTGAAAATAGCCTGAGGAGGGTGGAAGGGGCAAGGCCAGAGCCAAGGAGACTACTTAGGAAACGCTAGCAAGAATCCAGGTAAGATATGCTGTTGGTTTGCGTCAGGGTGGTAACAGTGGAGGTGGTGAAAAGCCATCTGTTTCAGGATATCTTTTGAAGTTAGAACTCCATTCCAGGATTTGCTGATGGAATGGATAGGAGGTGTGAAAAAGATGAGTCATGGGTGACTACATGACTTTGGATCCAGTCAACTAGAAGGATGGAATTGCCATTTACTGAACAAGGAAAGGCCGCAGGAGAGTGGGGTTGGAAAGTATAGTTTGAGATGCCTGTTTGTCACCTAAGCTGAGATGATAAGTAGTCAGGTGGAAATAGGAGTCAAGAGTTCAGGGGGAGAGTTCTGGGCTAGAGATAGGAATGTACAAGTCATCAGCCTACAGATGGTATTATAAACCGTGTGACTGGATAAGATCACCAAGGGAGTAAGTAGAGATGGAAAGCAGAAATCTAAGGGTTGAATCTTTAGACATTGGCAAATGAGGAACCAGCAAAGACTGAGGTGGACCAGCCAGTGAGGCAGGAGGAAAATCAGGAGAATTTCAGATCCTGGTAGCAACTTAAGAAAAAGATTTGAGGGTTTTTAAAAATTTATGTATTTGAGAGAGAGAGAGACTGGGGGAGAGGGGCAGAGAGAGAGAGAGAGAGAGAGAGAGAGAGAGAGAATCTTGAGCAGGCTCCTTGCTTCCTTGCTCAGCACAGACCCTGACATGGGGCTCGATCCCACAACCCTGGGATCGTGACCTGAGCCGAAATCAAGAGTCGGATGCTCAGCTCAACTGACTGAGCCATAAAGGTGCCCTGAGTGTGTTGCATGTTTTTTTAATTTAATCTTGGAAACATCCTTGTCAGGTGCCCCTGGATCCATGTCAGTGGTGTCAGAGGTGGAGGAACCAGGGCTCACCCAGGTTGGGCCCAAGATGCATAGTTTGTAGCAGAAATTGGATTGGAGACCAAGTTGTCCAACTCCATGTCCAGTACCCTTTCGTTGCACCACACTTCTGAACCACTGTTCCCTCTTGGTCAGAAGAGGGAGACTTGCCATGTCTATTTTACAGAGTTACTCCCCACCCCCAACCTCTAAAATGGTCTCTTCTAAACTAGTCATTCAACTTGTGTGCCTTGGAGCAAAAACCTATTTGGTATTCAAGTAAGAGCGCTATAAAAGAAAACCAAAAAAGGAAATAGGTTAGGCAGCACCATTGTCAACAGCTGAAGGATATGATAGAATTAGTGTGGGCTGCTTAGGGATTTTAATTTGGAATTCCCTGGCCCCATGAGAGTTAATGGAATGATTATAAGTTCTGTGTTCAGGCCACAGAGGGTCAGTTGTATAGAGGTGTGTGTGTATGAGAGAGAGAGAAAGAGGAGCAAAATCTTGTCAACCTGATCAGTGCGTTTGTGAACTGACCCAGGAGTGCCTGGACTCCGGTAGGTGCTCAGGACTCTGCAGAGAGAATCCTGAGGTCAGAAGGATGAGAAGTGGCTGAGGTGGTCCCACTATGGAGAGACAGGGCAGGGGCAATGATACATTCTCTGCTTGGTTCCTGATCTTTATAGAGAGGAGGGTGCTATGGTGAAAGCCATCTGGGAATTTAAATGTCCCTTCGCTGCTCCACCTTCTTCCACCTGTCAGTGGCATGAACTTGGAACTGGGAAAGCAGAGTGGGACACAACGGTGAGGAATTCTTTACAGTGGCGCTGAAGTATCTGTAAGAGCTGGGGTGCTAAAAAAAAAAAAAAAAAAAAGAATGAGAACAAAAAGTTCAGGATAGAAGGGATCAGCAAATAGCCTGGTTGACACTAAGGACATGGTAAACTGGGAGAGAAAAGAATCCGTTAAGGAGCTAGCTGAATTTTGGGGGAGGTAGGCTGTGAGACAAGGCAACTCAGAAACAGGCTTTGACAGGACAGAGGAATGGAGGCCGGGATCTGTGGTGTCACTATCAGTGGCCTCTCTGGTCGTTAACAAACTAATTCCAGCTGAGACGCCACCCCCAAAATTTCCTGGGAGGGTAACCCAGGATTATTTAAGCTGGCATTGTTTCTTAGAGGGTAAGCAATTTATTTTAATTAAGACTTAATTTTTTAGAGCAGTTTTATGTTCAGTTTTAGAGCGGCAAAATTAAGGGGTAGATACAGAGATTTCCCACATATGCCCTGTCCCTATACATAAATAGCCTCCATCATTATCAGCATTCCCCAGCAGAGTGGTACATTTGTTATAATTGGCGAATCTGCCCTGATACATCATAATCCCTCCAGGTCCGTAGTTTATGTTACAATGTCACTATACACTCGTACAAACCCACAGACCATACACCAACCACCAATGGTGAACCGTAATGTAAAAACTGGGCTCTGGCTTAGCATTTTAGTTTTGTTAATTTGTATATATTTAGAATTTTAAGTATTTGCAATATTTAAGGGAAATTAGCCCATTTGAGAAATGGTCATTTTTAGATGCCAATTTAAAATACATAATTAAGAAATTGATCTAGGTTTGTGATTTTTATTTTTTTATTATTTAAAAACATTTTTTTAATGTTTATGTATTTTTGAGAGAGAGAGACAGAGCATGAGAGGCAGAGGGGCAGAGAGAGAAGGAGACACAGAATCCAAAGCAGGTTCCAGGCTTTGAGCTGTCAGCACAGAGCCCGATGTGGGGCTTGAACTCACAGAGTAAAAGATCCTGACCTGAGCCAAAGTCAGAGGCTCAACTGACTGAGCCACCCAGGTGCCTCTAGGTTTGTGAGTTTTAAATTAAAAGACATTCTAAAGTTACTATCAGTATTAGAATATTTGAGAGACTGTAAGGTTTGTCACATTTTAAAGTTTATTTTATTAGAGCTGTAAGAGATTTTTAGACAATTGATGTACTTATAAAAGATTAAGTATATTATCTCTTACGTGTTAATATTCATGTATTAAGTATATTTTATAATTTAATAGTATATAATAATTTAATATTTATAACATGTTATGTATTATTTATATATTAAATATTATAAACATACACATGGTTTAAAATGAGTGAGGTTCATAAACTGAATCTGTAAATGGAATCAAACATTAATTTAAAAATCTCTTAAATGTGATTAACATTTGCTATGTTTATGAAGATTAATAATATCTAAATCGAACTTAAAAGTTTAAGGAAGATCAAGATTTAAAAAAAAATTTTTTAATGTTTATTTTTGAGAGAGAGAGAGAGAGACAGACAGACAGACAGACAGCACAAGTGAGGGAGGGGCAGAGAGAGAGGGAGACACAGAATCTGAAGCAGGCTCCAGGCTCTGAGCTGTCAGCACAGAGGCTGATGCACGACTTGAACCCATGAACTGTGAGATCATGACCTGAGCCAAAGTTGGACACTTAACTGAGCTACCCAGGTGCTCCAAGATGTAGATTTTTAAGTTTGTAACTTTAGCAGATTGAGGATTAAATTTGAGAAATCAAAGTAGCTCTCTGAAATCTTTTCTGTGTAAAGAGAGGGCCTTGAGATTACCAAAAACAAAACAAAACAAAACAAAAATCTCATTATTCTGTCAAGGGTCCCATAGCAGCTCCTAGGTGTCTTGTCCCTCCCTGTGTTCAGTAGCTCTTACTTCCAGGTAGCCTGCCCTTAGAGGACAGCTGGCTAAGGCAGGATCCCATGGGGGAAGCCAAGAGCCTTGATGTCTGAGAGCCCTGGGGAGGTAGAGGCAGCTTTGCTCCCTTTTAGCTCAAGGGCATATTGATCTGCACCCTGGAGACTGGGCAAAAGGGCTAAGAGATACAAAGACAGCAGGGAAAGCAAAATGCGAGGGTAGACCACAGGGTAAGAGGCAGCACTGGAAACAACAAAGGAACCAAAGGTGGTAGAAGCTGTGGACACACATTTAGGAGAGGATTGTGGCTTAAGCACGAAACCAGCATGGTCACTGTCTCATTTTCTAGATAAGGAAACAGACTCTAAGAGGTTAATGACTCACCAAGATCTCATGCCTAGTCAGAGGTACAGATGAGACTGAGGATTGGATCCTTTGACAACTCCTAGTTCAGGATTCTATTTAGAGCATTTCTTGGTATCTAATGCAGGGTAAATTGTTTTACTATCTTTACTCTTGATGGTCAACATCAAGGCAGAGCATGGGTTGGTGGTTCAGGTTTTACAGTTTATCTGGAGGGCTACTGCCTGACTTCCAAGGCTTTGGATAGAAATTAGTTTTTAAATATACTCACCTCCTCCCTGTAGACTTTGAAGTCTCTTCTGGAATCTGGGCCTGAATCCTGGGCCTTTCAAAGCAACCCAGTTCTGAGGGGAATATCCTCAGGATTAAGATATCTTATCCTGGTGGAGGTCTTAGGAGGAACACCCTTTTGTTCCTCTGAGGAACCTGTGCAAAATGCCAATATGGCGCATCCAGCTGGGATAGGTTCAGGTGGGAGCAGGAACAGGAGCAGTTTGGGGAATGGGCCTAGTGGGGAATGAGGGGCCAGTCAGTGTATCCTAGAAAATGGGAGGTTTCTGAATAAGGGTGGGGATAGAAGATCTGTTTTAGCAAGGCTGCCCCTTAAAGTAAAGAAATGGGGAGAGGCCCAAAGCAGGTGTCCTTGAATTTCATCCTCCAGCCAGCTCTCTCAGGGAGGAGCTTCCAAGGGATTTCCCTGAGGTGGGGTGAGGAAGCTCTGAGTGAGTGAACATCTCTAGGGAAGAAGGACAGTGATGCCATCAAGGATTGTATGAAGTACAAAGGGGCCCTCATTTTGCATGTTTTTCCCATGGCCCTTACCACATCTCCTGGGTTTAATAACATGCTTCATCACTGGGCGGGTTTGCACAACTATTGTAGTAACCTCTCTAGGGAGACAACGTAGGCAATAGTATCTGCATTTTCTGACTGAGGAATCTAAAGTCCCAAAAGGACAAAAATGTGCCTAAAATAAAAAACCTAGGAAGAGGCAGGGCCTGATTTCTGAACCTGAACCCACTCCTCCTACGCCTTTCTTCCATTCTTCTTCTTTTCCTTCTCTTTTTAAAGGCTTTATTCGTTTTTCTTCTTTATGGAGGCAGTATATGATCCTTGTTAAATGTTATTAAATATATAAATATGGAATAAAATATAGATCAAGAAAATAAAATTTGAAAAGAAGAACAAATTATAATTCTGCCACTTAGAGATGATCACTATTAACACCTTGATGTATGTCATTTTGCATTCTTTTCTTTCTATCTTTACTCTTTTTTTTTTTTTTTTTTTTTTTTTAATTTTTTGTTTATTGTGGTGCCTGGGTGGCTCAATCAGTTAAGGGTCCGATTTTGGCTCAGGTCGTGATCCCACGGTTCACAAATTTGAGCCCTGCATTGGGCTCTACGCTGATAGCTTCGGAGCCTGGAGCTTGCTTTGGATTCTGTCTCCTCTCTCTGCCTTTCCCCCACTCGTGTTCTGTCTCTCTTTCTCTATCTCTTTTAAAAATAAACATTAATACAATTTAAAAAATGTAAAGTTTTTGTTTATTTATTTTGACAGACAGAAAGAGAAAAAAAACGAGTGGGGGAGGGGCAGAGATGAAGAGAGAGAATCCCAAGCAGGCTCTGCACTGTCAATGCAGAGCCCAATGCTGGGCTTGAACTCATGGACTCTGAGATCATGACCCGAGCCAAAACCAAGAGTCAGATGCCTAACTGACTGAGCCACCCAGGTGCCCCCATTTTGCATTCTTTTCTATGCATACAATATATATCATTATCAGTATGGTCTCATACAACTCATAATTTTTATAACCTACTTTTTTCTCCTTGTTTTCTTTCTTTCTTTTTTCTTTTTTTTTTTTTTTTTTGCATTGGTCCAGAGAGAGGGTAGAAAAGAGCCTTTAGAGTAAACTCTTAAAATTTTTTTTTGACCAAAGTAATGTATGTATGTAATAAAAAAAGTCAAAATAATACAACTCTTAAATCAAGAAATATTTTCCATGCCCATCCTACCCCATACTTGATTCCATCTCAGAGGCAACTACTTCTAAATCTTAAAACTTTCTAAATAACAAGCTTATACTGCTGCTTGTCAGTTTTTCAGGTTTAGATATTATGCATTGACTTCCTCTGTGTATGATGGTTTGGTTTCTTACTTTTGTGTCCCCCTTGTCTCTTACTCTTCCTTCCCTCCCTTTCTCCAAATATGGTCGTAATACTGGTAATATGGATTAAATGAACATTTAGTGATCACATTTCTACAGGCGTGTAAATATCATTAAGGCTGAGCCTTATAGGGTACTGGGATTGTTCTTCCTATTTTATGTAACTCTTTGCCCCTGGAGTTAATACTTGACTTATTTGTGTTTTAATTTGCTTGGTTTACTTGCTTTGTTTTCTATACAGAGCTCTCCCACATAACTGTTAATCACATCTTGATCTATTATTATTTTTCTCAAGAGAGAAGCCTTCTAGAGGCTCCTGTCTCCCTTCCCCTGTCAGGACTGGTGGCTCTCCAGAACTGCTACGTATTTTCCTCACCATTACCTTGGACTTCCCTCTCTCCTGATTTGGATCTCCTAGTTCTGACTCCTGTGTCTTCTTGTGTCTTGGTTTACTCTCTTGGTTTTATTGTATATACTATCCAGCAGTGGCCTGAGACTGCTTATATGCTTTTTACCTTACTGCATATAAAGTTCACCCTTTTAATGGATGAGGAAATAAATGTTGGTTTTGTTTTCAACTCAATTCAAACCAAGAAAAGGAATTCATCCCACGTGGAGCCCATCAATTCCTGTTCCCAGAATTAGGGTCAAATTTGTTTTCTTTTGAAACTCAGCAAGCTTTTTACACTTGGAAACTTTGATTTGCATTGACCTTAATCACAGGGCAGTAGGAAAAAATAGAAGAAAAATCTTTATCTGAAAATCCAAGCTGTGACTTTCCTTCTATCAGAGGAAAGAATGGCATAGAGTTTGCTCAATTTAAAGAAAAGGGGAACTCGAACTGAGTGTCTTCAGCCCACCCACAGTCTCCCCACTTGGAGACTCTGGCAGGCGATGTGCAAATTGTCACATGTGGCTGGCCTGGCTCTTTCCCAGATTTCTGCCCTGTATGTGGCCTGTCAGCTCTCAGATGTGGTCCGGTGCTTCGTTTGCCACATTTTATTTCAGTAAAGCATACAAGCCTTGGACAGGTGCTGGGGATATTGTGGTGGTTTCTGAAATTGTTTCCCAGAAGTCAGTGACTCATCACAGGAAACCCCTTTGTTTTCTCTCTGACCTTCCCTCCGTTTCCTGCTCCACCCATCTGTGCGTGAGTTTTCGCATTCCTCACCAACAGACAACAACTTATGTCTAACTTTGGTCAAGAGTGGTAAGTGGAGATAGTTTTGGGAGTATGTTGGGACCACCTCTTCCAATAGCAGTGCCCATAAGGGCAGCTGGCATGTTCTTAATGCCTTGGCATCTCCCCATTGAGGTATGGGTCAATTTCCATTCTATGACTCCTGGAAAATCCCTTTTTCTGTGTCCTTAACCAGATGGACTGTCACGTTGTAAAGGAGGTGGATTGGCTGTCTTAGGCTTTGTAATCAGTGACTGCTTTTGTTCAACTCCTTTTCTAGAAAATATACATCAATGTACACTTAGTAACAAGCGTTTAATTGTTTTTGATGGATGTGAACTAACTCAAAGAGGATGGTTGCGGTTGTTGACCCACAGTGCTTCATATACAGTCAGGGCCTTCAATGGATAAGTGTTGAAATGAATCTTATAGCTCAGATTCCTACATGTTTAGAGTTAGAAGGGAAGTTAGAGACTATCCAGTTTTGCTTCTTCATTGTTTTTAAAGTTTATTTATTTATTTTGAGAGAGAGAGTGTGTGTGTGTGAGAGAGAGAGGGAGAGGAGCAGAGAGAGAGAGAATCTCAAGCAGATTTCGTGCTGTCAGTGCAGAGCCCGACATGGGGCTCAAACCCATGGACTGTGAGATCATGACCTGAGCCGAAACGGAGACTCAGACGCTCAACTGACAGAGCCACCCAGGTGCCTCAGCTTTTTCATTTTATAGGCAAGGATCTTGAGGCTCAATGAAGTTACTTTCTCATGGTCACCCACTCAGGTCCTGGCCTCGTTGGTCCTGGCCCTTCTGACGCTGTCTATATGCTCATGCCTGCCTCTGTGGGGCTCTCTAGTTGTACTCCAGTCCCCACTTCCAATTGTTCCCCTTCTTCACTCTCTACACCTTGGAGCCCTCAGCTGGCAGAGAGACCCTTCTGAAAGGTCTCACTCTTCCTCTGTCACTGGATTCCCTGAAGTCCCTCCATGGCCAGGCCTTTTTCCAGACTACAGGCATATTCAGACTACTGACTTTGGTCTCCCTTGGCTGAGAATCCATGACTTTCTATGAAGAGTGTGTTTCAAAGTAGTTCTTCAAAAATTCAATGGCACAATACTCACTAAAGAAAATTTGAAGGCACAAACAAGTGTTTTTTAACTTTTCTGGTGCTTTCTTTGGACATTCCCCACCCTAGCCCTCCCTTCCAAGGAATAGGTTGGTTATTTGATTTGTTGTAATCATCATCTTATTCAATTTTGTATCCCGCTATTTTCCACTTGTGTTCTTTTAGTATAACTCTATGGGAGAAGGATTGGGAGCAAATACTAGCCTGCTTTTTTATGAAACCTTCTATTAGAACACTGTTACTTATTTAGAAAAATAGGTTCCTCTCCTTTTTGGTTGGGCAAACAACAATGTTCATGTCCACGGCTATTTTGAGGGGACAGGAAACACGCTCCTTATATCCCCTACATCTTCCTATCTTCCCCACTACCCCATATGGGGGAGCTGGGGTTGAATTCTCTGTCACTGCCAATGGGACACTGTACTTCCTGATAGTCTATGAACCAGAATTCTTCCTCTGCCACCACATCCATGTTCAATCCTTATTTTTTTTTCTTTCTTAAGTAGGCTTCGTGCCCAGGATGGAGCCCCCTGTGGGGCTTGAACTCATGACCCTGAGATTAAGACCTGAGCTGAGATCAAGAGTCAGACGCTTAACCGACTGAACCACCCAGGTGTCCTCACATTCAATCCTGTCTTCTAGTCTCCATGACTGTAAGAGCTTGACCCCACCCATGATGTTGACCCGTTTGCCATCTCTGTTCTCTTGTTTGTTGTGAAGGAATCTGTCGTAAAATAATCATCCATGAAGCCTGCACACTGTACAACTCTGTGAAATGAGCAACCAAGTCTTCCTTAAGTCTTTTGCATGTCTCTATATCACCAGTATGATGCCCAGCATACAGAAGACACCTAAGAAATGTACAGTGGGTGAATGAATGGGTAACTCTAATTGTGAATGCAGAATAGTCTTCCTTTTTGGTGACTCCAAAAGCAAAGCCACAACTGTGATGGGGACATTCTCTCCAGAACATTTCCTACCACCAGGGAAAAAACAAAGTGAATCAAATACTAAAAGTCAAGAAGGCTGAGAATTATTTTGGATAGGAATAATGATCCCTGGTTTCTCAGGTTCTTTCTTCTTACTTCTCATAGTTCACAGACCGTGCATATTACAAAATCCTTTTTATCATTTAAGAATCTAAAATGCCTGATTTTTCTATTGTTGTTCTCCTTAATTTTGAAGCAAAAGTGGTTTATTTACCAAGATAGGAGAAGCAAGCTCCACTTTAAGGGAAAGCCCAAATCTTCATAAATTTTCTTCAACACCTCAAAATCTTGGTCATGGGCTAACCTTGCTTGCGACGTAGAATTGTTTCTCGATGGAAGACTACTCGGCAGTAAAAAAGAATGAACAAAGTGGTAGATACAACAACTTGAATGAATCTCAAAATAATTGTGCTGGTGAAAGAAATCAGAGCAAACATCAGTGTATACTGTATGATTACACTTCTATAAAATTCTAGAAAACACAAACTAATTTCTAGTGACGGATAGCGGTTGCCTTGTAGGTGGGATGGGAATAAGTAGGAGGCAGGAATTTTTTATAAAAGGACACCAGAAAACTTTGGGATGTGATGGGTATGCTCATTATTATGACTGTGGTAATGACTTCACAAGTGTGTATGTATGTCACAGCTTGTCGAGTTGTACATTGTAAATACGCAAATTTTACTGGATGCCATTTATACACCAATAGAGGTGTTTTTAAAATTGTTTCAAAGAAATGGAGTCCTCTGCCCCACCTTATATTTCCTACCTCACTTTCCAGCTTCCTCCTGCTAAAAGGGGATCATACCCAATTTTGTTCCTAATGTGCAGTCAGTCCTTTGTTATGATGGACACTGACAGTTCTTTGCTTCTTCTGGAAGTAAAGAAAGTATTTAAACTGGGTCATTGTTGCCTCCCACGTAATTCTCAGCCCCTCCAGAATGCTGTAAAGAAAGTTGCCCTCTTCTCCTGTCTGTAGCCATTTAGGGACTGCCCCCCTCTCCCCCCCTCCCCACCATAGCTCCAGTGACAGGTTTTTGAACAAACAGCCACTGTTTGTGTAGCTGGCACTGACATTACTACAAGCCTGGGTGGGTCATGACTTCCCAGACCCAATGATAACCATTCTCAGACCTTTCACATGTTTTGAAGATACTTTTCAAAATACCCATTGGTTTGTTCTACACAGGATGGCCTGAGACAGTGACCTGCCAGTGTTTGCCTGTTCCTTCTCCTACATTTCCTTCATCGCTCTCCAAGGTGCCTTAGGATTAGGTAAGGTCTAAATTAGTAGTAAGAAGTGCAGACAGATCTCCTGAGGAAGTCAGCATTATTCTAATGTTAGAGATATTTCTAGAACCTAAGGAAGAATTGGGAATAAGACCTTGGAATATACAGATGTGGGATGTCAATAACCTGCTGAGATGTTGGCTCTTCTCTCACCTTGCATAGACAAGAGGTTCAGGGTTTAGGTGGTTAAGTGAGTAGCAAAGCCCTCAAGTTAGAGCAGGGCTACTCATACCTGTGCTGGTCTGGGAACAAGGTAAGAAGTTGAGAGAAAGTGTTCAGAAACTTTTATAGGAACATGCTAGCATAATTTTATAACTGTTGGATCTAATAAAAAAAGTTGGGCTTATATTTTGCATGCCTTTTACTTTAAACTCTTTTTTAGCAATTTATTTTTATTTTACAAAAGTTGTAGTTCATCGTGGTTTGGAAATTACAAAGAAAATGAACTGGGTCTTCACTACAGATCATTTGAGAACAACTGAGCTAGTTCCATGGCCTCCGGAAGGCGGTTCCGGACAGCTTTCTTCCAAAGATGTGGTGGATGAGCTAGGGAGAGATGTGGACGGTGCCAGGGAAGTGGAGGACAAGGAGCCTCCCTTTGTCTGTAGTTCCTTCTCCTTGACCAAGCTACACACACATCCCTGGGGAAGCATTACACCAAGAACAGCCACAGTTGAGACAAAATTGGAGGGGACTGCAATAAGAGGAGGGACAGGAAAAGCTGTGGTTATCACCTGGAACCCCTGACTTACCAAATGTCCTTTATCATGGACTTTAGGGGCAGGTGGAGGAAGCAGCTGAGAAATAAGGATTTGAGGGGAACCAGAGCTCACCACTCAGCAGTCTGGAATGAGCTGAAATTGTGAGTCCCACTCAAGAGAATACCCTACGTTTAAGATGCTTATATAACCCAGGAGGAGGAAGAGAGAGGCTGTCAACCATTGCCCTGTAATACATGCAGATACACTGACATATTCTTGTGGAATCACTGACTGGAGGAATCGTCCTCAAAGAAGACAGAGAGGGACAGAAAAGCTTTAATGAAAAGAGGTGGGATCAGAAAAGGGCTAAGTGTAAAAGGGCTTCATTATCTATCTTAAAATGGGGAGCCTTTACCATCATATTTTAGAGCTGTCTATGCTGGTCCCTGCTCTGTTTTTGTAGTTAATCATGGTATGAGGTGATACTCAGTTTCCCAGGGGACATGAAATAGACTATTGACCTGCTGGCCTTTGAAGCAGTCAACCGACAACCCCTTTGCTATCCCATATCCTGGAGAGGTGGTAGGATGAAGATGATACCTTTGTCTCGTTGCCTCTCTTACATGACTCAGTATGCCTTCGTCACTGTTGCTGACAATGATGTGCTCCTTGACTGAGAGGAGAGAATCAGGTTGGGTGGGTTCCAGCTCTTTAATGTGAGAAAAGCTTTTGTGTCTTAGCTTTGGGAAAGAAAGGAAACACCCAGCCCTCTTGTTTTTTTGTTAAATTAGAGGGTGCTTTCTGCCTTGTAAATTCTCCTGAAATATATGTTAGCTTTGCCTTGGTGATGACGCAGACATGTCTGAGTGTGCCTGCTGTGTGGCAATGCATTATTTCTAGTCCGAAGTGTTGGGTCTCAGGAAACGTTGAGATTAGACCTTAGTCTCATGTTGGTTGGTGGTACGCCAGAAAGAGGGGCCTGCAGCATAGTGGGCTGCATCATAAAGCAGAAGCAAGCTGGAAAACTCAGCTACATTTTATCCTGTGCCAAATCCAAGTCAGTGACAGTGCAGTCATAGTTGCTTACATTCAGGGATGCTTCGCAAGGTCTGGACCCAACTGCAAAGAGTTTTAAAGGACAAGAGTAACATGAAGGCTGTTACCAGCTACCAGACGATGCTATAGTAATTTGTAAAGCCAAGCTGGCCCCTTCTGGGGCGGAAGTGACTGACTCCCTCGATCAGGGAGACCAGGCTGTGGTTCTAGGTCTTTACTTCTTCCAGTTTCCTGCCCTGAAATAGTCAGGGATGGCCTGAAATAAAATTCAACCCACATCCATTGCCCCTGAAAATGTATAATCTGTTTGGCTAACAAGACTGGTCCAGTATGAAACAATGTAAGAAAATATTAGGTTGTGGCAAAGATTACACGTTATACAGGTGTCTCAAGCAAGAGGGGCTGATGTGGGTTTGAGGACTCAGGGAAGGTTCCTGGAAGAGTAGGGCTTAAATTGGCACAGAGTCCTTCCCTCCTTTGGAATGGGGTTCTGGACTTAACATTGGATGAATAGATAAGATCTATGGGCCACAAGATGGGGAAAATAACCACTACGTCCTACACTTTCTGTAAGCATTAAATCCTAGCTGAGTAAGTGCTTAGTAATGTTCCCTCTCTTCCTTCCTTTTCATGGCTGCAAGGAGTTCCTTCTGGGATGAATTCCTGGGAATGGTTTACCAATTTAGATGTGAAGCTTAGATTTGCAAGATTGTGATTTCTCCCTGTGGGGAGGCAGTGCCATAAACAAACCAGCAGTCAGTAACTCCTTTTCCTAACCATGCACCCCAACTGGGCTAAGTATTTCTCTCTTAAACAAGGAACTCCAAGGCAGAACTTGTGCCCAGAGAGATGCTTTGCCCAAGTACTCACTTGGCTAAAAATACCAGAGTTCTCAATATTAATATTATGATTAATATTAATCAAGTTTTTAAGCAGTACAGCTTCCTTCCTAGCCTCTCTTCATTTATAAACATTTCCCCATTCTGCTATACCCAAAATAGGAAGTCCTAGCTCTGTACTATAGTTTTTTTTTATTATTTTTTTTAATGTTCATTTATTTTTGAGAGAGAAAGAGACAGAGCATGAGTGGGATAGGGGCAGAGAGGGAGACACAGAATCTGAAGCAGGCTCCAGGCTCTGAGATGTCAGCACAGAGCCCGATGTGGGGCTTGAACCCACGAACCATGAGATCATGACCTGAGCCGAAGTCAGACGGTTAACCGACTGACCCACCCAGGAGCCCCTAGAGTATAGTTTTTCATTCTGGAAAAACAGCCCTAGGAATATGATGCCTTTAAAGTTTTT
The DNA here is from genome assembly GCF_018350195.1 of Panthera tigris. NCBI lineage: Eukaryota > Metazoa > Chordata > Mammalia > Carnivora > Felidae > Panthera > Panthera tigris. Next base: position 83,204,187 of record NC_056665.1, on the reverse strand, counting down.
TAATCAGTAAGAAATTGGTCAGATAGGGAGGAAGTATAACATGATGTATAAGACCATGGACTCTGGATCCAAAGTACCTGGACTTGCTTCCTGGCTCTGCCACTTTACTAGCTACGTGAGTTTGGGCAAATTATTTAATCTCTGGGTGCCTCAGTTTACTCATCTGTCAAGTGGGAAGATACTTGTGCACAGCTCACAGGGTTGCTGCGATAGGCAAATGAGTTAAGAGTTATGTCAAGCACTTAGAGCAGTAAGTGGTCAATGTAAGTAGTAAATATGTGTTGGCCATAATGAATGTTATTATGTCCTAGTGAAATGGGGAGAAGGAATGTTTCAGGCCTTGATGGATGCTGTGCCCTAAAGAAAGGGCACCAAGACAGCCAGCACTCATGGGGCCTGGTAACCATGGGAGGCGTAGAAAAGAACACTCTGAGGGAGATAGGGACCCAAGTGCCAAATCCTAATGAGGTCATGTTTGACCACTGACATTGAAATTCCCATCGGAGTGCCCATTAGAATTGGACAGTCTCCTTTCTAGAGCCTGGAATTCCTGGATACAGCCTCTCTGCCAGCCCGGCCCAAGGCTTGTTTTGATGAGGGTGACATGCTAACACAGGACTGAGTCAATAACAGGCCCTTTGTTGTGTCTCCTGGACCTCTGGATGCCACTGTACGGACACGTCCAGCTTGGCTGGCAGCTGGCATCTTAAGGGTTCAGGTTGTTATCAGATGGGCACTTACTAAGAGGAGTCCCTCCCGATCTGGCGGCGTGTGCTTTTGCGCACGTAGCCCGCATACCTCATATCTCTGCCTGGGCAATTACATCCCAGCCACCCTGCCCCATTCCAAGGCAGCCAGAGCCAGCTGGGACAGTGCTTGGGGAGGGAGCCAGGTGTTTTTCCCTTTCATCCTTTTTGATTCCGTAGGCATTTTCTCCTAAGCTTGGCTCTAACTGCAATGTCCAACATAGAAAAACAAATCCAAAAGGCAGCAGCTAAGCTAGATCTGCGCATGGTGCTGCATTTTGCTGTTCGGAAACGAAGCCAAAAGGCACAGCCTCTGTCCTCCGGGACAGAACACCTATAAGCAGCATGTCCTTTCCCCAGCTGCTGCCTGCCAAGTTAGGGTATTACATGTACATTACCACTACATATGAGTGGTTCACTGTCTGGTCTGATGTTCAGATCTATATTTAAGCACTAGTGTGGGTTTTGGAATCCAAGTGTGTAAAGTGCACGTCTGGGCATGGTCTCTTGGCCAGGCCTGAGGGTTTTCAACCCACTCAGCTGGTCCCCAAAGCTGGCCTCTTGCATCATAAGTGATCCCATGCAGTTCTGATGACATATGGTTTACGACAATTCACCCTGGTTTGGGAAATCTCCCTGCTAATGTTTTCTTATCTTGGCAGAGAGAGAACCATGTTAGAATACTAACAATTGGTACCATTTATTGAACACATGCCATGCCCCAGGCAGCCTGCTAAGGGTGCTTTACACAGTGATTTCCCACAGTCTTCCTGCCAGTGCTCCAGTGGAGGTAGAATGATCAGCTCTGCCTTACACATGAGGACACTGAAACGTGGTGATGTTAGGTAACTTGCTCAAGGCCACTCAGGTAGGAGGTGGGAATGCCAGTATTTGAACCAGGCGTTCTGATCCCCAGCACGTTCCTACTCACCATAGTGCCCACTGCTGTAGTGTCTCTTTGCATGCACATCTTCAAGGATTAATTCAATGCCCGAGAATGATCATCGTCATTATTATCATTAGTTTAATCAGTCAGCAGCATACAGAACCTTCTCCCTGGTTGATACTTTGGGCTAATCTGCTACATCCTTGATGTTGGTATAATAATGCAAAAATTAAGTTATTTCCTTATTGATTTCTATTACTTTGATCCTACAGATATTTAGTGAGCATTTACTTTGTGCCGGGTATTATACTGGACCTAGGAAAGAGGGCCATTACACAGTACTTGCTTTCAAAGAACCACATGGTAGAAAAATAAATAATCTTCCTAATTCCCAAGATGGCCCACAAGGCCTTCTGAAATGGGCCTGCCTTCCTCCCCAGTTTCATTGCTTTGCATTCTCTGCCTTTGTGTCCTTTTGTTTGTCGAGCTTCCTCCTGTCTCAGAGCCTTTGCACCTTCCGTTCCATCAGCCTGAAATACTCCACACGTTTGCCCTCTTAACTCCTCCTCATCCTTCAGATCTCATCTGAAATCACACTTCTTTAGGGGATTCTCTCACAATCCTATAGATTAGGTCAGGTTCCCCCTATTATATCTTATCATAGCCCCCCCCCCCTTTAAATTTTTGTAATTATTTAATTAATCCACCAGCTCCTTAAGGGCATGAATAATACTATTGTTGTTCAGCACCAGTCTCGTAACGCAGTAGGTGCACATCAAGTACTCTGAAGTGAATGGGGATTATAAACAATTTATTAGAGCAAAAACTGGGATGTGTTAGTCCCCAGTCCTCCAAGAATCAGACATCAAGACAGGATTAAACGTGCCAGGATTTTATTAGGGAGGGAAGTTGGGAGGGTCATCAGACTGTGAAGCAAGTATGATCCTAGAGTGAAGAAGGGAAGAAAGGAAGGTGGGGAGGATCATCATATATATTCTGGTACCGCCTGGGGAAAGTTCTGGGAGGCCAGCCAAAGTTGGACATCAGAGGAGTGACCCCTCTGCGCCATGGAACAGCGTGCTTCGAATCCCCGTCGCCTTCACTGATTGGCTGGGAGCGCCATGGGAGGCGTGGTCTGGCAGCAGGGCGTGGTGTTCAGAGGCAGCTGCAGGTGCTCCTTGAGTAGCTTCCTGCTCTTTGAGGGGCAAGTCTGAGGGGCTGGTTCTTCTGACTGTCATGTGACAGCTCCAAGATGAGGGGGGATGACACCCAATTGATAGGGAGGATGGAGATTACCAAATGTATGGCTTTCACAGAAGGGTGGGAAATCTTGATTTTGAGGCTCAGCAAGTATTTATTGAACACACACTATTCTTTGACACCGAGGAGGACACAATGGAATTGGCTATTCGTGGGCTCTCCTCGAACAGATTGAAGCTAGCTAAAAGACAAAGTAAGTTCACATGCTTGCTTCCTGAGCCTCAGCTTCCTTGCTTCTAAAATGAAGATAACTGCCATCTAGCTTGTGTGATGTGTGACAGGTAGATCTAGTGGCTTCTGTGAATAGGGTTGGTGCTCCGCAAACAGGATTTGAACGAATTTAAATAATAACAATTCATTGCCTTCCTCCATTTTTCAAGCTTTTCTAGTCACTTCAGCAGGGCTGATAAGTTTTCTAAGTTTTCGAAGAAACTTTTGGCTTGGGATGCCTGCTTTCTTTGTAATTACTCTCGTCAACAGTCCCCTGGGGCTTTTTCTTTAAGAATATTTCAAGTAGTAGAACTGCAGTTTAAATATGTGATCAGCACTAAAGGAAGATTTAGTGTCGAGTTACTACATTGAAGGAAATCTCTGGAAAAAGGCTCTGTGTACTTGGCTCAGTGAGCTCACTTCAGGGGTTGGTTTCTTAACTCTTAACCCCAAGGCAGTGTTCAGTTTGTTCTGTTACAGTACAGTCATTGGGACATTGCTTAATCAGGTTCTTTCCATAGGTGAAGGCTGTGGATCCCTGAGGGAACTGGAGATGTGGGGTGGGGTGGATCTCCTCCCTTTTCCTCACTGCCAGAGCAAGGGGGTGGTCTGCCTTTGCCTGTCCCCATTCCCAGCACCCTTCTCATATATTCCTTTTTCAATACATTTCTCCCCTTCAGTTTGCCCCCAAATGAATCCTATCTTGGTTTCACTTGTTGGGTTGGCCTGTTCTTTCTAGGAATGGGTTTTAATTCACAACTGCTTCCCAAGCAAGTAAATAGTAAATGCAGATACTGTGCCTCAGTATTCTCGTATATAGAATGAGGGGAATAGGGGCGCCTGGGTGGTTCAGTTGGTTAAGTGTTGGACTCTTGATTCTGGCTCGGGTCATGATCTCACTGTTTGTGGGATCAAGCCCTGTGTAGGGCTCTGTGATGACAGCACAGAGCCTGCTTGGGATTCTGTCTCCTTCTCTCTCTGCGCCACCCCCCTCCCCCCATTGTGTGCATTCACGGTCTCACTCTCTATCTCTCTCAAAGTAAATAAAGAAACTTAAAAAAAAAAAAACAAGAATGAGGGGAATAGACTGGCTAAGGCATAAGATGTATATATGAAATGTGAACTACTCTAAAAAAAAGTATCATGGGAATGAAGAAGAAACAGGTTTTCTGGGTGAGGAGGCAGATTCAGTGTTAATCATTGAGAAAGGAGTGAAAGAGACCCCATACTGATGAAGTAGCCTGAGCAACAGCAAGGTGTGTTTGCCATGCCCCTCGGAGACAGGTAATTTGTAATGGCTGGAAGATACGGAGGGATCCGAGGACAGATGAGAAGAAAAAAGTGAGATGGTGGGTAAGCTATGGCAGTCCTTGAAAAGCTCGTTCAGGAACATCATAGGTCAAGGAGAACCATTGATGTTTTGGAAGCAAGGGGACAAAGTTTGAGCTACTTAGGAAAAAATACCTAGGTAAGGGACAAAAAATGAGGCAGAGTAATACAGTAATTTAGGTGAGAGAATCATTTCTGTAGAAATGAAAATAAGAGGGCAGATCTGAGAGGTAGAATGAGGGGGGAGTAGAGAAGAAGATGGTTTTGAAGGTAACCCAAGGTTTCAAGTCCATGTATACTGGGTCAGGGAGGGACACCACTGAGTAGGGGAACTGAAGACGAGATGTCTGCTAAGCTGAGAATGGGGATCTTCACAACAGATCATGTTGCATTTGACGGGTTGGCCAGATATAAGTCTGGATATGATACTGGAAGTTCAGGTCTGGAGATCAAGAATGTGGTCAGAGCTGAAGATGAAGATGTGGGAGTTGTCATCACAGGGATAGTAGTTGAAAGGGCAAGTTGTTTCGCTTCCTCAATCACCTAAAGAAAAGCATGGGTTTCCAGTTGTATGGGTGAGAGCAGGTGGAGGGATGTTCTCTGGTGCCGGGATGGCTCGTCCTGATCCCTGCAACACAGTCCTTGGATCTTTGAGATTCCAAGAAAAGGGCATATTAGCCTTATCCTCCTTCACTTAGCACAGCTTCGCCTCTTGTCCCTCAGTTGTCCAGCTTCTAATTCTGCAAACAACAGCTGGAGAGCGTGAGTGAGGGCCAACTCGGCAGCTGTGTGTTGGGAATCAAGAAGGCATCCAGGATGAAGATACTGTCTGGCTACAGCTGCTGCCAAGATGGGTGTGTGTGTGTGTGTGTGTGTCAGAGAGAGAGAGAGAGGGAGGGAGGGAGAGAGAGAGAGAGAGAGAGAGAGAGAGACAGTCAGTCAGTGATGGGGGGTACTCATGGCCGGGAGTGGGTAAAAATTGCTGCCCAAATTTCTTTTAAGGGTGGTAAATGAAATATTCTTAAAAAGTTTTAATTCTGTACCAGAGAAGATTTCACTTTGTATTTTATTCCAAATCCTAGTGATTGGAAAATCAGAAATCTACCTTTCTGGATCCTCCAATTGCTCACGACCATGCTTTGCACACACACCCTGGCTGCCCTGGCAGCTGAGTGTGCTCAAACACTCTGGGGTTGGCTGGAAGCTGCCTCTAGGCTGGTGCCTCAAGGAGGGATCTAGAAATATGTGAAAAGATTAAAAGTTCAAGAAAAGGCTGTTGTTCCCAATCCCAGTTGAAGAGAGGCCTCTTCCTGGAAAGTGATAAGGGATTTGTGCATGTGGTTTTGTTCCTGGCCAAACGTAAGTCTTGAGCTGGGTAATGTGTTTCTAATCATAATTTGGATTACCCCTTACACTAACCAAATGTTTGGTTGTCTGAGGAGGCCAATCCTCAGGCCCCAGAGAGACATGACAAACCTCCACCAAAAAGCTAGGAAACTCCCAGCCAGTAGGCACATTCTGAGACTGGTAGGCTACAACTGCAGTCTCTCTGTGCTGGGAAAGGCTGGAAATTACTGTTCACAGTGTGTGGGCTTCTGCAGCCTGGAGCTGTCCCCTTTGGTCACTGTTGATATACTCTTCTCAGGGACCAGCTGGAAATGGCTGGCTCAGGCCAAGCTGAGCCACTGGGGCCATGAGGGGTTTGGAGGCGGGGCTCCCAGAAGGAAGCCAGAATGAATATTGAGACACCAGTGGCTCCCAGGTTTCTTCCAAGTCTTTTTTTGGCCTATAGGAGAGAAAACCAAAGAGGTAGGGCAAGCTAAGTAAGAGTTCGCATAAAGCCTCTTAGGGGCGCCTGGGTGGCTCAGTCAGTTAAGCATCCGACTTTGGCTCAGGTTACAGCTGTGAGTTTAAGCCCCACATCAGGTTCTGTGCTGACAGCTCAGAGCCTGGAGCCTGCTTCGGATTCTGTGTCTCCCTCTGTATCTCTGCCCCTCCCCTGGTCACACTCTGTCTCTCTCTCTCAAAAATAAATACACATTAAAAAAACGTTAGCCTCTTAGATCATCCATATTCATTAAGACAGTTACTATGAGTTTGCAGTTCACTGTTGAGGGCCACACAAATTTTGCTGATTTTGAATGTAGCCAACTTTTAAGAACAATGTCACCCAATTTGGAAATGCAGAGTTCTTTATGAAGGAAGCCCTGCACTTCAAGAGTACAAAATGGGCTAGGAAATGAGAAAAGGGTGGTTTTGCTAAGTCAGGATATGGAAGGCTTAGAGAAGATAAATGAATAAAAGGCAGGCAATTTCACAAATGAAAATGGATTCCATTTCATTAATGATGTGCAGGAAAACTTTACGTGATTATTAACACTTATGGCATACAGATGATATGGGCCCCACCCCCGCTGTGAGCATAGGACAGGATGTGAATTCCACTGCTTTGTCACCATTGAAACCTCTCTCTCTCTCCCTCTCCCTCTCTCTTCCCCGGCCCCCTCAGTCCCCACACGTGCATACATGTGGTGTGGTTTCAAAAGAAATGTTGGTGGTAGTTTAGAGGGCAAGACATATAATTGTTGTGTTTCTCTTTTCAGCTCTTAGGAGGAAAATACCTAAGAAGAGGTGATTAATCACTGTCTGAAAAGTGCTTTGAGATCCTCTGAAGAAAGGTAATTATAAGTATGAGACGTTGTTCCTGGATGTGTGATTACATGTGATTATATGTTAGAGTGGTGCTAGACTGCTTCAAATGCATTCCTCTCCTACATCTCCAAACAGGAGAGGGCTGGGATGTGGGAGGGGGGAGGGACTAGGAAGAAGAGGAGATATTGGAACAAAGACCATATGTAGCATTTCATGTCAAGTGGGAGGAAGCCAGCCTGGGGACCTGGGGTCTATGCAGAAGATGGACATTTGAGAGCAGAACCAGGACTTTCCTTTGTTCCCTGGGAGAGTTTGCCTTCCCACCCCTTTACAATCCGTACTCTGTGGACTTTTAGGGTGATCTCTTTGTTCAGGTTTTCCCCAAGAAGTCAATGACTGTGTATCATCATAGGGGAAACCACCTTCAGTTTTCCAAGAGAACTGGAGGATTGTTTTCCAGGTAATTGTTAACGTGGGCAATAATCATTGATCATTAAAACCTTTATTATTCTCTGCACTTAAGGAGCTGCTTTCCTTAGAAAGTCCCGTATCTTCTCTCCAACCATGTCGTATTTTGAGAGGAGGGGGGCTCTAATGTGCAGTATGTAGCCAGAGTGAGGCCACCTCTCAGACTGTCAGCGGTCTCTGACCTCAGGGGCCCAGAAGCAGTAGAGGGTGTTGGTTAAACCTCAGATCCAGAGCCGGCTTGAATTCTGGACCTGCTGCTCCTACTCATAGCACTTGAGGCACGTTATTCAAGCCCTCAGAGTAATGGTTTCTTCATTTGTAAATTGGTTAGGAATGGTATCTACTTCTTTGAGTTATTGTGAGCATTCAAAGAGTAATTGTACATAACACAGGGCTTCGTAGGTTGGAAGGGCCAAGTAAGTGTTTGCTGTTGAAGCTTCTGTTGCTGCTACTACTATTTCCTAAGAAACTACAGGCTCGTTTAGAACAAATTATTTAGAGCAAATGACTATTACTGCCGTCATTAATAAAGTCTCCTAAAGAACTAAAGGTTGATTTAAAGCAAAATGCACAAGCAGCTAAGATTATTTTTGGCACTCTTCCACTTCTGTTCTCAGTTTCTCCCTTTTTGCTTTGGTTTTTCCAAATTTCTGACACATTAGCAGGGCTTAAAGTTTAGTGATGTGTTCCACATACCCCTATGAATGTAAGCGACTTAAGGTACAGGTACCTCCAAGGATGAATTCAAGGAGACTGAAAGCTTGACTTTTTTGTGAAAAGCAAAGTAATAAAACTTACCGACCTCTCGAACTTTGAAGCTGGACTTGAGGGACCATCTAGTTCAAACCCAGCATAGGCAAAGGACTTACCTTTGGAGGCGGGCATAGTTGGTTGATCGGAGAATGGGATTTGAGTCTTGGGTTAAGTTAGACTTAAATTAAGAGCTATGATCACGTAAAACATGGTGTAACTACTTGTGAAGCTACTTCTCCTGAACTACCCTGTGGCAATGTGCCATTGGTCTCCATAAAAAGATGTTATAAGATTGGCCATAAAACTGTATTTTCTGCACTAAAGGAGGTGTAGCTGAAACGTCCTCCTGGTCTCTTTATGAAAACACTCGAGTGGCCATACCATTCAGTTCTAAGTACCGGGAACAGCTGGCACTTCTGGAACAACTGTTTGTTTTCATCTGATGAATGTCGTGAACGTTTTATGTGATCATTGATCATGTGATTAATGCTTGTCGCACTGGCTGCTAGGAAGCTCAAGGTCAAATTGATATTCCACCTCTATGAATAGAAGCCAATAGCTACTACAAATTTCAGATGTTCACTGCAGCTGAAAACTTTATAGCTCCTTTTCCTAAGCTGTGCTCACTACAGGAAGCTGGGAACACATCCTATGACACAATGGATATTTCTAGGGGGAAAAGGGAGTTTTGGTGCACTTTATATTGCATACTTTGCTTCCTTCTTGGATATTCTTGATGCTTATATGGGTATCTTAAATGTTCTGAGAAGCCTGATAGTTTCAAATCAAATACAAAGAAAAAAAACCTTTTTAAACCTGTACTTGTAAAACTTGTTTGACCGCAGAATCCTTTAAAAATGTTATCTCCAAAGTCTAGTTTTATTTGAAATATGTTTTGGGAAATGCTACCTCTCAGTAACATGTAATCAAATCCTGTTTTTTGGATTTATGTCAGTACACAGGTTGGTTCTTGACTTGAGTCTTCCTACTTTTGCATAGCAAGGAGAGAGTTCAGGTGTGTATATTAGATCAGTCAACTGATGAGGTCCCTTTGAGCTCAAAAATTTGGTGATTCCTGATTAACAAATGAAGAAAAGTTTTTCACAAGTGTCTGCTTATGGAATTAAGAATTTAAGTTTACTGACAATGAAGACTAAAGTTAGAAATTAAAACATTGTGTAATATTTCTGACATTCTTTATTTATGTCTAATCTAAAAGATTGCTTTAAATATCACGTTTTTAGGGGCGCCTGAGTGGCTGAGTTGGTTAAGCATCTATCTGACTCTTGATTTTGGCTCAGGTCATAATCTCACGGTTCATGAGTTCAAGCCCCACATTGGGCTTTGTGCTGACAGTGTGGAGCCTGCTTGGAATTCTCTCTCTCTTTCTCTCTGTCCCTGCCTTACTCATGCTCCCTCTCTCTCCCTGTCTCTCTCTCTCTCTCTGTCTCTCAAAATAAATAAATAAGCTTGAAAAACAATTTTAAAAATCATATTTTTAAAAACAACCCCCAGGGATATAAAACAAAGATAAAAATTTCCTTTGAAAAACATCAAAGTCAAAAAGTTATAAAATTTTCATCTGAACTCCTGTTTGGTTGTAGAATTTAACCCTTCTCCTTGCTGCTTTGATAAAGGCTTACATAATTGGGGTGATGCAACTTCATGGTGTATCTTGAGGGGATTGTGCAACTAGGCTTACTCCTCAGACGTGTGCCCCATGCAGAGCCTGTGATGTTCATTTCACAGGCACCTTTGCCTTTAAGATCCCTTCCTCTCCACTCTCCATTAAAACTCAACAAACAAAAACAACAGCAAGGACCTCAAACCCCAGCCACATATATATTACTTGGGTGGGAGCCTGGGACCTGCCTTAGACAACGCACTCAACTTCTGGGGTTGCTTCATCCCTTTGACCGGTGAGCTAGACCCAAAGGGAAATTTTGCAAAGGAAAATCACCTTCAAAGAGAAGGGATAGGCTGCAGGGAGAAAGCATAGGCTCTCCTGCTCAGGTCCTTGGTTGACATTCAGCTCCTTCAGCAGCCTACCTAACATGTCACCATAAACCCAGCGGCTTTCATCGACTTTCTCTTTGTGTATGACTGTGGAAGCTGTGCGATTTTGTTATTGCTCTGGGCCACTTGTCTCTCCGATTGTATTTCTGTGCTTTTCCTCCATGTTTGACAATGCCTACCATGTATCAGGTATTATGTCACAAAATTGCCTATGCCCCTGTCCTTGACCTTGAGGAGTTCACAGGGTAGAAGAGCAGATGGGCATTAGAAACAGTTTCCATTCAATGTGACAAAGACTCCAAAAGAGCCATGTATAATGACCAGGGAGGCAGTAATGGAGGTGACATTTGAGTCAAGTCTTAGAGAATGTGTTAGACACTGATTTTTCCATTAATAGAATTACTTTTCTGCTTAATGACAACCAGCCTGCTAGAAGGAGAAGTATAAACCAATAACTTGCTTTGGATTAACTCAGGAGACTAACTGACAGAACCTATTAGCTAAAGGCTAGACTCTTATTTCAAGCAATTCAGTGAATGTTCAGGCCTTAATCATTTCAGTTATCAGAGGACCAGACCATCTGGAAAGTAGACTCTCTAGAACTTACTCTCAAGTTTCCCTGATGTAAAACATGTTCTAAATATAGTCTTTGATTTTGGAAATTCCTAGGATTAGCTTTGGTGTGTGTTCAATAATACCTCGTTTCCCAATCTCATGGCAGATAGAAAATAAGTGGCATATTTAAATGGCTGTATAGATGAAAATAAAGCTCATTAGTGAAGAACTGGTTTTAATTTAAATTTCAGAGGAAATTTTGCAAAGTGCAAGAACATAAAGGGTCAGCTGGCTTCTTGAGTTTGCTGACACTGAAAGGTGGTTAGTAGACTGAGGGCTGGGCAGAGTTTTGTGGATTCTTTTCCAGTTACTTTTCTGAGACAAAACCATGGGTGTCAACCATGTGACATAATATCCATCACTTCTCTAGCTGTACGAATAGTTCTCTAAGTTGATGTTAATAGAAAATCTTTCTCTTTAGCAAATGCTCTTTCTTTAGACTTAGCATTTCATTTCTTCCTTTCCACTTCCCCAAAATTCAATTTAATAATGATTTTTGGCCGTCTCTGTCTATTATATCCAGAGCTCAGGGTATCCTTATCTTCTGTTCTGTCAGGGTTGACGTGGTATCCATCCAGATGGTTTTCCAGTCCCCAAATTTAAATAGGACTCTTCTCCACCAAGACCATGGGGCTGGCACCACATTTGAAAGCAGTGCTTATGTTCCAGTTGCTAGTTTAAAACTTAGAATCAGGGCATCTTTTGGGATGAGCACTGGGTGTTGTATGGAAACCAATTTGACAATAAATTTCATATATTTAAAAAAAATTAAATAAAAAAAAATAAAACTTAGAATCTGCTATTTCCAGACTTGAGAGTTTTGCTCCTCACTATCTGTGGTTGTACACTCTCTGGTGGTATTTCAGTACATATGTATGAGTCCTACCAGCCCACAAACTCATTAAGAGCAAGGAATAGGTCTCATTTGTCTTTGTATTCCATAGTTCATTACATAAAGGAGGTGCTTAAGAAATATTTGTTAAATAGATGCTATGTGTTTATCCTAAAAGTTCATAAACTGGACAGTCAGATGTAGGTTTCCCTGTGCAAGGAGTGAAAACGGGAAGGTATCATGTATACAAGTCTCAGAACTTGACTTCTCATAATATTCTTTTTTAAAGGGAAGATCAAGGAATCTCCTCGTAAGTGACATGTGAATTTCTCCCCAGTGTGATCCAGGAATCCCCATTTACTTTGTGCTCAAATGGGACATTCTACTTTAGGATCTTGTATTTGTTTGTGGATCAAATACTCTCTCAAGAAAGGTGAAATCTGGACTGAAAGTGAATAATCTTGCCCTCTGTGGAAGGCCGAGGCAAGTCATTTCAGTGTTTCTTGTCTAAAATCCCAATAACACAGCTATGGGTAACTGGACGTCTACTCTGTTTCAGGCATTCAGGCATATAATCTCATTTAATCCTCACAAGGATTTCAGGACCTGGAGGGTTAAAGTCTTCCTCAAGGTCACATAAGTAAAACGTACCTAAAACTAAACCTAGGAACAAGCCTCCCACAATCTGGCATTCTCCAAATCTCCGTGAATGAAAATGTTAGCATCCAGGTCCTCCAGCGAAGAATCTTCCCTCTGTGTCCCACTTCCAAGTCATGCTGATGGAATGTCCACCCGTCCATAGACACCCTACCCTGCCCAACTTCCATTCCAGCCCTAGCCACCATCTGCTCTCCATGGACAGCTCAGTAGCCACCTCAGAAGTCTACCTTGCCCTCCTCAAATCTATTCCCCACACCAAGGCTTGAATGGTCCTCTCAACACTCATGTATGGTAAGTAATTTTTCTTGATGAAAAACCCTCCACTGATTTTTTCTACTTACTTTTAGGGTAAAGACCGAAGTCCTTAACCAGGCCTACCGTGACCTGCCTTGTTTGGCCCTAGAAGACTGTTACAGTCTCTTCTCATTCTCTGGGCTTCTACTATTCCAGCCTTTCCCTCAGCCTAGATTGTTCTTTCCTTCCCTTTCATAGTGTAGGCTTGACCCCCACTCTGCTGACAGAGCTCAGCTTAACAGTGTCTTCTTCAGGGGACTTACAGGTACTTCATGGCATCGTGCGCCTCTCATTCATAGTGTTAATTTTCTGTGCACTTGTTTAATTATTTTGTTACTATCTGGCTCTCCATGAGCCTGTAAGCTGCATGAAGGCAGGGACTATGTCTGTTTTCGTTCACTAGACCCTAGCCGAGAACCTGAAGGTAGTGAATAGTTGCTAAGTATTTGTTGCATAAATTAATGCACTAACAGCTGTCAAGTGACAGAACAGATTTGAACTCAGAAGTTCAGCACCCTCTGTCTTTGGTGTGTGGCCAGGTCCCCAAATGGCCCTTATTATCAAAGGACCTCAGGTGTGGAGACAGAGAGGAAGGTAGAGATTGGTAGGCTTATGCCTCCCTCTGGGCCTGGGAGGGGCTGTTGATTGAGCTTGTCATTGAACACTCACCCTGCTTCAGCATTACTACCGGCACTTTGTATAGATTCTTGCAATTAATCTCTCTCAACAAGTCTTCGGGAGGTTAAATAACTTGCCTAAAGTCACCCAGAAATTAGGTATGGAGCATGGGTTCAAGCCTGAGCCATTTGGCTCTTCACCCACATTTGCAAGCTTTTGGCTATCTGTCCTTGGCTTCCTTTGTTCAATGTTTCCTCCCAACTTTGAGTCCTCTGATTTTAGTTTCTGTTCTTTTTCTTCTAAATCTCAGTTATTATTTCTTCTTTATTATGTCTCCTTTCTTCCCCCACCTATTTCCTTGCTCTGCCTTGCTTCCTTTTCTCCCTCCTAATTCCATTAGTGATGAGAACCATGACGTTATTTACCTGGAAATTATATTTCAGGACACTTTCTCTCAGCAGCCAGGAGCTTCAGGCACACTTTGCATCTTTGTAAAACAAAATGCAGATGAGAATTATAAATCTCTAACCTTGCAGGCTCATACTTTCATGATTTGTTAAGATACAGTTTTAAAATCATCTCTGATTTTGAGCTTTGAATTTGGAGTAGTAAAGGTAGTAAAAGCAATATAAAGAAAGGGAAGTAAACTTCAAAACTGCCTTCTTTTTTTTTTTTTTTTTTCCCTGTGAGAAGTCCACTATAAATTGTGGAGATGCTTCTCAAATAAAATTAGATTCCGCTGCTGCCTGCTGCTTCCCTCCACATTTCATCTCTTTTCTCTAAATCGCTGAAGCCCCTCTCGGGACACTAGGTAATCTGAAGAAAGAATAGAGTGTTCAGGCACCACAAGTTCTCCAGAGAGCTCAGGCACATCGATTTGCATTTCTGGGTCAGCATGATTTCACTTTCATTTAACCCTTGTACTGACCCTTGTTTTTCAACATTTTGGCTCTTCCCGCCATCTGAGAGCAAGCAATGTGTTCCACCCGTAGAGGGTAAATGTCCCCCAGCTGCCCAAAGCATGCAGACTACCCCAAATTCCCCTTTTCAAGGTTCCCGGCATCATTAAAGTCCGTGCAGTGAGGCACTGGCCAGCATTGTAGGTGTCTCTGAATGCAGATTTAATCACATTTAAAAAGGTAGTTTTGTGAGTTAATGGAAAAGGAAATGAGTGGTACAAGTTCCATAGTCAAACATGCCCATGGCTGCCATGGTTTTGCACCTCCTGCGAGCTTGTTAATCCTTGATGTAATGAGAACAACAACAGGGAAACATGGATGTTGTTGTATTCTGTCTCTCTTTTGTAGGAGTCATGCTGGGAATTCTATGAAGACCCACAGTGTGTCAGAAAGAGGGACATTACATATTTCTAAGGCTTTAGAATAAGGCTGTTTCTTCTATCTTATTCAGAGTATAATTTCCATTAAGAGGGAGCAAAGACCCCAACAAGATTTAATTACTTGTGCCGTGATAGATAGAGGTCATTAGTTGTTCATCTACGATGAGGTCCACTTGGCTAGAAGACCCTTGTGCAAAGGTAAATGTGCATCATAAAATGGAAAGCCTGCACAGATGTCGGGTATGAACCTGATGTTAAAGTAATTGAGGTAAAATATTAATGAAATGTTTGTCCCTCAAAGCTTTGCCTCAATTAGTAAGAATGATTTTGTTGCCTTTTTCGTAATTAGTGGTAGTAATGACGTATCTTGACGCAGTTGTTTTAAAAAATGTAGTAACGACATTATAAAAATATGGGTAGACCATGAGAATAAAATAAAAATCACCAATATTCTTAATTCCCAGAGATAACTACTGATAGCATGTTTTTTTTTTTTTCTGTTAGTTTTGGTGTGAATATAAAACTGAAGTAATGCAATAAGTAGGGTTGAAATCTTTTTCACTTAACGTATTGTGAACATTAAATATTCTTCTGCTTCTGCATAGGGTTCTGTCATATAAATGCTTTATAAAGAATTTAAACAATTCTCTATTGGCGGACATCTACGCTGTTTCCAAGTTTTTGATAGTGTGTGTATGTAGTTCTCTAATGAGTACTGTTATAGCTATATTTTAAGCATATCAGTGATGATTTCTTAGAGAAACGTCTAGATATTTAATTGCTAAATCAAAGAATGCTCATTCTTTTAAGGCTTTAAAATACACAAAAACATGCCTTCAGGAAGGCTAAATCAATTTATACTAGCAGTATATACCATTGTACTCATTTTCATATACGTTCCCCAACACTACATATTATTTTAATTTTTTCCCCAATATTTCAAGTGAAAATGGTGTCTCATACTTGTAACCTGGACTCCTTAGATTCTTAATGTTGTTAAACATCCTTTCGAGTGATTATTGACCATTTAAGGGGCACCTGGGTGGCTCAGTCGGTTAAGCATCCGACCCTTGATCTTGGCTCAGGTCATGATCTCACAGTTTCGTGAGTTCGAGCCCCAGACAGGGTTTTGTGCTGGCAGCATGGAGCCTGCTTGGGATTCTCTCTACCTCTCTCTCTTTCTCTTTCTCTCTCTCTCTCTCTCTCTCTCTGCCCCTCTTGTGCACATGGGTGCTCCCTTTCAAAATAAATAAAATTTAAAAAGTAATTATGTCCTTTGAACATTTTTCTCATGTGTTGTGTATCTTTCTGTCGATTTGTAAGATTTTAAGAAATCTAATTAGCCTACTATTTCTTTGTCATTCTTTTGATTCAAGTTAAAAAAAAAAACCCTCTAAATTGAAAGCGATGCAGTTTTCTTTAGAAAGAAGAGCAGCTGAAACTAGTTGCATAAACAACGTCTGCTCCGACTGCTGGTGTGTGTGTGGGTTTGTTAACTTTGTGTGTACCTCACTCGTTTTCTGGCAGATTCTCTCCAATCAAGAGTCAGAAAACATCATCTTTACAAATAGTTGTGGTTTCGTTTTGAGACAAATAAATTATTACTTTAAGTTAAATAAGGGAAAATTACAAATAGTTTTGAGCATTAGCCAATCTTCTATTTACAGCATCCATTTCCAAAGGCTTTCGATTCAAATACTCTTAAAGGGAAATTTACATTTTCTTTTAATTCACCTGCTGGGCACTTAAAAAGAAGTTGATGTTGGATAAACTATGTCCCTACCCCTCACCTCTCCCTTGCCCTGACTCCCTCTTCCCCTTTCTTTTTGTCCCTTTCCCTCCCTTCCTCTCCCCACCCTTCCCTTCTCCAGCCCCTACCCTTTCTCTTTAATTGGCTACAGGACCTTAAGTAATGTTCCTCTTTGCTTCTAGGCAGAAGGGATAATTGTGCCTCTACCTGCCTGAGGCAAGAGGGCAGGGGAGGTGGCTGAGCTGCCAATGAGATCTCTTAAGCATGCAAAGTATAATTTTCCTGCTACTTAAAAATGTAGATGTGCTCAGGTGTGCGCCCACTCACACACACATGATCCTTAATTTTTTTTTCAGTTTGCCTTTCCGAATTATAAAATGTATATGTAATATTTAAAAATCTCTACCAAGACTGCTATTTTTTAATGACTGGCAGTAACTCCTTTTGTTAACTAATGGAGATAGTGATGGCTACATCTTAACCCAAAGAGGGGTTGTGTAAGGGTAATTAAACAGGGCCTGTTCAGTTGTCCCTCGTCTGGAAAAGGACTGCTGTCTTTAAACAGAGCAATACAATGGCTCGTTTCCAGATTGTTGGGTGGGAGTAAGGATAATACTTTCTGTGATGAAGTTGGCATTTCCCATCTGTTGTACTTGAGACACAGGCCTCCTTCTCTCTACCAATCACAAATATAAAAACTCTGCTGATACTTTGACCACCTGGATTTCCCATCATACCCTGTTTTCACACCTGGAGATTCAGAGCAGACCTTTGATTGATGTTTTTCAAAGTTGTCTCATAAAATTAAAGGACAGACGAACAACATTTTTCTAAAATTGTGAACGGTAGAGCCACCATTCGTAACATTTGTTACTGCTTCTAGAATTGTTAATAATCTTAGCTTCAAGATTTTTCAAAAATGCATTTTTTTTTTTAAAGCAAAACATCGCCTTCTCAGTAACTGCTTATGTTTAACATTGTCAGAGCTAAGATTAAAGTGGTGGGTAATAGTAGTCCCAAGTTCAATATTAAGTTCAGTGAGTTCCATACTCTACTTTAAAATATTTCCATGTTCATGGTTTGCTTTCTCTTAGGGAGCCAGATCCTACCTTCATTTGGTCAGCTGGCAGGCTCTACTAATTGAATAGCTATTTGAAATACCACTTTGAATCTGTCCTAGGGTATGGCATTATTCTGAATTATTACGAAATTAGTCATTTCCACAGACCTCTCTGCCCCTATCTTCCTCGGTACCAAGCCCAGCTTGGGTTCTCAGTGCTGTTTTAGAAAAATGCAGTAGGCCCCAAATTTCCTTTCCTCCTTAGTCACTCCTCAAGCAGCAGCTTGCCTATTTTTGCTGTTTCTTAATTTTTAAGAGGAATGACCGACAAGGGTTTAAGCTTTGGTTTCTCTCTAGATCCTATCAGTCTCCTCAAACACAGTAATCTCTGTTAGTCCCTGGTGTGCTGCTGGGGATTACTGGGCCCCACTGGCTAGCTGCTGCCTTTCCCCTGTAGAACTATTTGCTTTCAGGAAGCTGGGAGCTAATTCCCCTAAATGGTACGCCCTTGGAGACCCTTTAGCATGAACAACAGTGCAGAAACAGGAACTCTCATTCCTTTCCTGGCGTCAGACAAAAGGACCTGGGCGCTTAAATATCACATTTTTTATTTCCTTTTTAGTTCACCTGAGGGAGCAGGTGCAATCTTATGGCAGAATGAAGATGACCCTGGCTAGGATCATTTTGTCTGTTAACTCTGCCTCTGCGAGGAAAAGTCTTTTCAATAATTATTAATATGTTTGAAAGGTCCAGGGTGCAGGGGACAATTAATACACGATTTGGACCATCCACTCTAAACTATGTAGCATTACTAATAAAAGTGATCGAAGAAACCTTCATCAGGTTAACAATGTGGAGTTTGAAACACATTGCTGCCTCTTCGGTGGGTTTACTTCCTTCTTTCTTTGTAAAACTTCACAGTGAGTAGCCCAGGGTGAAACTGGAACTCGGTGTGGGGGAAAGAGTCTGGGTGGAGGAACAGTCATGTTATTAAGTTATTGCAAATGTAGTGACTGGTGATTTCACACGTACGCATTCCACATTACAGGAAGCTCACACATATAAGAAACCATGCCCTTCTGGCCCCTTACCACCAAATTTTCCATTGCCTACCTCTAAAATCTAATGCTTGCTTATTTTATCACGTCAGCTGCTTTTCTATAGTGAAGAAGGAATGTGGTCACTTGAACTTCAAGGATAAGAAAGTGTACTGCATGTATCAAGCAAATCTAAAGGACAAAAGGAATTTTTTAAGTTGCTTGCAGTATAGTATAATCTTCCTTCACAATGCTTCCTTTGAGATGGCTTTTTTTTTTTTTTTTTTTTTTTTTTTAATGAAACTAAAATAATCTTGCCAGTGGGGTCATGGAAAATTTTACCAACTCCATTTGTTCATAGTTGCCCATCCCTTCCCATTTCTTTTCCTTCTTTATAGACAAAACTTAACAACAAACATTTGACTTATTTTTCTATTATTAAAAGTCATTTCTAAATAAAAGCTTATGAAAAATTGAACAATATAAAGGAATATAAATTAAAAAAAAAAAAACGAACATACACTCTCCCTCAGTCTCCTGCCTTCCAGCCACATTTACTTTTTACCTGCTGGTAGAACCAGAGTCAGGTAGGGTTTCTATGAATCCTTGACAAATGTGGTAAAGACACATGGGGAAAGAAGGAACTGAATGTCAACCCTTCTTTTCCAACACGCACAAGTTTCCAGAAGTTTCACAAGGTGAAGGGGAAGGGGGAGAGAAAGTTGAAGGAGACCAAAGAGACAGGAGAATAAAGACGCACCTCCCTTCTCTCTTGGATGTCAGCTCCTTGAGGTGGGGTTTCTGTATTAACTGTCTTTATAAATTTATCAGGTTAGAAGTAGTGCTGCTGAATGAATGAATAAGAATGAAAAGCAGGAGCTAACTGGCTAAGGTTAGGCAGAGTTTGGTGAAATCATTTAGGCTTTTCAGTGTATCAAAGGCTTCCTTGCTTATATTTTCTGTCAATACCTCAGGTTTTTAACCACTAAGCAGCCAGCATGTGCTGCTTGGAGGTTTAGTACCACAGGTAGTTGCTGTTAAATTGGACTAATATTAAAGATAAAAACCCGTTTGGAACAAATCCATACTTGGGAGGGGAAACTTTGAGCCATTTCTGCCATTAACTCACTGGGGGATTTGTACTTCAAAGGTCATTAAGATTCACAGGCCCGCTGCCTCCTTTTGGGGGAAAAGAGTCCACAAGGAATTCTCTAGGCTTAGTGCCCATATCTCCGACCACCATGACCACAACTGGTTGAGCTAGGAGCCAACACCTGACCAGAAGATAGCCTTCTTTAGGCTCTCCAGGCCCCCATGAGGTACGGAGAGTAGCACTGGGTTGTTATTAACTGAACCAATCAAAGCCTCCGTCTTGGGAAGTCTGAACTTGAGACAGAAAGAGAGAGAGACCCAGAAAAAGAGAAAATTAGACTCATTTACAAACAAGGTAGTCCAGTGAGTGTCAACATGGAAAACTAGAGATGTGGAAAGAGAAGGTAGTAAGCAGAAGCCATGAGGCAAGAGATGACTTTAGTAGTGGAAGAGAGTGTAGAAAGCCATCAGTTAGTAGAATAAGCACGTAGAGAAAGGAATGGGATTCAGGAGATGCTTTAGGAGTGACAGGATGCTAGAGAAACTGCTATTTTATTCCCAGTGTTCTAGTTCCCCAAGAGGAGGGCCACGTAGCTCTGGAAACCATTTAGTTTGCTTCCTCAACTCTCCTGGGTATCCCTATCATGGAAACTCTTACCCTGAAGTGAATGAGTAGGCCTCCATAGTTTGTAATTTGAAAAATCCCCATTTGTAAGAAGAGCAGGTTGTTTAGAGGCAGTCACAAACATCCCCTCCACTGCAGTTTGAGAGAGACATTATAGAATGGCATAGAGATGGCCTGGCCAGAGCTTTACATGGTGGCGAATGCTCTGCTAGGGTCAACACAATTCAAGGTCTTGTTTTCTCTATCGTAGACTTTGGATCTTGATCTCATCCATGTAGACAGTGTTGGCTTACACCAAGTAGGAGATTTATAAGTCACTCAATGTACAGATTTACAGTGTGAGGTAGAGATTTCCAGAGATAGGACTCCCCTTTGTACAGTTTTTGGTGCTACTCAACACCTTCTCTTTATCAAAACTCTCTTTGGGCTCTTCACCCTTTTCTCTGAGCAGTACTTCTTTTCTTTCTCTTTGGGTTTCATGAATGTTTATGTTCCTTGTGGTCTGCCTTTCATTTCTCTTTATCTCCTTGCCTTCCATGGAAATGCCCTCCATTGCCATGGTTCTCCTCTGTCCCTATGACCACTTTAACACTTTCCCAGATTTCCAATTCTCCTGGACACTTACACCTGAAAAGCTCACCAGCATCTCAAATTCAGTGAGATCAAATGGAAGTTACTTTCTCCCCCGAAGTTCTTCCTCTTGTGTTCTTTCCCCTTCTCTAAGATGGGACCTCAGTGGACCAGACTCAAAGTTCAGAATCCTTTTTACTTCTTTTTTTTCTACCTATGCCCAACAGCAGTTGGGCATAGCAGTTCTAGCTGTGCAATACCAGTGTCATCCATTCTCCCTGTATATTCATTATCTAATGCTGCGTAACAAATCATGCCGAGGTTTAGCAGCTTAAAAATGACATATTTATTGTTCCACACAGTTCTTGAGGATTAAGAATCAGCTTAGTTGGTCTCACGAGATTGTAGGCAGGCTGTTGCTGGGGCTTTATTCATCTCAAAGCTTGATCAGGGCTGGAGAATCCGCTTCAAAGATCACCCATGTGGTCGTTAGCAGGTCTCTGTTGCTTGCTGGCTGTTGGCCAGAGGCCTCAGTTCCTCACCGGGTAGGTCTTTCTGTAGGTCGGCTTATTACATGACAGCATGCTTCTCCCCACAGGCACAGAGAGGAGGGAGGGAGAGGGAGAGGGACGGGGGGAGGGGAAACTTAAGATGGAAGCCACAGTCTCTTTATAACCCTAGCTTGAAAATCACACCCCATCGGTTTTTGCAATATTGTACGTGCTAGAAGCAAATCACTAAGTACAGCCCACACTCAGCATGAGGGGAATTAAGACAGAAGTGTCAAAGAATTTGTGGACATTTTTGCTTTTAAAACCACGCCCCCTGCTTCTTTGGTTCTACTTCCATGGTCCTAAGTCAGGCTCTTGTCACTCCTCACCAGTATTCGTTCTTAAGATAAAGGCCAAGGTATTTAATAGGGGCCACTCGGCCCACATGTCTGGTTCTGTGCTTTCACTCGACTGCGTTCTATTTTCTGTCAGTTTGCTTTTCTCTTTTTCTGGGTCTTCTCTCCCTCTCTCCCACGTTCAGACTTCCCAAGAGTGATGCGTTAATGGTTCAGGCAGTCAATAGCTGATGTCACTCCAGGTCACCTGGAATGGGGACTGGAGAGCTTCAAGGAGTCTGTCTTTTGGTCAGGTGTTGGCTCCTGGCCCAATCTGCTGTGCCCAAGGTGGTGGGTGACTTAACCCTGCCTCACGTTTCCTTATCTCCAGCCACAGTCCCCCCACCTCCTGCTCTGTGCCCCAGGCCTTTTTCAGGAGGTCACAAGGGCCATTTTCCCTCCCGCCACAAAGCCTGTGCTTGTCCTGCTCCTCTGTCTGGCAAGCCCTTCTTTCTGGTCCCCACTTGGCTCACTCCCAAGCATCTTTACATCCCGATAGGTGTCACCTCTTCAGGTATGACTTCTTGATCCTTCGTCTATGTTAGGTTCCTTATGAGCTCTCCTAAAACCCTGTACTTTTCCTTCACAACTCTTATTCATGTGGTTATTTAACATCGCATTCCTTCCTTAGACTGTAGCCTCCACAAGGGCAGGTACCTTGATGCTCACAATGTCTGACACTTAGTATGAGCACAGCAACTATTTATTATGTGTCTCCAGGCTCTCCTGGAGCCTCATATACATGGTGGCATGATTACTCTTTTTCCTGCATCCATGCTTCTCCCTTGCTCACACACTTTCAGTGGTCCTTGAGTGCCTGCAGGGCAGAGCCATCACTCTTTTGTCCGGCATTCAAGGCCCTGTGTGATGGCAGCCAGCTCTCTTCTGGTTTTGTTTCTCAGCATTCCTATTAACGGCCCCCAAAAGTTCTAACTGAAGTGAATTACTTGCTGTTTTCAAAGCACACTTTGTGCTTTGCTCTCTGTGTCTTTGGTCCTCTTGGTCTCTATATCCTGGAATGTATTCTCCCTGAGATGATATAAAAATCTCTTTAGGAAACTTTTTATTTGTATCTTGTGCATTGCTTGTTTATATATATATATATACATGTATATATATATACATATATATACATATATATGTATATATACCTCCTGAAAATTTTGCTGAATTTAATTTAAATCACAGACATCATGACATTTCACTTTTGAATACTATGAGAAAATAAGAGCATTTTCCTTCTCAAACACAATACCATTTTTATACTTACTAATTAACAATAATCTCTTTATACCATCTAATATGCCATCTGATTTATATTTCCTGAATGTCCCCCAAATGTCTAATTACAGTTGACCTCGTTGAATTAAGGGTCAGCCCAGGTCCACACCCTGCATTTAGTATTTAGGCTCCTGATTGACTGTTCATCACTTGTGGCTTTGGCCCCGTGTCATTTAGCTTGGCCTCGGAGATGTAGGTCTGACAGGTTTAGGGCACATCCAGCTTGAGAATCCCAGGAAGGCCACAGGTTCAGGATTTTGACTGCTCTGGGAGCAAGCTAAGTTGAGCCAACTATTTCTTCCTAAGCCCTTCTAACAGTAAAATCTGGCCTGATCTTCTGCTCCCTGCCCCCTGTTGGCCATGCTCCAGCCACACTGATCTGCTCTCTCTTGTCACTCAGTGTACCCAGGGCCTTCACACACCAAGGCCCTCCCATTTGCTTATTTGGCTGCCTAGATTCTCTAATCCCCACTTGGCCTGCCCTCCCTCCCTTCTCTCTCCAGCCTGCCCTTCTACACACATTATTTGCCTGATGAATTCCTATTCATCCTTTAAGAATCGGTGCAAATGTTACTTCCTTAGAGAAGCCTTTTTTTTTTTTTTTTTTTTGCCTCTCCCACCTCCATACCCAGACCAGGCCAGAAACCCCTGTTAAATTCTCTTGTTGGACCATACTTTTCCTTTGCAGTATTTATTTATGCAACTGCAATGAAATAATTATTTGTGGGATTACCTTTTGAATGTGTCTTTTCCCAGCTGAGACTTGAAACTCCATAAGGAAAAGAGCCATATTCATGTTGCCCACAGCTGTATCTCAGAATTTTGCAGAGAGCCTGACAAACATAGGTGAACAGTAGAATATTAATGAGCAGATGGATGGATGGATGGATGGATGGATGGATGGATGGAAGTACATAAGAAACCAGTCAAGTTTCTGAGAGAGCTTTGAAGAATGGATTAACTAGGCCAGTTGGATACTCTAGGACCTCCTATGCATCTGGATGGGCAGTTTTGGAGAACGGTCAGAGATAGACTGCTTTTGGGTTAGAGAAGGTGAAAGGAAAGACATTTTTTCCATGGTGTCAACCTGGCAAAAGGATGTCTTTACTTTCTTTGCATTTACTCCTGAGATATAGAGAAATCTCTCAAATCCATTCATCCTTGATGACAGATCACAAGGAAATTTTCAAGTCCCTGAAGTTTCCTGGCTTCGAAATTTTTTTTCTTTATAGGTGAGCATCTCAGAAATTGATGTTAAAGAAAGACAGAGCCTTGGATTCCACACATTTCCCTGAAAAGGACTAGATTCCACACAACAAAAAGTCTATTACAAAGCAATGTTAATCTTTTGGAGAATTTCACTAAATAACTTCCTACAGAGATCTCAGCGGTTCCTTCCATAATGTTCTGAGCAAATGTGCTGAAGCCACTTAAGCACAGTGCTTTCCTCATGATGGCAGAGCCCACAGATACTATTTACATGCCCCAGTGCCATTTAGATCTTAACTATAAATTACCGCATAAAGGTTAATAGAACTGAGCCAAGCTTTAGGAAAGGCCTTGTGCACAAAATTGCCTCATATATTGGTGGACGATAATAGAAATAAACACTAGAAAGAACAAGAGGTGTGGCAGGGATAAAAGAGCAAAGTTCTTTGAATATTACTGGAAATCCCTATCAATGGATCAGCAGGGCAGAGATGTTAATTTCTAAGGAACTCTTTTATTCCAGCAGCAGAAAATTCATTTTATGGTCATTTGTTTCCTATTGCCCTTTTGGCCTTCAATTGGTAAAACAGTCCATTTAAAATGCCTCCTGAATTAGCTCCAAGATTTTCCTTTGGTGCTGATAAGGTCTACCTCCTGAAAGAATAACAGCTAACAATGTTGGTCAAAGAGGCTTTCTACTCCCCAAACTTTAGAAATGTCCAGCGACATCTTTAAGTGAAAAAAGCCACATCTGCCTTATATAACAGTAATGTGATGGTCAAATTGTTTTGCTTCACCCCCATACATGTGGGTTATATTTCGTATCTGCTTTTGAACAGTTGCTGGGAACCTAAAACATTTCTAAGTCCATGGTTCTCTCAAATGAAGCATGACAGGTACATGCCTGGGTTTGAAATGAGTTACAGCTGATTTTCTAGTCACCCTGACAATTTACACGGGAAAGCAAATGGATGGGGTTGGTAGCTTCAGCTCTCTCTCTCTCTCTCTCTTTTTTTTTTTTTTTTTTGAGTCTGTCAGATTCCAGATAAGAAGGTGTCTACTATACCCAGTTCCCCAATCTTACTGGTATAAAGGCCTAAGTGAACGTACAGACTGTTAGCAGATTATCACATGTCAACCCAGGAGACTGAAAGGGAGAGTAATGCTCAGCATCTGGTCCTTGGGTCTCCTCCCGTAACTGAGAGCAGTTGCAGTGACACCTCCATCCAGCCCTCCCCTCAGCGTCCCGGTGTGAGGGCTCATGGGCTGCAACAGATTCAGACTGATCCCATGTACACCATCCATGCAAAAGTGGGCCTCCGTTCTGGAGGAGGCAAGAACGAGCAACACCTGGCAGAGTTTCTAGGTGTCACTTCACCCATCATGGTCTTGTGGCTCCCTGAGGAGGGGAGAGCTGTTCCACAGCTCGGAGGAAGACACTCCAGTAGGAAGTAGAGAATACTGTCTGAGACGTGGAGAAGAACTCCTGTGGGAGGGAAGTAATCACGTAACTGTGCCCCAAGATGACAGTGGTGTGAGTGACGCCCTGGCAGTTAGGAAAGATGCCCTCAGCCGCTTACGATGCCAGGTTTCAGTTTCCTCCCTAAAACAACACACGAGGACCTTACCTTTCCTGTTCTCTGTTTTTTAGATCAGAAGCACACACACGTGATAGTGTGGAGGGAGAGAAACACTTAAGTCAGCTTTGTTATTCTCCAAGGAAGCCCCAGATCAGAGATCAGAAACAGAAATTGCCATACCGTGTCAGCTTGAAGTCCCTGGAAGCTAGGTCTGTCTCGGACAGGATTTCATAAGGCAGGCTGGGGGGAAGCAAGTTTTCTGTATGACAGAGGCTCAGCGTTCACCCCAAACATCTTGTTTTCCCTGACCTCTGGCATCCCCAAATTTATCCGAAAATTTTAAAGCTTTTTGTATATTCAGCTTCTAAGGATAAAAAGGTCTCACATTCATAAAGCAATGGTTTCCTTTTCTTTCTTTCTGTGTCTCTCTGTCCTCCCCCTGCCCCAACCTATTTTCTATCTGTCTGTCCATCCCTCCATCTATCCGAAAGCTACCTCTTTCAAGCTTCAGGGAGGTCCTTCCTGGTTCTAGTAACCTGAGATTTGGCAAACAAATCCATGCTCCCTTTATGAGTTTATAGATTTAACATATATCCCTTTTCAGCTTTGGTGTTTTACATTCATCCTATAAACTATGAGCAATCTGAAAGCCCACTCACTCAAAATCCCTTTTCCTGATAACTCTAGTCAGCATTGTTCTCTGTCCCTTTCCTAATTTGTTTTCTGATACTACTTGGTGCTTTATTACATGTTGTGTTAGTTTTCTAGCTGCTGTAACAAATTGCCCTAAACTTAGTGGCTGAACACGGCACGCATTGTGTTGGAGTTCTGTAGGCGAGAACTCCAACAGAGGTCTCATTGGAGCTAAAATCAAGATGTTGGGATTTCATTCCTTCCGGAAGCTCTAGGGGAGAATGTGTTTCCTTGCTTTTTCCAACTTCTAGAGGCTGCCTGTATTCCTTGGTTCACGGCCCCCTTCCTTCACTGCAAAGAGAGCAACATCGCATCTCTTTGAGGTACCTTCCGTTGTCACATCTCTTTCTCCAGTGCTCCCTGCTTCCCTCTTCCTTTTGAAGGACGCTTGTGATTACATTGGACCTTGATAATCTAGAATAATCTCCCTATTTTAAGAACAGCAGATTAACAGTTTAATTACATTTGCAGCTTTAATTCCCCTTTGCCGTGTAGCCTAACAAAGTCACAGGTCTTGGAATTAGGATGTGGACATTTTGGGGGGCTGTTGCCCAATATTGTGCCTCCCATATATTGGTACTCCTTTATAAAGTTTTTCCCAGTTTGATGTATGGAGATTTTGATCTAAGTAGACTGTGGACTTCTTGAAGGCAACTCTATGACAAAATATTTTGTTTTTCTACATTTTTGGTCTTCTGCATACCATTTTCAAAAATGCCAGAATTTAATAGGATCTTGGTAAGTACTTACCAGCCCCTCCTAATGGCTTTGATTCTTCCATTTGATTCTATCTTTCCTGGAAGTTTGTACGTACAGAATATTCAGGCACTGGTACACTGCATTTGTACATGTGGAATTTTACTGGAAGGAGTTATTGGGAGTGATTAGTAGTTAGCCTCTTCATCACTCTATTTTGGTTTTACAATGGATAAAAATATCAAAATTAGAAGTTGTGGGCATGTGTAATGAGAAGAAGATAGGAGAAACAGGTGACAAGTACAGAGATATCTTTGGGATTCCTCCAGCAGCTCCACCAGGAGGCAGATGGTTTCTTTCATGCAACAGTGGGAGCCAGACTATAGACCAAGCCGAATTCTGATAGCCCTTCCTTCCTGGAAAGTCCCAGAACCTCCTACGGTAGAAAACAACCACAATATTTCTAGCAGATTCCAAAGAGAATAATTGACCAAGGATGTCACATTCTGTCTCTAAGACTAAAGAATTTTTTCCAGCAAGGAGCTGAGAGATGAAAAGGAGCATTTTACTCTTGCTTATTGGCTCTCTCTTTTAAGTGTTGGCCCAGTTAAAATATGTTTAACCACAGGCACCACAATTATTAATTCATTTAACTAAAACCAGCTATTTGTCAGGAACTGTATCGGCCCAAAGGTCAAAGAACATTTCTCTAATAAACATTTTTATAGAGTTTACTGTGTGCTAAGTATTTTTCTAAGTGACTAAACCATCCTACTTGGTTAGTTCCCATAATAACCTCCCAAATAAGGTACTATTATTATGCCAGTTGGGGAAACAGGTTCAGGGTGGTTAAATAATTTGGTTTGGTGCTAGAGCCAGGATTCTATCCTCGTCCTAGACCTTTGGCTCTTGACCTCTACACTGTGCTGCCTCCCTTTTAGCTACTCCCTGCTTACAAAGAGGTTATATGATAGGTAATGATAGAGAAAACAGAATATGCAATGAGCTCCATATATAAACTGAGCTACTGCTTGTTTTTTACACTCTTCTATCCCCAGCACCTAACACTAGGGACTGAATAAATATTTGTGGAATATTGTTGAAAGACTTTCGGGATTAATACTATGAAGTAAACAGGGGCGCCTGGGTGGCTCAGTCAGTTAAGTGACCGACTTCGGCTCAGGTCATGATCTCGCAGTTTGTGAGTTCAAGCCCCGCATCAGGCTCTGTGCTGACAGCTCAGAGCCTGGAGCCTGCTTCAGATTCTGTGTCTCCCCCTCTCTCTCCCCCTCCCCTGCTCATGCTCTGTGTCTCTCTGTCTCTCAATAATAAAGAATTTTTAAAAAACGTTAAAAATAAATACTATGAAGCAAACAAATTGGATGAGATGACAGATTCTTAAGGGAACTGACAATTTATGGTGGGTGGTGAGGGCGGGCCTCTCTGAGGAGGTAACATTTGAGCAGAGACCTGAAAATGAAAGAAAGGGAGCCATAAAAAGAGTATGGAAGAGCATTCAGTCACAGGACCAGCATGGTCAGGGGCCTAAGGTGGGCGAGAGCCTGAGATGTGAAAATGGCAGGAACCAGTGTGTGGGGAGCAGGTGTGGAATGAGGTGAGGGGAGGATGGGCAGAAGCTGGACACTATAGGGCCTTAGGCCACTACAATTCCCTGTGGCAGGATACTGTGTTAAGTGTCATGGAGGGACTCAAAAGAAGGGCACGTGGGCCCTGCCCTTGGGATTCTTCAATCCAGTTAGAAAGACAAGGCAAGCAAGAAAAAAAAGAAAAGATGTCCTTCAGCCACTACCCCCGTTCTTTGGTGAACATCTTTAATTGTGGTTTTATTTCTTTCCTTCTTTCCTTTCTGGTGACTTAAAAATCACTCCTCTTTGGTTCTTTAGAAGACGTTGACCCAAAGCAGGGGCTGGCTTTTCACGTTCACACCTTGAAACGTTGGAACGTCTGCTTTGTTATCTGGTTAGATTTTTGTTCATGCGATGAAACTCTCATCTACAGTAATTTTAACTGGGTCCAACTAGGTCATGAGGTCCTAGAGCTAATATTTTACATCTGCAGTATTTTTCCCAAGGTTGAAATTTATCTAGGAAATATTACAGCAGGCCTGATATCAGCCAGAGAAATTTAGGCAGCTGAAATGAACTGGTAGAAAACAGAGTTTTCTTTCTTTTTCCAAAATGGCATTGTTGAAATATACCCCAAGAATACAGTGCAGGGTTGTAGTGTATTCAGAGTTGTGCAATTGGCACAACTAATTATAGAACATTTCACAACCCCAAAAAGAGATCCTGTGCCCGCTAGCAGTCATTGTCGGGTCCCTTTCCACAGCCTCCTGGTCCTAGGCAACCATGAATCTCCTTTCTGTTTCTATAGATTTGCCTATTCTGAACATGTCATATAAATGGAATCAATGCAGTATGTGGTCTTTTGTGACTGGCTACTTTCGCTTAACATGTTTTCAAGGTTCCTCTATATTGTAGTATGTGTCAATACTTCATTCCTTTTTGTTGCTGAATGGTATTCCATTTTATGAATACTACTACATTTTTGTTTTTCAGTTGATGGGTATTTACATATTTTCTACTTTTTAGCTCTAAGAATAACACTGCTACAGACGTTCACATACGAGTTTTTGTGTGAAGGTGGTTTCCTTTTCTCTTGGGTTTATACCTGGGAGTAGAATTGTTGGGTCATGTGGTAACTCCATGTTTAATATTTGAGGAATTGCCAAGCTATTTTTTTTTCAGAGTGGCCACAGCATTTTACATTCCCACTGGCACTATATGAGGCTTCTGATTTCTCCATTTCTCACTGTTCTGATTGTGTCTTTTTGATTAACCTAGTGCATATGAAGAGGTAGCTCATTGTGGCATTAATTTGCTTTTGTAATTATGTTTCTTCTTCTGCTTTTTAAAAATGCCCAGCTCTCCAAAATTATGGTTTCTGAATCATGGTGGTATGAACATGCCAGTGTGAAGGAGGTCACATCGTGGCATAATTATATTGTGAAAGTGGAAATAACAGATGAACAATGAGCTCCATATAGAACCAGAGGTTTCTAAAGTATTTACCATCCTAGTTTGGGTTTAAGACATTCTTTAAAGATTCTATATTATAGACAATGCTGTAGTTCTGCCTGAGTATTGCATTAGATCATTTATAACAGATGTCTTCATTTATCTGCTAAATATGATCTAAGTACTTGAGAAACATTCTCTGAATCTTATCTGTCAAGTTTATATTGGTCCAAGTCAGTCTTATTTCTCCTATTTTAGAAAGGACTATCAGGGCGCCTGGGTGGCTCAGTCGGTTAAGCGTCCAACTTCGGCTCAGGTCATGATCTCGCAGTCTGTGAGTTCGAGCCCCGCGTAGGGCTCTGTGCTGACAGCTCAGAGCCTGGAGTTTGCTTCAGATTCTGTGTCTCCCTCTCTCTGCCCCTCCCCCACTCATTCTCTGTCTCTCTCTCTCTCTCTCTCAAAAATAAATAAACTTAAAAAAAAAAAAGAAAGGACTATCGGAAGGGAATTGAGTTGCCCAACATTGTATGGTAGGTGAGTGGTGAGGACTTATCTCCTGATCCTTAATGTTAATTTAGAAATTAATAAATCCTCAGAATCAGAAGAGATCTTCAAAATCATACATCTTCTCATAAGATTTCCCACAGTAATGTACATGATTGAGTACTTTTCAATGACATGGAAGTTATCCACTGTATATAGCAATCTCTTCTGTTGGCAATTCTGATATTTCTTTTTCATACTGAGTCACCTTCTGTCTCCATGTCACTTCCACCCACTGCTCCTTGTTCTGTGCTTTAGAACCATGAAAAGTAAAAGTACTTAATGATGCTCAGTAAATATTTGTTGAATGATTGAAGTTATTATCGAATTATTTACAGGAAGTGGTCATATATTGTTTTTATAATTTAAAATAAAAATGAAAAGAGGAAAAAAAAACACTAACCTCTCTCTCTGTACACACACACACATACTCACACATCCCCTTCCACCTCATCATGCCAAACTTTTGTTTCCTCTTTCTCTCTCTTTTTTATATAAATTTATTGGTTTTAATATGAATACAGAGGTCATATTTTTATTGTAGAAAATTCATAAACATTAAAGAAGAAAAATCTTATTTATTAAAAAATGTTTTTAATGTTTATTTATTTTGAGAGAGAGAGAGAGAGAGTGAGCAGGGGAGGAACAGAGAGAGAAGGGGAGGGGCAGAGACAGAGGGAGACAGGCTCTGAGCAGGCTCCAGGTTCTGAGCTGTTGGCACACAGCCCGACAGGGGGATTGAACTCACAAACCGTGAGATCATGACCTGAGCTGAAGTTGGCCGCTTAACTGACTGAGCCACCCGGGCACCCCAACGTTTATTTATTTTTGAGTGACTGAGACAGAGTATAAGCGAAGAAGGGGCAGAGAGGGAGACACAGAATCTGAAACAGGTTCCAGGCTCTGAGCTGTCAGCACAGAGCCCTACGCGGGGCTTAAACTCACAAACTGCGAGATCGTGACCTGAGCCGAAGTTGATTGCTTAAACAACTGAACCACCCAGGCACCCCGAATGTAAGATTCTTAATGGCTGTATAGCATCCTGTAATACAGACATGTCATAATATATTTAAATGTTTTCCTTTTGATAGACATTTAGGTGTTTTCAAATTTATAAAGAGCGTAACATTCTCTTTTTCAGTCTTCTCTTCTGCAAATGAATCGTATCTGTTACCTTAAAACCTCCTTATATGCCTTTTTGCCTCTGGCTTGTTTTACTGTTGGGTATACTCTAAATTGCCAATCTCCCTCTTCAAAAGTGGTTTGCAGAACTGAGCACCTGATCCAAACAGATGATGATGATGATGAATGTGGAGTTCAGGTGAACCAGTACATTATTTTGGGCATTGCACTGGTATCCATGTGGACCAAAATGGCAATAGTTTTTCTTGTTTCCTTTTATTGGGCTTCTAGGAACACAGATCTGCCCTGCCTCACATAGCTTAACTGCTGCTCTTTATTTTCAGTGTCCCTGACTATTCCTTTGTGGCCATTTGAATTCTCAGGTCTCTCCATTTCTGCTGCATCGTGGGTGATCTGTCCCCATGCGCTGGCTGGTCACTTTACTTGGTCTGGCAGATCTTCTTTAGCACCAACAATTTGCATCACCTTAAAAATACTCTAGATATAAGTCTAAATGATTAAATGCAAACAGCTTTTCTTAGTTGAAAAGACTTTACTTCCCAATGGATAAAAGTAAGGAAGCTAAGTGATATATGAGGTTTCATAACTCATTTGTCTTCCTCCCATTTTGCAATTCGGGAGCTAATATTGGAGATTAAATAATGGACTTCGTTGACTTCAGTGCACCTGCTGCTGAATGTGTAAATTCATCCTTTCTCATACAGTCAGACATGACTCGCTAAGCAGCTTCCAAAGTAAAAGTGGTGACATGAATAATTCTGCCTGGAAATAAGGTCAACCCTGTTCTCCTGAGATCTGCACTGTGAGCAGAGAGCAAAGAGCTACATAAACCTTGTACCTCGAAGAACTCTGAAGATCTGTCCTCCTCCCTTCCCCCCAATGCCTAAACACCAAGAAATGAAAGACAGGACAAGACATTTAAAAGTCTGGGTTTTGTGGAGAGAAAGAGCATAATACATGAAGTAAGGGATGGTTGTGATGAAAAACTATTCTTGCAAAAAGTGGGAGTTCTATAGATGCATAAAAAGA